>NW_024070199.1:36208157-36493894 GCF_014754425.2 Oryx dammah
GACTGCAAGGAGATCCAACCAGTCCATTCTGAAGGAGATCAACCCTGAGATTTCTTTGGAAGGAATGATGCTAAAGCTGAAGCTCCAGTACTTTGGCCACCTCATGTGAAGAGTTGACTCATTGGAAAAGACTCTGATGCTGGGAGAGTCTGGGAGCAGGAGGAGAAGGGGATGACCCAAGATGAGATGGCTTGATGGCATCATTGAGTCGATGGACATGAGTCTGAGTGAACTCCGGGAGATGGTGATGGACAGGGAGGCCTGGCGTGCTGCGATTCATGGGGTTGCAAAGAGTTGGACACGACTGAGCGACTGAACTGAACTGAGCTGATCTGAGCCACAGTCAGCTCCCGGTCTTGTTTTTTCACTTGTATAGAGCTTCTCCATCTTTGGCTGCAAAAAATATAATCAATCTGATTTCGGTGTTGACTATCTGGTGATGTCCATGTGCAAAGTCTCCTCTTGTGTTGTTGGAAGAGGATGTTTGCTATGACCAGTGCATTCTCTTGGCAAAACCTCAGATAATCACATGATCCAACCTCATGGCCGAAAATGAAGAAGAACGACAGAGCCTGTTGATGCAAATGAAAGAGGAGAGTGAAAAAGTTGGCTTAAAGCTCAATATTCAGAAAACTAAGATCATGGCATCTGGTCCCGTCATTTCATGGCAAATACATGCGGAAACAATGGAAACAGTGAGAGACTTTATCTTGTTGTTGTTCAGTCACTCAGTCATGTCCAACTCTTTGTGACCCCATGGACTGCAGCTCGCCAGGCTTCCCTGTCCTTCACCAACTCCCAGAGCTTGTTCAAACTCAGGTCCATTGAGTCAGTGATGCCATCCAACCATCTCATCATCTACTGTCCCCTTCTCCTGCCTTCTATCTTTTGCAGCATCACGGTCTTTTCCAATGAATCGGCTTTTCACATCAGGTGGCCAAAGTACTGGAGCTTCAACTTCAGCATCAGTCCTTCCAATGAATATTCAGGACTGATTTCCTTTAGGATGGACTGGTTTGACCTTGCTGTCCAAGGGACTCTCTAGAGTCTTCTCCAACATCACATTTTGAAAGCATCAATTCTTCAGTGCTCAGCCTTCTTTATGGTCCAACTCTCACATCCATATATGACCACTGGAAAAACCATAGCCTGGACTAGATGGACCTTTGTTGGCAAAGTAATGTCTCTGCTTTTTAATATTCTGTCTAGTTTGCTCATAACTTTTCTTCCGAGGAGTAAGCATCTTTCTATATCATGGCTGCAGTCACCATCTGCAGTGATTTTGGAGCCCCCCAAAATAGTCTGCCTCTGTTTCCACTGTTTCCCCATCTATTTGCCATGAAGTGGTAGGACTGGATGCCATGATCTTTTTTTTTTTTTCTGAATGTTGAACTTTAAGCCAACTGTTATACTCTCCTGTTTCACTTTCATCAAGAGGCTCTTTAGTTCTTCTTCACTTTCTGCCATAAGGGTGGTGTTATCTGCATATTTGAGATTATTGATATTTCTCCCGGCAATCTTGATTCCAGCGTGTGTTTCTTCCAGTCCAGCATTTCTCATGATGTACTCTGCATATAAGTTAAATAAGCAGGGTGACAATATACAGCCTTGATGTACTCCTTTTCCTGTTTGGAACCAGTCTGTTGTTCCATGTCCAGTTCTAACTGTTGCTTCCTGACCTGCATATAGGTTTCTCAAGAGGCAGGTCAGGTGGTCTGGTATTCCCATCTCTTTCAGAATTTTCCACATTTATTGTGATCTACAGTCAAAGGCTTTGGCATAGTCAATAAAGCAGAAATAAATGTTTTTCTGGAACTCTCTAGCTTTTTTGATGATCCAGCAGATGTTGGCAATTTGATCTCTGGTTCCTCTGCCTTTTCTAAAACCAGCTTGAACATCTGGAAGTTCATGGTTCATGTATTGCTGAAGCCTGGCTTGGAGAATTTTGAGCATTACTGTCCTAGCGTGTGAGATGGCTGCAATTGTGTGGTAGTTTGAGCATTCTTTTGCATTGTCTTTCTTAGGGATTGGAATGAAAACTATATCTTGGGGAGCTCCAAAATCAGTGCAGATGGTGTCTGTAGCCATGAAATTAAAAGATGCTTACTCCTTGGAAGAAAAGTTATGACCAACCTAGTCTGCATATTAAAAAGCAGAGACATTGCTTTGCCAACAAAGACCTGTCTATCAAAGCTATGGTTTTTACAGTAATCATGTATAGGTGTTAGATTTGGACTATAAAGTATTCTGAGCACCAAAGAATTGATGCTTTTGAACTGTGGTATTGGAGAAGATTCTTGACAGTCCCGTGGACTGCAAGGAGATCCAAGCAGTCAATCCTGAAGGAAATCAGTGTCAGACAAGACTGAGAGACTGAACTTAACTGAACTGGACATGGCCCTACCCATTAGAGCAAGACCCAGTATCCCCCTCAGTTAGTCTCTCCCATCAGGACATTTCCATAAGCCTCTTATTCTCCATCAGAGGAAAGAGAGAATGAAAACCACAGTCACAGAAAACTAACCAATCTGATCACATGAATCACAGCCTTGTCAAACTCAATGAAACTATGAGCCATGCCATGTAGGGCCACTCAAGGCAGATATATCATGGTGGAGAGTTCTAAAAAACGTGGTCCACTGGAGAAGGGAATGGCAAACCACTTCAATATTCTTGCCTTGAGAACCCCATGAACAGTATGACAAGGCAAAAAGATAGGACACTGAAAGATGAACTTCCCAGGTTGGTAGGTGCCCAATATGATACTGGAAATCAGTTGAGAAATAACTCCAGAAAGAATGAAGAGACAGAGCCAAGGCAAAAACAGCACCCAGCTGCAGATGTGACTGGTGATAGAAGCAATGTCCAATTCTGTAAATAGCAGTATTGCATAGGAATCTGGAATGTTAGGTCCATGAATCAAGGCAAATTGGAAGTGGTCAAACAGGAGATGGCAAGAGTGAACGTGGACATTTTAGGAATCACCAAACTAAAATGGACTGGAATGGGGGATATTAAGTCAAATGACCATTATACTGTGGGCAAGAATCCCTTAGAAGAATTGGAGTAGCCATCATAATCAACAAATTGGCCTTGGATTACAAAATGAAGCAGGTCAAAGGGTAATCAGTGTTTTGCCAAGAGAATGCACTGGTCATAGCAAACACCCTCTTCCAACAACAAAAGAGAAGACTCTACACACGGACATCACCAGATGGTCAATACTGAAATCAGATTGATTATATTCTTTGCAGTCAAGCGGAAAGAGCGAGGATGAGAAAGAGAACTGATGACTTCTGATTTCTTAGGTCCAGGCACTGAGATCTTTGGATCTGCTCTGGTTCCTATGTCCCAGATCCCCAGAATCCTTCCAAATAGTCTCCCCTTTCTTTGAAGCCAGTTGGAGTTGGGCTCCTCTCACTTGTGTTTCAGAATTGGTTCCAGATCCTTCCCGAACATTATGCACCTCCCAGACCCAAACAAAGGCACCCATTTGTTTCAGGACCATTAAGAGTGAAACCTTTTATTCTTTACTGAGAATAGGGTTTGCAGAGCACCAAATGCAGTTCACCAGCATCCTGGGCAGGAGTGTCCTAAGTGTAAGCCAGTGTGTGTTAGGAGTGGCCTGATTGATTCCTGAACCAGTCCAAGATTTACACTGCCTGTGCCAGGCCAATCCTGTCATTTCCTCGATCAAAAACTGAGAAATACAGCCTCAGGAAGACTTCACCAAGGACCCAGGTCTCTGAGATGTTATCTTGCTCTGTGCCTCCTCTAAAGGTGGTAAAGCAGTGGCCTTGAGAATCCTGGGGGAGTCAGAGACACACATCAGTCAGCCTGAGCCCTTTCCTGCAAATGCCTTCAATATCCAGACTCAGCACAGTTCTTGGTTTTATTTCACTCTTTTGCTTACTATCAGGTGATTTTCTCGGCATCTGGGGATTTGAGGGTTCATCCCACATGAGAAAGGGCCAAGGTATGTGGCTGCCATATGGCAGGGTGTAGAGGATGGGAAGATAGAAAATTTGGGATTATCAGAAACAAAGCAATATACAAAGAAATGATAAACAGCAAAGTCCTACTGTAGAGCGCAAAAAACCATATTCAATAAACAGTAGTGAAAAAGAATAAAAAAGAATATATATTTCTGTATGTGTACAACTGAGTCAGTTTGCTGTGCAGCAGAACTTAAGGCAACACTGAAGATCAGCCATCAGTTCAGTTCAGTTCAGTCACTTAGTCGTGTCCCACTGTTTGCGACCCCATGAACCGCCATACTTCAATACAATTTTTTTGAAAATGAGTGTCCCATAGTTCTCCTCACACTCCCTGTTTCTTTCCTTCTGACTCCTGCTCTTTGTTTTTTTCTGCAGAGAATGCTGGTTCTTCTCCTGCATCCCCAGAACCTGTTCTTTATTAAAAAAAATTTTTTTACTTTTATATTCAAGTATAGGTAATAACAATATTCTGAGTTTCAGGTGGACAGTAAAGTGACTCAGTCAAACATATACATGTATCCTTGTCCCAAAGATTCCCCTCCCATCCAGGCTGCCACATAACATTGAGCAGAATTCCCTGTGCTGTATTCAGTAGCTCACTGTTTGTTAGCCATTTTAAATACATTCATAGAGGTGCTTACAATTCATTCTTTAAGACTTAGCTCAGGCCCTCTGGGAAGCCTGCTTGGATCCACACTCACCCTCTTTGGCCACTCCAGGAATGGTTGGGTGACTTACTCTGGTGCTTCACCCCCACCTATCAGTCTGAAGCCCTCATCACTCTAATAAGTGCCCAGTGCCCCTTAGCAAAGCACCTTGGGGTGCCATTTGCATGAAATCCAGTGTAGATTTGCCTAGAACCAAGTGGGCTTCCTTGTAGCTCCATGAGGTGGGGGGTTAGAATTACTGAAATTCCGGATCTGCCTCAAAGCCTTCTGTGAGCCCTTCAGAGCCTGTTCTGAACTCCCTTGGGAGCTGTCAAGAAGCCTCCACCCTATGCTGCAACTGAGCCATCACAGGGTCCCCTTATGTGCTCTAGCATTCAAACTCTCCACCAAGGGGTCGGGTACCCATGTCATTTATCATTCAAACAAGGAGAACACGGAGAGGGAAGGGAGACTGTTAATCCCTAGGGTGGAACAGCACACTGGGACTGTCCTCAGCCATCCCCATGCCACATGGCCTATTTTCAGGGACTGCTAGAGCTGACTTTCCATGTTTATGCATCTGAGAGCTCTGAATTGAAGCTCTTTGAGGACTGAGGACCTTAGTGTTCCCATCTCCTTGTGACTCCCACCATGCTAGCATTGGGTGGTGTCTCCACATTTATTTCAGGAAGATTGATGTCCCAGACGGCCCTTTACTCTCAAGTGGTTTATTTAGTGGGAGGCTCTGGCCCAGCCACAGGGCTCAGCAGCACCTGCAATGGTGAGACTAGACCTGCAGATGGTGTCCTCCTCCCAGCAACAGCCCAAATAAAGGTTCCTACAAGTTTCAGTTTGAGAATCAACCCTCAGGACTGTCCCCTCACCTTGAAGATGTAGGCACGAGCTGGTACTGGGTAGTTGATGCCATTGATGGTGAAGATAAGAGAGGGCAGGATATTGATGGCAAAACATGAAATATAGTACTGTTAGAGAGAGAGGGAAAGAGGTTGGCCCTGGAGATCCTTGTTGTGAATGGAGACTGGGAGTGACCCTTTGGCAGGACCCTTCACCTTGAAACCATGGGGCGTGGCACGGATGAGCCTCTGGATGTTAATAACCAGACTTGTTGGACCTTGGATCAGTGATGTCCCGGTGTCCAAAACAGCATGGCATCCTCCAGAACAAGCAATAACCTTTCGTTTCATGGAAATGCTGCCAGACAGTGGGACAAAGTGGACATGAAGGTAACTCTGAGTCTCCCCAGGGCTGCCCCCTGCCCGACTGTCTCCTGAATATCCCTTCGTCTCTTTCCCCGACTCTTCCTTTTCTCTGGACATGGCAACTTTCTTGACACCCTTAAGTGCAGCACTTGAATACACCAGGCTCTTTTGTACCTTGACACAAGGTGGTCTTCCTTCTTAGAAGACCCCCCTTTCCCTTTCTAGGTAACTTCTCATCCTTTAGATTTCTGCTTAATTGTCATGATTTCAGGGAAGTCTTTCCCATGGTGTATATCAGTCTCTTATCTTGGTTCGTCTCTGTAGACCCTTCCTCATGTCTAGCATGTACCAAAGTGATAATTCAATGTGTGTGTGAGTCACTTCATGTACATTTGCCTTTTTAGGTGTGAGGGCAAGTTTATTCTCATCAGACCCCCAAAGTGCCTGGCACACAGTGGAGGCACAATGCTTGTCTGTTGAATGAGTAATGAACACTGTGAAAATAATGAATGAGGAACAATCAGAGAGCTATATCCGGTGTCAAACAAAAATGGGTCAAACACACAGTGAAGATGGAAGTTCCCAGGGGCAGCAGATTCTCATAGGGATGGGGAAGACCGGCTGCCCTGGGAGAGGGTGTCTCCCAGCACTGCTCACTCACCCAGCTCAGACACTGAGGCCTTGGCCAGGCGATACCTGAGTAGCCCATGGAAACTCCAAAGGACAGAGCCACTTTTTTTCTGAGGGTATTACACAGAATCCCATCAATTATTGCCCCTTGTTCTCAAGACATTTCTGGATCCCTCCTTCCTGATTCTCTCAGTTACAGCATCTGCTGCACTGTGTGTCCGGGGTAGGCAATAGGTAGCTATGATCATGTAGGGTGTATTTTATTATGAGTCGCTTTCAGGTGTCAAGACTGTGGCCAACCTCTCTCCACTGCTGGCTAGCTCCTCCTTAAGGAGATCAGTTTTCCCCGTTTATTCAGGACTTTCCCTGTTTTTAAACCGACATTTATACCTACTGAGACTTCCTCAGTCCTGTGTAAACATGAATAGTTGGTCATCTTATCACAGCTCTGTTCAGGCTGAGAAAATTCTCCCTGATTCTCTTTTCACCACAGCGTAGGGTCCTCTGACAGTGATCCCTATCTCACACTCAGCGGTGCAGTCCTCCCCTAGCTGCACAGGCCTCTCTGGATCCTGTTTAGGACCCTGGTCAGAGCCCTGGTCAGGAGGTGTGGGGCGATTATGAACCCATGGGTGGTTTGTGTATCTATGTGTTTGTATGTGTCACTGTGTGTTTGCTTCTGTGTCTCTGTGTGCCTATGCATGTTTAAGTGTGTCTGTGTGTTTAATTGGCTTGCTTATGTTTTTATGTGCCAGCTTGTATGTTTGTATGTGCCTGCTTGTGTGTTTGCATGTGTCTGTGTGTCTGTCTGTGTCATTGTGGGTGGTGTATATGTCTGTTGACTATGTGTCTGTGAGTGCATTTGTGTGTGTCTGCTTGTGTCTGGATACAGATGTGGGAGCATTACTTGGGGTGACCCTCAGAGGGAGAAGGCTTACCGGTCCATGTTTACACGCCAGTGACCTGCTTGGGTCAATGGTACCCACTTGAGCTCTCCCATGTAGTAGGCTTTGTCCACACCACCAAACATCACCACACTGTCCTTCCCCCTGCATCTGTAGAGAGAAGAGAGAAGGGGATCCTTGGAGGACAGTAACAACAGCCCTGTCAGGGCTGTGCTTATCCACCTATCAAGGCCCTAATAATGTCCCCATTTACAGATACAGAAATCGAGACTAGGAGCGATTGAGAATTGGACCGAGGTCAGTCATGGGCTAATGAGTGGCACAGAAGAGGTTAGGAACTGGGCCACCTGGCCGCTCTCCACCCATTCAGTCTTCTGAAGAGGCCCTGGACCTCCTGCAACATGAGTGGTCAAAGATATCCTCGGAGGACAGTGTACTGAAGGGTTTTGGCTTCTCTCTTGTGTCAGGCCAGGAAAACCAAGGCCTGAGAGTGCTAAAGGTGTGGGTTCAGGCTCACCCAAGGTTGGCTTCCCTGGCCTGTGACCTGTGCTATTCATGAGGCCCCACATCAACAGGGCCCACACCTCTGCTATTCCTGTCTTGAAATTCCCAATTCTTGTTGAAAAGGGGGTCCACACTTCTGTTTGGGTTCCACAATTTGGTTTTATACTAGCTTCTGCAAATTGCGTAGCTGGTGCTGGGCACTGAGTGAAATGTTAGAGAGGAAGGAAAGATTTCCACTGTCCCTCTCTTTCCTTCCATTTCAAATTCATCTGGAAATCCTGTTGCATTTTCTTCCAACTCATATCCTGACACCTTCCATTAGTCTTCCTCTCCCCTCCCCACCTACACCAAGCTGCCACTCTTGAGCCCAGGAGCAGAGTTGTGTTTCAATAAAATGTTATTTATAAAAGCCTGTGCTGAAGCCAGGTGGGACCCTGGGGCCATAGTTTTCTAGATTATCTCTCAGGATACTTCTGTATCAAGTGTTCGATAATTTTCTTGCCACTGAAGCATCTCAAGCTAATTTGGAGAGAGGGCTTGTCCAGCTCAGACTTACTTGCTCAAGTGGAAGGCAAAGACAGGCTCAGAAATGGCACCTTGTTTCTTCAGGTTGTCAAAGATGGGGATGGCTCCTATGGCGGACATGCGGGGGTAGTTCAAGCCCAAGATGCCATCAAAGGGTGCACTTTCAAACCCATATTCCTCCAGGCTTAAGCCAAATGGCTGGTCAGTGATAACAAGGTCCCCAATCTGTGGGAGAGAAGAGTATTCCCACTTAGAGATTTGTGAAGTGGGGCTGAGACTGGACTGGGTGCACTACCATTAGATCCTCAGGGAAGAACTGAGGCCCAGCTTTCTCTTCGGTGAACGTCAGATAGTTAGACTTAGCTGGGAGGGGAATTTGGGTTCCATTTGTGTGGGTAATAGATGTTAAAACATCTATTCCTCTGGGTGAGTCAAATTGGCCTCAAGCCTTCTACACAGGCAGGGCAAGAGTCAGGTCAGGACACAGTGGTGCCCCCTTGAGGACAAAATGAGTAGAGAGCAGGATAGCTTTCTCTTAGGCATAGCTGTGATCTGATGACAGAGGGAGACTGAATTAATTGTTATGGATTATGGATTCCACATCTGCCCAGGAAGACAGAAGTTCATTTTAGAATGTTGCTGACAGGGTTCTTATGAAACTACCACCTGGGAAATACACTTTTGGGGATATGTGTGTGTTTGTGCTACTGTGTATGAGAGAAAGACAGTAAGAGATAGAGGGGAACTACCCAGGTACTTTGGGGGAGACAGGCTATAGGTTTTATTAGACTCTCAAAGGCCCCATATATTGAGAACACACTTATCAGGCCCCCTTACATCTCTGGCCTCCTGCTTATCCACCCTGGATATCTGAAGTGCTTGTCTGCACCCAGGGTCCCCAGATTGGTTTTATCCTTTCCCCAAACAACCACCACCAGCTTTGGTTCTGACAAGCCAGCCCAGCTCTACCACTTATCACATGTGTGACCTCAGCAAGCCCTTGCTGTCTGCACCTCAGCTTCCTCATCTGTTTCGTTAGCTAATCAACACATCTGCTGTGTGGGGTTGTTGCAGGATTAAGCCAGTTATTACCTGAAAGTGTCCAGGACAGTCTGAGAATATAAACGTCAGTGCTTTTTTCCCCTCTACTTGCACCCAGCAAAATGAAACTTGTGCTGCTCATGGGCAGAGGAGCTGCAAGTCCACAGCCCAAGGCACTCTCTGAGTTAACTAATCTGGGAGTTTGTATGATGTCACCATGGGTGCTGTCTCCCCAGGGAAAGGACACTGTGGGTAGGATGACCAATCCCTAGGGCAGTTAAGGGAGGTCAGGTTCTGCCAGCTGGTCCTGTATCTGTTTTGTAAGCAGCAGTCACTCCATAGTCAGTCCTGACTCAACTTCTGTTTATACATTACCCGAATGGTGTCATAAGCAAGTAATCCCTTGATTATCCCAGATCCATAGATTATGTTGAAGGTCTCTTGGGTAGGCCGGTAGGTGGAAGACTCGTTATACTTGAAGGTATTGTGTTTATCTGCACACAGAAGAGATGATTGTTAGGCAGGTGTCAAGGGTGTAGAAGAGGGTGGCAGGGTAAGTGAAAGAAGGTAGGTTGGGGTGTGTCTGTACTCACAACAGGCTGGACTGGTGCAAAAGATGGAAGACACCCAAAAGTCAGATGAGCCTGTGTCAAAGACAACCCGGAATTCCTGAGGGGGTGTTCCAATGGTGATATTATCAACATAGATGAGCTATAGGGTCCGGGAGGAGTGTGTTAGTGTATATTTGGTTCCCTTTGATTCTCACACTGCTGCCTCCCTCTGTGTGTCACATGTCTCCCGAGATCACTTTCCAACCACCGTGGAGCTCACAGCCTTTGCTCACAGAGGTGCCTGCATTTGATATTTTTTCCTGTGCTATGCGGTATGCAGGTTATTGACTCTACAACCAGGCATTGAAGCAGCACCTCCTGCATTGGAAGCCCAGAGTCATAAGCACTGGGCCTCCAGGGAAGTCCTGGTGCCTTCATTTGAGAAGATCTCTAGTCTCCTCTTCGAACTCAACCTGAGCTCCTCCTTCTCCAGGAGGTCCCCCGTGATCAACCCCAGCCATTCCCTCTAAACTCAGACCATGTCCAATCAATACCACACAGGTAACCCTGTCATTTGACGTGTATTTACTCTTTGCCTATCTCTCAGGCTGGCATGAGCAGTCTGGAAGACAAAATGTGCCCTTTTTTCTAATCTAATAACAATAACCACAGTCTTAGATTCTTATGGCCTTACACAGATTAGGGGTTCAGTAACATTTACTGCTGTGGTTCTTGCATCTGTGGATGTTGAACTCCTGTGCCTGAGGATTCACACTTGCTCTGCAGTTGGCTTTATCTTTTGAACAGAGATGGCTCACCCTTCATCTGTAACTGAGTGGCTCACTTAGTTTAGAAGGAGCAATCTCCCTCAAACTAAAGACACATTTTTGACACAAAAATGGATGTTTACCTGCCACATGGTCATTGCTGGTCCCAGTCACCACATACGAAGAGTTGAGGATGAGAATGCCTCCTCTCATGGGTGGGGTCCCTGTTTCTCAGTGTTTCTGCCTCCTGCAGGAGCCCCAGCCCCAACATCCCACCTGCCACCTCCAGAAGAACCCCAGTGCTAAGCCACACCCCAGGGCGCATGTGGAGCACCATCCCCCCAACACACTCACATCAAGGAAGTTCCTCATGGGTAGAAAAGTTATATTTGAGTTACCAGTAGAAATCTGGGACAGTCTATAAGCGTGTTCCTTCAGGAAAATGTTCAGCAAGTTGTTTTCACTGAGAGTTTCTCCCATGGTCTTCATTTTTGTTAGAGGTATTCTTTCACCAAAATTGGGGGGAAGAACAAAGAAGCAACAATTAGCTGTCTCTGTTAAGGTATAAATATCATTGTAATGGCACTGTGTATTTTCCAATCATTTTTTCTGAGTGTCACATTATTATCAGAATTTTATGCATGTACCATGACAAAGACACACAGTTGAATACAGGTTCTGTTCCATAATCTTGGGTAAGCCATATGACCATGTGGTGTCTCAGTCTCTGCCATTCCACTCTATCCTTCTCAAGGTGCTCAGGAAGGGAGGTGGAAGGGGAATTCTTATCCTCTTTTTACAGGGGAGGAATTTGAAATGCAGGAAAATTGTGAGTTGGCTGTGGTTACACTGCTTGTCAGATGTAAAACAATGTTTAAGCAGCTCTATCCTTCACCATGTTGAAATAGAAGAGAGGGTTGAAAAAAGAATCCAGGAGATAGGGAACAAAATAAGGAAATTAAGAGGCTCAAGAAGGAAGGACAAGTCAAAAAAAAAAATTAAAAGGAAAGAAAACAACACAGAGAGATTTGCACTCACAGAGGCTTCCAAAGAGATGGAGACATAATGAGAGAGATAAAGAGATGCAGTCATAGACATATACACTGAAGCAGAGAGAGAACAGAGAGGACATGTTGAATAAAATGTTATTCCACAGGACCACATCTACATCTGCACTGGCTGTGCACTGAACAATTCCAAGGAGTTACATTTTCAACAGGTCACAACATAACTGGACCCCAAGAGTTGTGCAACCATGCAAATCTATGCCAAGACCCTGGGACCCAAAGTTCCTATAGCAAGGTACTTATCAGTCAGTAAGAATTGAACTTTAAGACTGTTAGGGAAATATTCCTTTCTTTTCTAATCCCGATGGGTGGAAGAATAATTAGACAAAAAGAAAAATCCCAGAAAGGAAAATGATGTGGCTCACAGTCCCCATACTTACATGACTATGCACTCTGAGAGGGCCACCAGCCCGAGGAGCACAAGCCACTTCATGCTTCTTTCCTGGCTCCACGTACTCAGGGAAGCTTTAGTTATTTAGCATGCAGTGGTGACTAGGAGCTTCTAGTTATATGTGCTCTAACCTGCCCTAATTGTCCCCTTTAGGGCACTAATGGATCTGATAAAAACACAAATCTCTTGATAAGATTTTTATTTTCATCATTGTCCTTAGGGAATGGTTTTAGAAAATTCTCAGAATACAGAGAATTCTACTGTGATCTCTTCTTTGTCACTTGCCTGGAAAACCAAACTGATCTGCATGGACATCTAAGAGTATGGGAAACTTGCCAACGTGAAGAAAAAACTGCTAAGAACATCAAAAAAATGAATATTAGGGGCCATGCTATCATTCATAATCTTGTGTGGTCTCTCTAGCCACTTCATGAGGTGTGGTTTGTGGTCCTCAGTTGCAGAGGAGATTGCTAGGAGGATAAGTTGTCAAATGGCAAAGTGAAGACTTCAGGGACAGCCCAGGGACAAACAGCTGGCTTTAGGTAGTGGGTCTAATGGCCGAGATCAGGGGCACCTATGATGCCAGTCTGCATCAAAGATTTAGGGCAGAGCAGTACTTCAATTGCATGGTTTCAGTATTGGAAGAAATGTTATATGCATCCACAAGATATTTTATATCATCCAACAAATGTACAAGGAAGAACTGTATGCTGGGTTCTGAGTTAGAGGCTTCAAAGTCAAAGTTGATCAAGACAAAAGTAGTGTTTATCTTATGCAAACTAGCACTCTAGTTCTCACAAACTCATGGCCCCAGGAGGCAAGAGAAATGATACTAGGATTAGGTGGCCATGTTGGACCCTGGGCAGTACAGGCCTTACCACTGGGAGCAAGCAGCCTTTCCTCCACTTCAATCATGCTGGAAAGCAGGACAGTTGGCCATGTTTTCAAGAAAAGTCAGAAGTTTGGATATTTATGTACAATCTACTGATTTTAATGTTAGCCACTGATTCCCGTGCCCTGCCCCCCCCCACCTGCTCCCTGGAAGAATACAGTGGGAATGTAACCTCCACAATGGTGTGCTGAGTTCAGCCTTCATTCTATGCAGGTTTTATTATAGGCCTAGAGGTGGGAGTGCAGTTGGGATGGAGAGGGATTTAATTCAAGTTAAGTGATTTAAAAAGAGACTGAATGCATACTAAACATGTTAGTTTTCTTTCTATTTACAAAGAAAGATCATTGGGGGCATATAAACTGATGAATGTAACTGCTGAAGATAAATAGATATATTTCTGATAAAATTTCCCAGTAGGGTCTATAAGGTGAAAAACTTTGTCTGCCAAAACAAACATCTTACCAACCAAAGAAGACAAAACTGTTGCAGCCCAGGTAAAGGTGATCATGTTTTATGACTCCTTCCAGGATTTCCAGGGCCTATTCTTGCGTGATACCTATCCAGGACTGTCCCATGGGTAAAAAAGGAACCTCTCCTTGTCACTAGGTGTGTATAGATGGGGCAGTGTGTCTTAACCCTCATTTTTTCACATTGTTTAAATTCAGTTTTGGTGGTTAAATCCCCACAGGCGGAGTATGACATCATCTGACAAATAACACACATATATGCCCTTTGAACTGTGGTGTTGGAGAAGACTCTTGAGAGTCCCTTGGACTGCATGGAGATCAAGCCAGTCAACCCTAAAGGAAACCAGTCCTGAATATATATTGGAAGGACTGATGCTGAAGCTGAAGCTTCAATACTTTGGCCACCTGTTGGGAAGAACTGACTCATTGGAAAAGACCTTGATGCTGGAAAAGACCAAAGGCAGGAGGAGAAGGGGATGACAGAGGATGAGATGGTTGGATGGCACCACCGACCACTGACCAATGGACATGAGTTTGAGTGAGCTCTGTGAGTTGATGATGGACAGGGAAGCCTGGCATGCTGCAGTCCATGGGGTCGCAAAAGTCAGACACAGCTGAGCAACTGAACTGAACTGAACTGAACTGAACTTGCCTTTTAACTCAGCAATTCTACACTGGGGATGTATCCAAATACTACACTGGTGAAAACAGAAAAAGCTGTGTGAACAAACCATCTACTGCATATTGTTCTTAAAAGTAAAATATCAGCAAGGTACCAGAAGTGACCATCCACAGGGACATGTGGAATAAGGAACAGGGCATCCCAACACCTGGGTATAATGTGGATGGAGGGAGGAGTGGGTTGGGTGACTTCTTCGGAGTGCACTGTTTATTTAGTTTTTAAAAGAAGACAGTTTAAAAAGGTTCTTATAGTTTGTTTCTTCCATATACACATATATGTCTATTTTCACTTAGAATGAGTAGGAAAATTAGCAAAAAACTACTAAAATGTAATTTATGGGTGAGGGACAGGGAAGTGAGTTTTTTTTTGTTTTATACTTTGATATCCAATGATGCAAATATGTTACCAAATCAAGAAATAGATAATCACAACCATCAAATTGAGGACAAAGCCTAATAAGTATAATGGTATCAGGTTGGTGACTAGCTGCATATAACAAAACATTACTTAAATGGCCTTAAAACTCAGAATTATGACTCTATATTCAGAGTGGAATATCTTCTAAGGACAAACAAAAATACTGCCCATTCAAAAAAAAACCAAAGAAAACCAAAAGAAAAAAAAGGAAAGGAATCTGAAACTGTATTTGACAACTTATTGTTGCTGATATTGCTTCTATTATTGTGACAGTATCATATGTATGTTACAAGTTAAAGCAAGTCAGTAATTAAAGCTAATGTTCTGAAGTAAGACTTTCAGTAGTTAGAGAAAAGAGGTTCACACATAACATAAAGAAGCTTATGTAAAACCCTGCTGTCTTAAATCTTGAACTGAAATCATAAGTTTGTACCAACTGATTATATTCCTTTTTTTTTTAAAGGAATATCTCTACTTCCTGCTCTGACCACTGTAAAGCCTAGAAACAACAACTGATAACAGTGACTATCCTGAGGTCTAACATGTAGCCTCTAAATGCATTCCCACCAGACAATCCATGGATTCTTAAAGAGATGGCTGATTTCAGGACTGGGTCAAGAAATGCACCAAATTATTTTGGGAATCTTGAAGGACCAGAAAGTTGAGGGACTTTAAAGACCAGTGGGACCTCGACAGAAAGCTTAGGAATTCATTTAGCATAAATTCCAATCGATTGAAATAAATTAAATGTATATATGTCAGAAATTTCAAATGGTAATGTTGTTGTTCAGTTGCCCAGTCATGTCGAGATCTCTCTGACCCCATGAACTGCAGCACGCCAGACTTCCCTGTCCCTCACCATCTCCTAGAGTGTGCCCAAGTTCATGCCCATTGCATTGGTGATGCCGTCCAGCCCTCTCATCCCCTGACCCCTTCTTCTCCTTCTGCCCTCAATATTTCCTAGCATCAGGGACTATTCCAATGAATCAGTCTCCAACACAGGTGACCAAAATATTGGAGATTCAACTTCAGCATCATTCCTTCCAATGAATATTCAGGGTTGATTTCCCTTAAGATTGACTGGTTTGATCCCCTTGCTGTCCAAGGGACTCTCAGGATTCTTTATCAGCATCACAGTAAAAAGTCATCAGTTGTTTGACAGTCTGCTTTCTTTATGGTCCTGCTCTCACAACTGTATGTCGCCAGTGGAAAAACCATAACCTTGACTATATGGACCTTTGTCAGCAGAGTGATGTCTCTGCTTTTCAACACACTGTTTATGTTTGTCATAGCTTTCCTGGCAAGAAGCAACCATCTTCTGATTTCATGGTTTAAGTTACTATCCACAATGCTTTTAGAGGCTAAGATGAAGAAATCTGTCACTGCTTCCACATTTTCCCTTCTATTTGCCATGAAGTAATCGGGGTAGACCCCATGACCTTAGTTTTTTAATATTTAGTTTTAAGCTGGCCAAAGGTGTCCAGATGTTAATAGACAACATCTAATTTGTCACTGTGACAGATTGCTAGGGCACCAACTCACCATTCTGAGCACTAAGAAAGGAAAATAATCATCAATATTGAAGCTGTTTTTGTATCTATGAAACATATTTCATGTAACTACAAACAGTAAAAGGAATATTATTTAGATTAAAGAATTTCAGGAATTAAATTCAAAGGAGTAATAGAAACAGGAAAGCACTATTTTGAAACGTTCTCATGAAATAATTCTAGGCAAAGGTCTACAATAGATGCTGAAACTGTAAGTGAACTATAGAAGGGGATGTTCATAATGGATTCATGAGGTTGGCAACATCTTAACCCACTGCATTCCAACATCTACCAAAGTGAGGCAGCAGGAAAATATGAGCCTCTTGAAGCAGTATCATAAGAGATATATATCTGCATATGAAATATTCCAATAAAAATTTTTGAGCTCAAGTATAGATTAGGCTGTGAAAGTGCTGCACTCAATATGCCAGCAAATTTGGAAAACTCAGCAGTGGCCACAGGACTAGAAAAGGTCACTTTTAATCCAACCCCAAAGAAAGCCAATGCCAAAGAATGCTCAAACTACTGCACAACTGCACTCATCTCACACGCTAGTAAAGTAATGCTGAAAATTCTCCAAGCCAGGCTTCAGCAATACATGAACTGTGAACTTCCAGATGTTCAAGCTGGTTTTAGAAAAGGGAGAGGAACCAGAGATCAAATTGCCAACATCTGCTGGATCATGGAAAAAGCAAGAGAGTTCCAGAAAAATATCTATTTCTGCTTTATTGACTATGCCAAAGCCTTTGACTGTGGATCACAATAAATGTGGAAAATTCTGAAAGAAATGGGAATACCAGACCACCTGACCTGCCTCTTGAGAAACCTATATGCAGGTCAGGAAGCAACAGTTAGAACTGGACATGGAACAACAGACTGGTTCCAAATAGGAAAAGGAGTACGTCAAGGCTGCATATTGTCACTCTGCTTATGTAACTTATATGCAGAGTACATCATGAGAAACACGGGGCTGGAAGCAGCACAAGCTGGAATCAAGATTGCTGGGAGAAATCTCAGTAACATCAGATATGCAGATGACAGCACCCTTATGGCAGAAAGTGAAGAGGAACTAAAGAGCCTCTTGATGAACGTGAAAGAGGAGAGTGAAAAATTAGGCTTAAACCTGAACATTCAGAAAACTAAGATCATGGCATCTGGTCCCACTTCATGTGAAATGGATGGGGAAACAGGGGAAACAGTGTCAGACTTTATTTTTGGGGCTCCAAAGTCACTGCAGATGGTGACTGCAGCCATGAAATTAAAAGACGCTTACTCCTTGGAAGCAAAGTCATGACCAGCCTAGGTAGCATATTGAAAAGCAGAGACATTACTTTGCCAACAAAGGTCCATCTAGTCAAGGCTACGGTTTTTCCAGTGGTCATGTATGAATGTAAGAGTTGGACTGTGAAGAAAGCTGAGCGCCAAAAAATTGATGCTTTGAACTGTGGTGTTGGAGAAGACTCTTGAGAGTCCCTTTGACTGGAAGGAGATCCAACCAGTCAATCCTGAAGGAAATCAGTCCTGAATATTCATTGGGAGGTCTGATGCTGAAACTGAAACTCCAATGCATTTGGCCACCTAATGCGAAAAACCAACTCATTGGAAATGACCCTGATACTGGGAAGGATTGAAGGCAGGAGGAAAAGGGGAAGACAGAGGATGAGATGGTTGGATAGCATCACTGATGCGATGGACAGGAGTTTGAGTGAAGTAGATCAGTCCTGGGTGTTTATTGGAAGGACGGATGCTGAAGCTGAAACCCCATTACTTTGGCTACCTGATGTGAACAGCTGACTCATTAGAAAAGACCCTGATGCTGGGAGGGATTGGGGGTGGGAGAAGGGGATGACAAAGGATGAGATGGCTGGATGGCATCACTGACTCGATGGACAGGAGTTTGATGAACTTCGGGAGTTGGTGATCGACAGGGAGGCCTGGAGTGCTGAGATTCATAGCGTTGCAAAGAATTGGACACAACTGAGTGACTGAACTGAATTGAACTGACTGATAGATCAGACATCCCAGAGTGTGAAGTCAAGTGGGCCTTAGGAAATATCACTATGAACAAAGATAATGGAGGTAATGGAATCCCAGCTGAGCTATTTCAAATCCTAAAAGATGATGCTGTAAAAGTGCTTCACTCAATATGCCAGCAAATTTGGAAAACTTAGCAGTGGCTACAGGACTAGAAAGGTCAGTTTTGATTCCAGTCCCAAAGAAAGGCACTGCAAAGAATCTTCAAACTATTGCACAATTGCTCATTTCACACGTTAGCAAAGTAATGCTCAAAATTCTCTAAGCTAGGCTTCAACAGCACATTAAATGAGAAATTCCAGATGTCCAAGCTGGACCTAGAAAAGGCAGAGGAACCAGATATCCAATTGCCAACATTTATTGGATCATAGAAAAAGCAAGAGAATTCTGGAAAAATACCCACTTCTTCACTGACTACACTAAACTTTTGAACATGTGTATCACAACAAACAGGAAAATTCTTAAAGAGAATGGAATAACAGACCTACTTATCTGCCCCTGAAAAACCTGTAGGCAGGTCAAGTAACAGTTACAGTTGGATGTGGAACAATGGATTGATTCCAAATAGGAAAGGAGTACATCAAAGCAGTATATTGTCACCCTGCTTATTTAACTTATATGCAGAATACAACAGAATATGCTGGGCTGGATGAAGAAAAAGGTGGCATCAAGACTTCAGGGAATAATATCAGTAAGCTCAGATATGCAGATGACATCACTCTTATGGCAGAAAGTGAAGAGGAACTAAAGAGCCGTTTGATGAAGGTGAAAGCAGAGAGTGAAAACGATGGCTTAAAACTCAGCATTCAAAAAGCTAAGAACATGGCATCTGGTCCCATCAGTTCATGGTTAATAGATGGGGAAGAGATGGAAACAGTGACAGACTTTCTTTTCTTGGGCTCCAAAATCACTGCAGATGGTGACTGCATCCATGCAATTAAAAGACACTTGCTCCTTGGAAGAAAAGTTATGATAAACCTCCTGTGGTCATGTATGGATGTGAGAGTTGGACTGTGAAGAAGGCTGAGCGCTGAAGAATTGATGCTTTTGAATTGTGGTGTTGGAGAAGACTCTTGAGAGTCCCTTGGACTGCAAGCAGATCCAACCAGTCCATTCTGAAGGAGATCAATCCTGGGATTTCTTTGGAAGGAATGATGCTAAAGCTGAAGCTCCAGTACTTTGGCCACCTCATGAGAAGAGTTGACTCATTGGAAAAGACTCTGATGCTGGGAGGGATTGGGGGCAGGAGGAGAAGGGGATGACCGAGGATGAGATGGCTGGATGGCATCACTGACTCGATGGAGGTGAGTCTGAATGAACTCCAGGAGTTGGTGATGGACAGGGAGGCCTGGCGTGCTGCGATTCTTGGGGTCGCAAAGAGTCAGACACGACTGAGAGAATGAACTGAACTGAACTGAACTGAGATAGCATATTAAAAGGCAGAGACATTACTTTGCCACAAAGGTCTGCATAGTTAAAGCTATGGTTTTTCCTGTAGTCATGTATGCACGTGAGAGTTGTACCATAAAGAAGGCTGAGCACCAATGAATTGGTGCTTTTGAACTGTGGTGTTGGAGAAGACTCTTGAGAGTCCCTTTGACTGGAAGGAGATTCAACCAGTCAATCCTGAAGGAAATCAGTCCTGAATATTCATTCATCAGTCCTGAAGGACTGACTGATGCTGAAGCTGAAGCTTCAATACTTTGGCCACCTCATGTGAAGAAATGACTCATCTGAAAAGATTCTGATGCCAGGAAAGATTGAATTTGGGAGGAGAAGGGGACAGCCGAGGATAAGATGGTTGGATGGCATCACCAACTCAATGGGCATGAGTTTGAGTAAACTCCAGGGGTTGGTGATGGACAGGGAGGCCTGGTGTGCTGCTGTCCATGGGGTAACAAAGAGTTACAAATGACTGAGTGACTGAACTCAACTGAAATGAACTGAATGTGTCCTGCTTGAGGACAGTTTCTCCTTCCTGATTCTGACTAATCTTGCTATCTTGCTGCTGCTGCTGCTGCTGCTCAGTCGCTTCAGTCGTGTCCGACTCTGTGCAACCCCATAGATGGCAGTCCACAAGGCTCCCCCATCCCTGGGATTCTCCAGGCAAGAATACTGGAGTGGGTTGCCATTTCCTTCTCCAATGCATGAAAGTGAAAAGTGAATATGAAGTCTCTCAGTCGTGTCCAACTCTTAGCGACCCCAAGGACTGCAGCCTACCAGGCTCCTCCGTACATGGGATTTTCCAGGCAAGAGGATTGGAGTGGGGTGCCATTGCCTTCTCCGCTTACTATCTTAGAATGTATATTATGGGAGTGGGTCTGGTAGGATCTTTCTATTGTTAAGTTCTAGTCCTATTATCCTAAAATGTAAATTGTGGGAGTGGGTCTGGTAAAATTTTTACAACCTTGATATATTCTTTTATCTAATCACTAAATTAAAAAAGTATATAATTCCCTTGCTGAAGACTAGTGAGGGGGGCACTCTCTGTCCCCCTTTATATGTCTGTGTCAGAAACTTTCCCTGTCTCTTACTTATTTTAAAAAACTCTTACACAAAAGCTCTTGAATGATCAAGCCTGATTCCTGGTCCTAAAGCTAAATCTTCTTCAGAGATCATGAATCTGACATCGTTCACCATAAGCTATCAATATGAGATGTTTATTTTCTTTGGAACAAAATACCGTATTTTGTACATAATAGTATTTTCCCACAAATACTCATTATGTATAATTTGTGAAATGGTCATCTCTTCCCTAAAATACTTCAGGAAAAATGAATAAAATGTAAAAACAGGAAATTAAATGAGGGTCTGTCTTGATTTAAAAGCAGATTTGCATAGCTGCAATGGATTGAATTGTGTCCACCCCCAAATTCTGATCCTTAAATCTTGACGTGATGGTATTAGGAGGTATTGCCTTTAGGAGGTACTAAGTTGACATGGGGTTTAAATGGTGGGGCCCCCATGATGGGATTAGCCTCTACCTCTTTTTCTCTCTTCTCCCTCTTCCTCCTCCCCCTCCCACATCACATGTGAGAACATAGTAAGAAGAGAACTGATGCAAATCAAGAATATCTTCACAAGGAACCCAACTGCCCACCACTTTGATCTTGCATAGTCTCCAGTCTATGACAGTCTGTGGGACTAAGAGTAGCTTTGTAGTTATTGATGCCAAATGATGAAATACAGGGTTCATGACACTATTTTTTCTTGTATTTGTTATCTTTAAAACTATTTTGTAATAAGAAATTTACAAAGTGTCCATTTTGAAGTTTCTGTCTTTAGTGATACATTGTGGGGCTCAAGGTAGCAGATTCAGGCAGGCCCCCATATGAGACAGTAGTTGGAGACACACATGCTCATTATTCCAGGTCTTCTCCTGTCATCTGAAGACTGCCCACCACACCTAACAACTCTACCCCCACCACTATCTGCATCTCTACTCCCGTGCTAAGCTGCTTAGTTATCCAGCTGGAAATCTTAATGATTCAGGACAGGGTCGGGAGAAAGAAGGAATGTGGTCATTATTAGAAAGAATTAACCGGACCACCCCCTCCCTGGTTTTCTCTTCTTTAGTGCTATCTGCAGGTGATAGACATGGAGAAAGCAATGGCAACCCACTCCAGTATTCTTTCCTGGAGAATCCCATGGGCAGAGGATCCTGGTAGGCTATAATCCATGGAGTTGCTAAGAGTCGGACACGACTGAGAGACTTCACTTTCACTTTTCACGTTCATGCATTGGAGAAGGAAATGGCAACCCACTCCAGTATTCTTGCCTGGAGAATCCCAGGGACAGAGGAGCCTGTTGGGCTGCCGTCTATGGGGTCGCACAGAGTCAGACATGACTGACTCTACTTAGCAGCAGTAGTAGCAGGTGATAGGCAGGGCCTAGGTAGGGAGGAAGTCAAAGTGGGGCTGTGGGGATAGATTGAAGAGAAGGGTGGAGGAGTTCACAACCTAGTCACCAAGAGGTGGGCAGGTTGCTCAGGACATATGAAGGAAGAAGCATTGGGAAAAGAATGGTTCCTATCAAAGGGCAAGACCTACCTGGGTCTTCTGGTTAAACTTGCTGGAGGATACTTCCTTCCTGCTTGAATTCCTGCTCCAGACATGGAGGGGATAGAGCTGTACTCACTGCTAATGAGTCACATGGAGAGGGACAGCCTCCCCAAGGGGCCCTTTGATTCCACTCTAACTGTGGGCATCATCCCCAGCCAGTCAGCAACATGGCAGGTCATCCAAAAGAAGACCTATTCAAAAAAATATTTAAAATACTATGAAATTTATCCAAGAATATTCTTGTTTCTTGTTTCCATAATTCTTTTAGGGGAGCTGATTCATCAGCCTAATGTGAGTTTCTGCTGAAATCTACAGCCTTCCCATTTGATAACTTCTGACTTATAACTGCTTGATTTCATCCCACAGAACCCAAGTGGCAGAAAATTCCAGGGGGCAAGGCCTCTAACGTTCTCCATGTCACAGCAGCTGTGTCCAAGTGGTCTTCCACTTCCTGTTCTGAGCTCAGGATCCATGGATATCACCAAGCAGTCACGGCCCCTTGCATACCAGATGCAGCCTCAGCACCCTCGGTGACATGCACCTCTCAGCCACTTGCTCACTGATTGACATTGAACTTCAGTCTGGAGCAAGTGTTCTGAAGCAAGTCCAGTCTCCCTCATTCAAGAGCTGGGAAACCAAACCCTGGGGTGTATGACTCACCCTAATGCTCTAGGTGGGATGGGGAAGTGCTGGGACCCAGGTCCTCTGGTTCTCAGGGTGGGAGAGAGAGCTCCAGGAAGGGAAATATCATCAATTGTATCCACTGCTGGGCCATTCTTAGAGGTCTGCAGGCACTAGAGTGAAAGTTCCTTTTCCCTTGACCCACAAATCTGGCTCTGATTCTATCATCAGACATGCCTTCTTGTAGAAGCAGGAAAGCAATACTTGGAGCTGGTTCTGCTGGGTTCCAGGCACAGTGGGGGCAGCCCCAGCTGGAGCGGCCTGTGGGGGCTGTCACGCAGGTGGTGCCTGACTCACTCACAGCTCAGCAGCCCCAGAGCTCTGGCTCCTCATTCACACAACACAGACCCTTGGGAAACTGGGTCAAATCAACCTGGGTTCACACCAAGTAACATTTTCTTCTCAGATTTCTGGCAGCTTAGATGCAGTGTCTTCCTCCTTCCTCAGGGAACCTTTGGCTGAGTGAGATTCAGGGCGCTGCAACTAACCTGGATTTAAGGGATGTATTCCCTCTTTGATGCTGAAAAAAGACCTTGGCGGTTTGAAGGCTTTGAGAAGGGATGAACCAGTCATGTTCTTTGAGGACTTTGATTTATAGATCTGATTGGGCAAAAAGAGACAAAACACAAGGCTGGGCTTTGCTGGGTCTGCTGATTGTGAGTTATATACCAGCCACCAGGCTTCAGGGTCAGTTGCTAATGTAAGTCATGGGCCACCTTTAGAGAAGGAGTAGAGGAAAGAGATTTTGGGCAGAGAGCAGTGTGGTCAGGGGGCCACAGGATCACACAGGGTAAGATGAGACAAGAGCGATTCCCTGTTTCTTGGCTCTATCAGTTCCCTGGAATTCCACCCCTGAGGACAAGCACACGTAGATAGTCACTGGTGGTGACCCTGGCACCTGATTCCCCTGGTGATAACCAGTTTGTGTACACAATCCTGAGTCCAGCAGCCCTGTGACAGCCTCAGTCTCCCTTCTGGGGAGGATGAGATGGTGCATTGCTGGTAACTCACAAGTGAAGTATGTAATGAGGTGCTGGTGGGTGAGCTGTGACCATCTTCTAAGTGTGGAAGGAAGATTGTAGGTGGAAGGGTAGTCATTTATTAAGCTTGGTTACCTTGGGGTTTTGCAGTGGCTATTTCCTGCATCTAGAATGTTCTTCTCCTGGCTTTCTGCATGGCTGGCTCCTTCTCAACATTTAGCATCATCTCAAATGAGTCTCTCTCACGCTTACCTTCCCTGGCCACTCCACTCTCACAAGCACAGAGCCTGATCCATTAAAGAGTCCATAGACACTGACTGCACTTCCCTCCTTCAAGAACAGAATTATAATTAGCAAAGTGTAAGGTAGGAGAGGGATAAATTGAGAGTTTGAGATTAATATAATCACACCACTACATATAAAATAGATAATCAACAAGGACGTACTATATAGCACAGAAATTCTACTCAATATTCTATAACAGGTATGGGAAAAGAATCTAAAAAAGAATGGATGCATGTGTATGTAGAATGGAATTAATTCCCCATACAATTAATACTAACACAATACAGTAAATCAACTATAGCCTTATATAAATTAAAGCCACTTAAAAAAAAAAAAGATTACATCTAGAGACCTGTGGGGCTTTTTAGACTCACAGGTTTCCAGATATGATGCTGCAAAGGGTAGAGTGGGTGTAGAAATCTTGACATTATCCGAGATTGCATTTTTCTGAGCTTTGGTATCCTTTTGCTTAGAGTGTCGTCTTTGATTTGTCTTTAGAGGATCTAATACAATGGCCTGTAGACATGAGCTAGGTGTTAGTTGAAGAATGAAAGGTAGGTGTTGGAGGGAGTATGAAATATCAGCTCCCTAGCCTTGGCTTGGGGCACAACTTACGTTTCAGAGTTCCTTTTGGGAACAGGCTGCAGCTTCCCTCTCCAAGACTAGCAAGGAATCAGACCAGGGGTGGTTTCATCCTTTCTCCTGTCCTCCTTCCCCTGTGACCTCACTGGTTTATTTTGCAGAAATTTTAAAAAAAGTTTTGGCTGCACTGGTTCTTCACTGTTCAAGTCCTCTCTATCAGCAGTGAGCAGGAGCTACCCTGTAGTTGCTGTGCTTGGGTGTTTCATTCCGGTGTTTTCTCATGTTGCACATCACAGATACTAGGGCACACAGGCTCAGTAATTGTGGCCCACTGGCTTAATTTGCCTGTGGCATCTGGAATCTTCCCCAACCAGATCTCCAATGGATATTCCAAGCACCCAGCAGATAGACTCCTAACCACTGGATTCAAAGGAAAATCCTTCTGAGAGGGACTTCGAAATAAATCACTTTTACATGAAACTTGGCACCATGCCCTATTTTTGAGGAGACTGATAGAGTGTTGTCCCCTACTGCAAGCAACCTCCTGAGATCAGGACTGATTCAGGTTCCCCTCCCAAGTGTTCCTACAGCATCTTGAAGCTGTCCCCACCACGTGGCTTTGTTCTTACTTGAGTTTCTGAAACCTACACTAGACCACAGTTTCCAGAGGGCTGGGATGTCACTTGACTCACTTGTAAGTATACGTCAATAGATCTTGTCTCATTATACCAGACTCTAATGTCAAAACAAGGCTAACACAAAGATCAGTTGTTCTATTATGAGTGCTAGGCTACAGGTTCAACTTCTGTAATCAGATCCTAAATAACATTGTTTTAAATACAATTAAATACAATTTCATCTCTTGTT
Organism: Oryx dammah; assembly: GCF_014754425.2. Classification (NCBI taxonomy): domain Eukaryota; kingdom Metazoa; phylum Chordata; class Mammalia; order Artiodactyla; family Bovidae; genus Oryx; species Oryx dammah. Next base: position 36,233,902 of record NW_024070199.1, read on the forward strand.
CTTATAATAATAGTCCAGGTCACTCCACAGTGATGAAAACCCACTTCTTTCTTGTTGCATCTTCCACCTGTGATACTTACCTCTAGTCTAACATAGCTTCTCCAGATCCTGTCATTACATCTGTCTTCCAGCTGTGGGACAGGCAATACTTCTATTTGGATGTGACGTATCACTTCTACTCTAATTCCACTGGCCAAAGTAACTTCCATGGTCATGGCAAACCTGGGGGTGGTGGGTACACAGAAGCGCAGGGGAATGTGATCCTACTGCAAAACATTCATGATGAATAACAAGGGACACTACCCTTCATTCATGTCCTTGTGCTTTGTTCTTCTTTGGTTCTCTCTACCATGCTCTCAGCCTGTTTTAGCCTGTAGATACGCATACAGATATGACTATAAGAGAGGATATGGCCTAGACTGAACAAATACAGAGAAAACAAGAAAGAAAAGAAAAAGATAAAGATTAAAAATTCAAAATCTATAAGAAAGCATGTTTGAAATCATAAGTTTGCATTTATAAAACTTAGGTATGACTGTGGTTTATGAATCAATTTATAAAATAAAGATAAAACAAATTTAAAAAATAAATATATTCACTAAACCCAACAAAATAACAAGGCTATACCATATTAACCACATAGCAGTATCAAGATTAAGTTTGGATGCACATTCCAGAAACCTAAAACACCATAATTTTAACAAGATAAACTTGATTTTTCTTCTTCTGAAAGAAATCTGGAGGGGGGCCATCCAAAGCTTGAGTGGAATCCATCTCCAACATTATCTGGTGGTCCAATACAACTGCAGGTGTTCCAGCCATCATAAGTGAAATCCAGACAGCAATTTGGCAGATGGTGGGGAGGGGAAGAGACTCATCTCTTAGCTGAATCAGCTCCTTGAAAGCAGTCTTCCAAGAAATCCCTCTTACAGGTCCGCTATATTCCAAAGTCACCAGTCATGACCAAGGGCACAGGGGGGTAGGAAATGCAGTCTTTTAACTACTGGGAGCATTGCCACATTACAAAATACACTTGGTTTTGAAAAAGGAGTGGAGACTAGAGAATTTTGTAGGCAGATCTTAGCCCCTGGCTCAAAGAGAAAAACATTTCTGGATGGATCAGACTGAATTGCTGCACACAGTTTTGGAGCCAGGAAAAAGGAGAAGCAGTGAGAAACAGATAGATGGATATGACTTGTGTTCCAGAAAAAAAAAAATGACAGTAGAGATCTGATCAGATCAGATCAGATCAGATCAGAGTACTGATCTCTGGTCAGTAGAGGTCTTCTAAGGACTGAAGTGAGAATTATATATACAACATGACCATTTGTTTTGAAAACTGCTTTTCCAATTCTGGTTCCAAATCTCTATCAATACCCCAGCTTCTTAAATATCTCGTCTTTGTTACCTCACATTCTGATCTACCTGTCTCACCTTCCTTACTTCTGTTCACATCACTTCTCTATTCAGCCCATCATTATAACAAGATCCAGTACTGAGGAGCTTAACCAAAACTTCTTGGAGTGGGTAGAAATATGATGATTAGTATCACTTTAATATTTTTTGTTCTTGATCAAGGTCCTTTGAAGCACTAAGATGGCTAGAATAGGGAGATCTCGTGTTTGCTCTAAAATTCCAACCAAGAATGTGGCATCCTTGGACCTGGAGGTGATGTGTTCACATTTTTACCCACATGTCTTAGCAGGAGAGTAAGTTCCCTGTATATGAACAGGTTCCATTTCAAATGGCATTCAAAAATCCCAATTTCTTCATAAGTCCAGAAAACTTATTTAGGGATCCAACTAACACAACTGGCTATATAGCACTGTAGCTGAACAGCTTTATGATACTTTTCACACAAATAATAGACAAGAAACAAACACACAGCAGTGGAGAAACAGACATAGAGGATAGACTATGGACATGGGGAGATGGCAGGAGGGAGTGAGATGTATGGAAAGAGTAACATGGAAACTTGTATTACCGTATGTAAAATAGATAGCCAAGAGGTATTTGCTGTATGGCTCAGGAAACTAAAAAAGGGGCTCTGTATCAGTCTAGAGGGTGTGGGGTGGGGTAGGAGATGGAAGGGAGGTTCAAAAGGGAGAGGATATATATATAGATAGATATAGATATACATACCTATGGCTGATTCATGTTGCGGTTTGACAGAAAACAACAAAATTCTGTAAAGCAATTATCCTTCAATAAAAAAATAAATGAAAAGAAACAAAACAAGCAATGAAAGAAACATTTTTTTATCTTTCAGTACCTTGAAGAATACTGTTGTAGTATCATCTACATTACCACTGCATTTAAGCTTCCTTTCAGATATTGTTCAGTTCAGTTCAGTTCAGTTCAGACACTCAGCTATGTTCAAGTCTTTGCAAGCCCATGGACTACAGCATGCTAGGCTTCCCTGCCCATCACCAACTCCTGGAGCCTATTCAAACTCATGTTCATTGCGTCGGTGATGCCATCCAACCATCTCATCCTCTGTCTTCCCCTTTTCCTCCTGCCTTCAATTCTTCCCAGCATCAGGGTCATTTCCAATGAGATGGTTTTTTTGCATTAGGTGGCCAAATGCATTGGAGTTTCAGCTTCAGCATCAGACCTTCCAATGAATATTCAGGACTGATTTCCTTCAGGATTGACTGGTTGGATCTCCTTGCAGTCCAAGGGACTCTCAAGAGTCTTCTCCAACACCACAGTTCAAAAGCATCAATTTTTTGGCACTCAGCTTTCTTTGTAGTCCAACTCTTACATCCATATATGACTACTGGAAAAACCATAGCTTTGACTAAATGGACCTTTGTTGGTAAAGTAGTGTCTCTGCTTTATAATATGCTGTCTAGGTTTGTCATGACTTTTCTTCCAAGGAGCAAGTGTCTTCTAATTTCATGGCTGCAGTTACCATCTGCAGTGATTTTAGAGCCCCCCAGAATAAAGTCTTTCATTGTTTCCATTGTTTCCCCATCTATTTGCCATGAAATGATGGGACCAAATGCCATGATCTTAGTTTTCTGAATATTGATCTTCAAGCCAACTGTTTCACTCTCCTCTTTCACTTTCATTCAAGAGGCTCTTTAGTTTTTCTTCACTTTCTGCCACAAGAATGGTGTCATCTGCATATATGAGGTTATTGATATTTCTCCTGGTGGTCTTTATTCCAGTTTGTGCTTCATTCACCTGGCATTTCACATGATGTACTCTGCACATAAGTTAAATAAGCAGTTTGAAAATATACAGCCTTGATGTACTCCTTTTCCTATTTGCAACCAGTCTGTTCCATGTCCAGTTCTAATCTTGACCTGCAAACAGATTTTTCAGGAGGCAAGTCAGATGGTCTGGTATGCCCATCTCTTTCAGAATTTTCCACAGTTTGTTGTGATCCACACAGTCAAAGGCTTTGGGGTAGTCAATAAAGTAAAATTAGATGTTTTTCTAGAACTCTCTTGCTTTTTCAGTGATCCAATGGATGTTGGCAATTTGATCTCTGGTTCCTCTGGGTTTTCTAAATCCAACTTGAACATCTGGAATTCATGGTTCACGTACTGTTGAACCATGGCTTGGAGAGTTTTGAATATTACTTTGCTAGCATGTGAGATGAGAGCAGTTGTGTGGTAGCTTGAACATTCTTTGCCATTGCCTTTCTTTGGGATTGGAATGAAAACTGACCTTTCCAGTCCTGTGGCCACTGCTGAGTTTTCCAGATTGGCTGGCATATTGAATGCAGCACTTTCACAGAATCTTCTTTTATGACTTGAAAGAGCTCAGCTGAAACCTTATCACCTGGACTAGCTTTGTTCATAGTAATGTTTCCTAAGGCCCACTTCACTTCACATTCCAGGATGTCTGGCTCTAGGTGAGTGATCACACCATTGTGGTTATCTGGATCATGAAGATCTTTTTGTACAGTTCTTCTGTGTATTCTTGCCACCTCTTCTTAATATCTTCTGCTTTTGTTAGGTCCATACCATTTCTGTCCTTTATTGTGCCCATGTTTGCATGAAATGATCCCTTGGTAGCTCTAGTATTCTTGAAGAGATCTCTTAGTGCAGGCTTGAATTAAAGATACTGTACTACTCCATACAGTTGTGTACACTAAAGTACACAAGAACACTATCACTTGTCAGAGATGTAACCAAAATAATGTATGCCAGACCTGTGAACAAACTGATGTGATTGGGTATGCAAATGCACTTTTACATCTTTGAAAGTTTTCAGCTTGAAAGTGTATAAATAACAGACTTGCTATACAGGTATTCTGTGAATGTGTATGGAGTAAGTGAATAAAAGAAAAGAGTTAGTAGCTGCCTTCTCTTTTTGCATGTATTATGACCACTCTAAATATGAATGCCATTGGATATAATCAAGGCCTGGTGCTTGGGGACATTGCTGCAAGTGACAGAGAACCAGTGTCCCAGGAGATGGGACAAGACCCAGGATTGGCTGAAAAGACCAGAAGTACAAAATAAGAAGAAACAAGTTTTCACAGGTTTATGTGAAAGATTTAGCAAATACCATCCCGATTTGTGTGTAGTGATTGATCTATGGTTTAGAAGAGTAGCCCCTGTGGCTTAGGATGAGCCAGATAGGAAAGGAGAGAAGAGACTGAACCATGAAAATAAAACATGTATCCCAGGTCAAATATGTCTAGTATTGAATAGATTTAAGCTCTGTCGATTTATTTGCTCCCTCCTGGGCAGAATTAGAGTAGTAAAAGAGGGAAGGCCATCACTTTATTCCTCTTTTTGTCTAGTGAACACTGATTTCTAAGGTAATTTCTTTATAAACAGAGGATGTACTTTGTATGATTGAAGTTTTCTAACTTACTGTTCCATATAAACTTTGGGGCTTTTCTGTGCCCAGGCACATGGGGCCCTGGGGCCCGGCAAGCTCTGTTTCTTCTGTAGAGTGCCATGTATTGGGATCTGCTGTCATCTGGGGCCTGAGTTATATGTTCAATCTGGGTTCACATCTGAGGGGTTAACTCTAGTCAGGTTTAATTCTATCATCATGGTGTTTCTTTTCAATATGTCCTGTTTTCTTCCCATTTCTCTTTTTATCCCTGACTTCTTTGTGACTGAGTAGTTTTTACAATTCCCTTTATTAACTATAACTCTTATTTTAAACAGTAGGTTTAAGATTCATGGTATGTACCTTTAACGTCCACAGTCTATCATCAAGTGATCTTTTGTACCTTTACATGTAGAATAAGAACCTAATCATACTATACTCTCATTTCCTCTATCCTGTACTTTTTGCTATTGTTGTTAAACATTTCATTTCTACATCCAGTATAAATTACACAATACATTGTTACTATCCTTGTTGTACACAGTCAATTATTTTCTAAAGCAATTAATTAGAAAGGAAGCTATTTTATTTAAAATTCATTTATTTATCATTTCTATGACAGTTGGCCATCTCATGTGAAGAGTTGAATCATTGGAAAAGACTCTGATGCTGGGAGGGATTGGGGGGCAGGAGGAGAAGGGGACGACAGAGGATGAGATGGCTGGATGGCATCACTGACTCAAGGGACGTGAGTTTGAATGAACTCCGGGAGTTGGTGATGGACAGGGAGGCTTGGCGTGCTGCAGTTCATGGGGTCGCAAAGAGTTGGACACGACTGAGTGATTGAACTGATGACAGTGTTGGGTCTTAGTGTGGCATGCAGGATCTTCCTTGTGGTAGGGACTCTCTATTTGAGGAGGGTAAGCTTAGTACTTGCAGCATGTAAATTCTTTTTGAGACATGCAAGCTTAATTACTCAGTGGCCCATGGGACCTTAGTTCTCTGGCAAAGGAACAAACCAGCATCCCCTGCATTGCAAAGCAGATTCTTAATCACTGGACCACTGGGGAAGTCTGTTTATTTACCTTTTAATATACATTACATGTTTATCATTTGGGGTACTGTTCATTCCTCCTGTAGATCCAGATTTCCACTGCCTTTAAAATTCCTTCTGACTTGAGGCCTTTTAAAAAACACTTCTTGTTACATTGGCCTGTTGGTGGTGATGCAGTCTTATAGTTGTATGTCTGAGAAAGTATTCTATCTTGTTTTTGATATGTATTTTCCTTGGGTATAGAATTCTGAGTCAATTATATTTCTCTCAGCATTTTAAGATGTGGTACCAGCATCTTCTGGCTAACATTGTTTCATATGCTTAATCTGCTGTCATTCTTATTTTTGTTTTTGTCTCTTTTTCCTTCTGGCTACATTTCTCTGGTTGATTGTTTTAAACGATGAATTATGATGTGTCTTTTTGAAGTTGTACTTGAGTTGAGTTTCTATGTTTATGGGTCTAAGTTTTCATCATTTATGGAAAATTTTCAGCCAGTAATTTTGCAGTTCTTTTCTCTATTCTCCTGTCTTTTACTTCCTGTAACATATATTCCAGTTACATATATTTTGGTATTCTTAAAGTTGTTTCAAAGCTCTCTGATGCACAATTATTTTTTCCCCACAGTCCTTCCTTTACTATTTTACATTTATCTATTTAATATGCTCAATATTCTTTACCTAATGAATATAAGGATTACAATTGAAGTAAGATTTTAATGTCTTTCCCTGCTAATTCTGTAAACTATATTTTTAAGTGTGTTTCTACTAATTGATTTTCCCCTCATTCTTAATATTCTCTTGCTTCTTTGCACATCTGGAATTTAAAAATTTGCACATCTTTTAAAATTTACTTATTTATCTTAATAAGTAATAAATGGAATTCTAGCTGAGCTATTTCAGGGAAGCTATCCTACTTCCTTGGCACCTCAGTGGCTAAAGAATCCAGCTGCAATGCAGGACACCTGGGTTTGACTGCTGGGTTGGGAAGATCATCTGAAAAAGGGAATGGCTACCCACTCTAGTATTCTGGCCTGGAGTATTCCTTGGACAGTATAGTTCATGGGATCACAAAGAGTCAGACACAACTGAGAGACTTTCAATTCAGTTCACTTACTGTTCAATATGCCAGCAAGCCTGGAAAACTCAGTAGTGGCCACTGGACTTGAAAAGGTCAGTTTTCATTCCAAATCAAAGAAAGGTAGGGCCAAACAATGTTTAAACTGCTGCACAATTTCACTCATCTCACAAACTAGCAAAGTAATATTCAAAATTCTCCAAACTAGGGTACAAACAATACATGAACCGAGAATGTCCAGATGTTAAAGTCAGATTTAGAAAAGGCAAAGGAACCAGGCATCAAAATGCCAACATCATTGGATATAGTAAAAACAAGAAAATTCCTGAAAAACATCTACTTCTTCATTGACTACACTAAAGCCATTGATTGTGTGGATCACAACAAACTCTGCAAAATTTTTAAGGAGATGGGAATACCAGACCATCTGACCTGCCTCCTGAGAAACCTATATGCAGGTCAAGAAGCAACAATTAGAACCGGACTGGTTCCAAATTGGGAAACAGTATGTCAAAGCTGTATTTTGTCACCCTTTTTATTTAACTTATATGCAGAGTACATCAGAGGAGATGCCCAGCTGGATGAAGCACAAGCTGGAATCAAGATGACTGGGAGAAATATCAATGACTTCAGACATGCAGATGACACAAGCCTTATAGCAGAAATTGAAGAAGAGCTAAAGAGCCTCTTGAAAGTGAAAGAGGAGAGTGAAAAAGTTGCCTTAAAACTCAGCATTCAAAAACCTTAGATCACATCATCTAGTCCCACCACTTCATAGCAAATAGGTGGGGAAACAATGGAAACAGTGAAAGACTTTATTTTGGGGGGGGCACCAAAATCACTGCACATAGTGATTGCAGCCATGAAATTAAAAGACTCTTGCTCCTTGGAAGAAAAGCTATGACAAAAATAGACAGCATAAAATTAGCAGACATTACTATGCTGACAAAGGTCCATCTAGTCAAAGCTATCACTTTTCTGGTAGTCATGGATGGTTGTGAGAATTGGTCCATAATGAAAGCTCAGTGCCAAAGAAATGATGCTTTTGAACTGTGGTGCTGGAAAAGATGCTTGAGAGTCCTTTTGCCTGCAAGGAGGTCTAACCAGTCAATCTTAAAGGAAATCAGTCCCCAATATTCATTCTAAGGACTGATGATGAAGCTCCAATAATTTTGCCATCTGATGAGAAGAACTAACTCGTTTGAAAAGTCCCTGATACTTGGAAAGATTGAAGGTAGGAGGAGAAGGAGACAACAGAGGACGAGATGACTGGATATGATCACTGACTCCATGGACATGAGTCTGAGCAAACCCCAGGAGTTGGTATGAACGTGGAAGCTTGACCTGCCCCAGTCCAAGGAATTGCAAAAAGTCGGACACAATGGAGTGACTAAACTAAACTGAATTTGTCTTAATTAGAGAACAATTAATTTACAATATTATCATGGAATTAGGACAAATAATTTCACAGTTTGTATAGAAATTTTAAATTGGATGTTGAATGTTATAAATTTTACCCTGTCTGATGCTGGATATTTTAAAATTTTGATAAGTATTCTGGCACTGTTTTGGGCCACTGTTAATTTTGTGGAAACAACTGTACTTTTGAAGGCTTTCCTATTAGTTTTGTTAGCTGAGATGAGACCCGCTTTTAGACTGGGTTTAATTTTCCCCACTTGCAAGACAATACTGTTTTCAGTCCCCTACTGATGTCCTGTGAATTGAATAATTTCCATTCTGGTGGGTGGGGACACAATTAGACTTGGCTCAATTTGAAACTCAATGATTGTTCCTTCTAATTATGATCAATACTCTCAACTGAAAACTGGAGGGCTCTCTCCTTCAGACTTCCACAGTTCTCTGTGTGTAGCTGTCTCCTGTGAACTCTAGAGTTCCAGCTCTTTCTTTCCCAACTTGGGGAGACTACTTGGATCTGCCTGCATTCCCCCTCCCTGTGCCACGTGTTGCAAACTCAGTCTAGAGTTGGGACAATTGTAGAGCTCATCTTGCTTGCTCCACCCTCTCAGGAATTCATTCTCAGCTGCTTAATGTTTGATGTACAAAAAACTGCTGTTTCACTTATTTTGTCTAGTTGGGAATTGTTTGAGGCAGGAAAATAAATGTGGTCTTTGCTTCTCTCTCTCTGCCAAAATGGAGGCTGCACTCACTGAGCACCTTGTGCATGCTAGGCACTGACCTCCATGAAGGGGTGCAGACATGATGGGGAACATACGTTGGATCCTTGGGGAGCCCCAGTCTTGCTGAGGTAACATGCTGATTCCTACATAATAATTGCTATGTGGTATGTACAGAGGACCATCAGGGAGCAGGAAGAAGTCTTTGGAGAAGGAGAAAGGAACAACTCCTGGACAGTTGACAGTAATGGGTTGGCAGGCCTTTTCAAGCTAGAGAAGCTGTAGGGAAGAAATTCTAAGCCAGGTGGAGGGAATGGTAAGAGCAAAGGCAAGGCGGCAGTGCCGGGAGCTTCCAGAGAACAAGATCCCAGCTCTATTAAACTTTATCGATGCCCAATATTGTCAGGTGATAGAAACATGAGTTTTGTTTTGGAAGTGGTAGAGCAATATTCAATGCAAGGACTGATGCTGAAGATGAAGCTCCAATACTTAGGCCACCTGATATGAAGAGTCAGCTCATTGGACTTTGATGCTGGGAAATATTGTGTAAAGGAAGAGAAGGGGATGACATGATGAGATGGTGGGATGGTATCACTAACTTGATGGACATGAGTTTGAGGAAACTCTGGGAAATAGTGAAGGACAAGGAAGCCCGGCTTGCTGCAGTCCAAGTAATCACAAAGAGTCAGACTTGACTTAGCAATTGAAGAACAACAACAAGAACATAGGATCCAGAGAAGCTGGTGTCCTGGTGGGAAGGGAGAAAGATTTAGAAGCAAGTGGAGACTGCTGAGCACTGATGCAAGTCCTTCAATTGCAAGCTAAGGAGCACAAGATTTTGAATGTGTTACCAAACGTTTAAAAAAACTAAAAAGACTGTTTTCTGCAGGAGTAAGAGCTTTGACTGAGTTTGTTCTCTAGATTTTGTTGGGGGATGTGGAAAAGACCTGGAGTGGACTGAGTCTGCAGAAACCGGGTGACCAGCTGCTGGATGACTAGGCTCATGGTAGACATTCTGCACTGGGTGGAAAACAAATCCAGAGAAAAGTCTCCCTTCTGGAGTGTACATGCCAATGTATGAAGTTGTTGCGGCAGATCACTTAAATGGTATTTTGAGGCAAGTGAGAAATGCATGATGGGTGGTTTACTTTGGTCAATTCCTGTGTACAGTTAGATGACTGAAAGTCTGGTTACATCATTTCTTCATTAAACAGAAAGCGTAGGAAGATTTATAAGGCAACTGCATATGTTTTAGACATGAGGGACCAAATGGGGCAGTTCCATTTAAGAGACTGAGATTGGACTGTGCAGGTTGCCAGAGTAACAGTTCTTGTGCTACGCTAGAGATGTGGGAAACTGTCAAGAGACCAAAAGCCTTTATAACTCTCTTTGTAGTGTGATTTCAGGTTAAAAATATTTGGCAAGAAAAGGCTGACTGGTAAGGCTGAGGAAGGGAATAATCTGAGCCAGTGTTTTAGCTTCTGTTGGAGCACCAAAACAGAAACATCAGCTCAGTCAGAGTTCTGTGTCATGGCTCAGAAATAGATGTTATTTTGCTTGACTCAATATTTAGTTTTGGGGGTTTCAGCCAGAACCTCTAAACAAAAGATTGCCCCATCCCAGGAGGCAGAATAATTCATATTTAATTCAGAGTCAGGAACTCAGAAAGCCTCTCTGGACCACTTGCATGCACACATGCAGTCTAAAAGGTGAAATTATCATCATGGTGCCCATTTTCTAGATGAGGAAACTGAAGTTAAGGGACTTGATCAAGGTTACACAGCTAAGCATGTGAGAAGTCAAGCACAAACCCAGTACTCAAATTGTGTGTTTTTGCTCTGTACCCACTGCGGGTGGAGAGAGGTGATCTAGCACTAACTGTTTAGGCAGAATCAAGAAATATTCAGGTTTAAATTGAAGAAAGTAAAGAAAACCACTACAACATTCACGTATGACCTCAGTTCAGTTTAGTTCAGTCACTCAGTCATTGCTGACTTTTTGCGACCGCATGAATTGCAGCACGCCAGGCCTCCCTGTCCATCACCAACTCCCAGAGTTCACTCAGACTCATGTCCATCGAGTCAGTGATGCCATCCAGCCATTTTATCCTCTGTCGTCCCCTTCTTCTCCTGCCCCCAATCCCTACCATTATCAGAGTCTTTTCCAATGAGTCAACTCTTCGCATGAAGTGGGCAAAGTACTGGAGTTTCAGCTTTGGCATCATTCCTTCCAAAGAAATCCCAGGGCTGATCTCCTTCAGAATGGACTGGTTGGATCTCCTTGCAGTCCAAGGGACTCTCAAGAATCTCCTAACCCCTTACAATTATAGACTGGAGGTGACAAATAGATTGAAGGGATTAGATCTGGTAGGCAGAGTGCCTGAAGACCTATGGGTGGAAGTTTGTAACACTGTACAGGAGGTGGTGACCACAACCATTCCCAAGAAAAAGAAATGGGAGAAGTCAAAGTGGTTGTCTGAGGAGGGCTTAAAAACAGCTTAGAAAAGAAGAGAAGCCAAAGTCAAATGAGAAAGGGAAAGATATAACCAATGGAGTGCAGACATCCAGAGGATAGGAATGAGAGACAAGAAAATCTAGAAATAGAGCAAAGCAATGGAATTGTGAAGACTAGAGATCTCTTCAAGAAAACTGGAGATACCACGGTAACATTTCATGTAATGATGGACACAAAGGACAGAAAAGGCAAGGACCTAGAAGAAGCAGGATATATTAAGACAAGGCAGCAAAAATACACAGAAGAACTACACAAAAAGGTCTTAATGATCCAGATAGGCATGATGCTGGGGTCACTCATGTAAAGCAAGACATCCTGGAGTATGAAATCAAGTGGCCTTTAGGAAGCATTACTCAGAACAAGTTAGTGGAGGTGATAGAATTCCAGCTGAGCTGTTAAAAGTCCTAAGAGATGATGCTGTAAATGTGCTTCACTCAATATGTTAGCAAATTTGGAAAACTTAGCAGTGGCCACAGCCCTGGAAAAGGTCAGCTTTATTCCAATCCCTAAGAACAGTGACTCCATAGAGTTTTCAAACTATCGAACAATCGCGCTCATCTCACTTGCTAGGAGGTAATGCTCAAAATTCTTCAAGCTAAGCTTCAACAGTACATGAACGGAGAGATTACAGGTGCATAAGCTGGAATTAGAAAAGGTGGAGGAACCAGAGATCAAATTGCCAACATCCATTGGATCATACAGAGAGTAAGGGAATTCCAGAAAAACATCTACATCTGCTTCACTGACTATGCTAAAGCCTTTCACTGTGTGGACGACAACCAACTGTGGAATATTCTTAAGGAAGTGGGAGTCCCAGATCACTTACCTGTTTCCTGAAAAATCTGTATGCAGTTCAAAAAGTGACAGAACCAGATATGGAACAGCAGCTGAATGATTCAAAATTGGGGAAGGAGCACAACAAGGTTTTTTGTCAGTCTGTAGTTTAACCTATATGTAGGACATATCTCCAAAAATATTAGAGATACCAAGGGAACATTCATGCAATCATTGGCACAATAAAGGACAGAAATGGTATGGACTTAACAGAAGCAAAAGATATTAAGAAGAGGTGGCATGAATACACATAAAAGCTATGCAAAAAAAGATGACCCAGATAATCACAATAGTGCGATCACTCACCTAGCCCCAGACATCCTGTAATGTGAACTCAAAGGGCCTTAGGAAACATCACTACAAGCAAAGCTAGTGGAGGTGATAGAATTCCAGTTGAGCTACTTCAGATCCTAAAAGATGATGTTGTTAAAGTGCTGCACTCAATACGGCAGCAAATTTGGAAAACTCAGCAGTGGCTACAGGACTAGAAAAGGTCAGTTTCATTCCAATCCCAATGAAGGGAAATGTGAAAGAATTTCCCTCTCAATTTCACTCATTTCACACACTAGCAAAGTCATACTCAAAATTCGCCAAGGGCAGTGTGAAAGAACTATCCTATCAATTTCATTCATCTCATATGCTAGCAAAGTAATACTCAAAATTCTCCAAGCTAAGCTTCAACAGTACACAAACTATGAACTTTCAGAAGTTCAAGCTGGATTTAGAAAAGGCAGAGGAACCAGATATCAAATTGCCAACATCCATTGCATCATAGAAAAAGCAAGAGCATTCCAGAAAAACATCTTCTTCTGCTTTATTGATTGAGCCAAAGCCTTTGACTGTGTAGATCAAAAAAGAACTGGAAAATTCTTCAAGAGGTGGGAATACCAAACCACCTTACCAGCCTCCTGAGAAATCTGTATGCAGGTCAAGAAGCAACAGTTAGAACCAGACATGGAAAAACAGACTGGTTCCAAATCGGGAAAGGAGTACATCAAGGCTGTATATTGTCACCCTGCTTATTTAACTAATATGCAGAGTACATCATGTGAAATGCCAGGCTGGATGAAGCACAAGCTGGAATCAAGGTTGCCGGAGAAATATCAATAACCTCAGATACGCAGATGACACCACCCTTATGGCAGAAAGTGAAGAGGAAATAAAAAGCCTCTTGAAGAAAGTGAAAGAAGAGAGTGAAAAAGCTGACTGAATACTCTACATTCAGAAAACTGAGTTCATGGCATCTGGTCCCATCACTTCATGGCAAATAGATGGGGAAACAGTGGAAACAGTGGCAGACTTTATTTTCTTGGGTTCCAGAATTACTGCAGATGGGTACAGCACCCATGAAATTAGAAGACACTTACTCCTTGAAAGAAAAGCTATGACCAACCTAGACAGCATATTAAAAAGCAGAGACATTACATTGCTGACAAAGGTCTGTATAGTCAAAACTATGGTTTTTACAGTAATCATGTATGAATGTGAGAGATGGACTATAAAAAAGGCTGAGCACTGAAAAATTGATGCTTTTGAACTGTGGTGTTAGAGAAGACTCTTGAGAGTCCCTTGGATTGCAAAGAGACCAACTAGTCATTCCTAATGTAATCAATCCTGAATATTCATTGGAAGGACTGATGTTGATGCTGAAACTCCAATATTTTGGCCACATGATGGGAATAACCGATTCATTGGAAAAGACCCTGGTGCTGGGAAAGAGTGAAGGCAGGAGGAGAACGGGATGACAGAGGATGAGATGGTTGGATAGCATCAGCGACTTGATGGACATGAGTTTTAGTAGGTTCAGGGAGTTGGTGATGGACAGGCTGCAGTTCATGGGGTTGCAAAGAGTCAGACAGAAATGAGTCACTGAACTGAACTGAGGACACATCATTCAAAGTGCTGGGCTGGATAATCCCAAGCTGGAATCAAGATTGCTGGGGGAAATAACAACAGCAGATATGAAGATGTTACCACCCTAATGGCAGAAATGGAAGAGGAACTAAAGAGCCTCTTGATGAGGGTGAAAGAGAAAAGGAAAAAGCTGCCTTAAAAACTCAACATTCAAAAAACTAAGATCATGGCACTCAGCCCCAGCATTTAATGGCAAGTAGATGGAAGAAAAGTGGAAACAGTGGCAGATTTTATTTTCTTGGGCTCCAAAATCACAATGAGCCTTGAGCACAGCCATGAAATTAAAAGACACTTGCTCCTTCGAAGTAAAGCTATGACAAACCTGGACAATGTATTAAAAAGCAGAGATATCACTTGGCTGACAAAGATCTGTAGTGTCATAGCCATGGCTTTTTCCAGTAGTCTTGTACAGATGTGAGATTATAGAATGCGGAGCACCTAAGAATTGGTGTTTTTGAATAGTGGTGCTGGAGAAGATTCTTGAGAGTCCCTTATAGAGCAAGGAAATGAAACCAGTCAATCCTAAAGGTAATCAATCTTTGACCCCTGCTGTCCCAGATGAGGCCTCTGTCGAGGGTGTCCAGGTGGGAAGAACTGATGCTTCCACTCCAAAAGTGCCTAACCATGGCAGCTCCAACCAAATGGTTTGTAGCACCACTCCTGGAGGAAGCTCAGAAAGGCTGAAGCCTCTGTGTACCCTGGGTGCCCCAATATATGAGTTGCATTCTCCCCAGCAGAGTTGGAGGCCAAGGAAGGGGCATTTGAGCCCTGCAGGAGGAGGATGACTCAGGGATCCACAGGAGCCATCACTTGCTAAGTGGGACTGGACAGGACACAGCAAGCATGTGTGGCAGAGAGCTGGTGACTGGGGTGTGGGGACAAAAACAAATCCTTTCAGTATGATGGACTCACACAGAACCCCGGGAGCAGAATCCCACTGCCAGTGTTCACCTGAGATGGGATGATTAGAATATTTTCATTATCCCTTATAATTCCTCGGAATGAGGAGGTGGTGGAGTTGGTGGTGGAAGACTCATAAACTCTTACATAGTCTAGACCATCCTCCAGCCATTATCTTTGAGGCTACAACTACCCAGCTCCAGTCATGTGGTTCTGCAGGAAATTGACAATCATGTTTGCTGCTGAGTTAGGGCCACATGACCATGTAAAGCCACTCATAGGACTCCATGGCACTGCCAAGATGGTTGGTCTCCAGTTGGACATGTGATCTGAGGTGGGCCATTCAGAGCACTCCCTAGAATCCTGATGTCTCTGAGCTTCTTTTTTTATGGGTTAGACTTCAGGATATAAAACCCTAGTGCAGGTAGCTCTGGAGTTCCTCACTAGGTGTAGAAGCCTTAGGGAAGAAAGCTGTCAGGCTAAGACAAAGAAGAGAGAGGAGAAACAGCAAGGATGAAAAAGAGAAAACTGATGACTTCTGATTTCTTGGGTCCAGTCACTGAGATCTTTTGATCTGCTCTGGTTCCTATGTCCCAGATCCCCAGAATCCAGCCAATAAGTTCCCCCTTCCCTTGAATCCAGTTGGAGTTGGGCTCCTCTCAATTGTGCCTCAGACTTGGCACCAGATCCTTCTTGATCATTATGTACCTCCCAGACACAAACAGGCACCCATTTGTTTTAGCACCATTAAGAGTGAAACCTTTTATTCTTTACTGAGAATAGGATTTGCAGATCACCAGATGCAGTTCACTAGCATCCCTGGGCAAGAGTGCCCTAAGTTTTTGCCAGTGTGTGTTTGGAGCAGCCTGATTGATTCCTCAACCAGTCCAAGCATTTACGCTGCCTCAGCCAGGCCAATCCTGTTATTTCCTCGATCATAAACTGAGAAATACAGCCTCAGGAAGGCGTCACCCAGGACCCAGGTCTCTCTGTGTTTAAAAACTTCTGTGCCTCCTTTAAAGGTGGTAAAGCAGCCGCCGTGAGAATCCTAGGGGAGTTAGAGACACATAGCAGTCAGCCTGAGCCCTTACATGCGACTCCCCTCCGATATCCAGACTCAGCACACTTCTTTGTTTTATTTCCCTCTTTTGGTAAGTATCAGGTGATTTTCTCAGCATCTGGGGATGTGATAGTTCATCCAAAACAAAAAGGGCCAAAACATGTGATTGCCAGAAGGAAGGGTATGGGTGAGGGGAGGACAGGGAGTAGGGGATTATCAGATGCAAAGTAATATACAGAGGAATGATAAACAACAAAGTCCTACTGAGAGCACATGGAAATATATTCAATATCTAGTGATAAACTGTAATGAAAAAGAATAAGAAAAATAATATATATTTTTGTATGTGTATAACTGAGTCAGTTTGCCATGCAGCAGAACTTAAGGCAACATTGAAGATTAGTCATACTTCAATACAAATTTTTTAGAAAAAAACAAGAGTGTCCCATAGCTCTCTTCACACTCTCTTGTTTCTTTCCTACTGACTTCTGATTCTTGTTTTCCTTGCAGAGATTGCCGGATCTTCTTCATCCCCACAACCTGCTCTTTATTAAAAACCTTCATTTTTGTATTTGAGTGTAGATGTTAACAATATTTTGAGTTTCAGGTGGATGATGAAGTGACTCAGTCATACATATACGTGTATCCATGTCCCAAAGATACCCCTCCCATCCCAGCTGCCACCTAACATTGAGCAGATTTCCCTGTGCTATACAGTAGCTCATTGTTGGTTATGCATGTTAAATACATTAGTAGCAGTTCTCACTACACGTTCTTTAAGTCTTCACTCAGGCCCTCTGGGAAAACTCCTTGGAGCCACACTAACCTTCTTTGGTCACTCCAGGAATGGCTGGGTGATTCACTCTCATGCTCCACCCCCACCGGCTAGTCTATAGCCCTCATCACCCTTAGTAAATCCCCATTGCCCCTTTGCAGAGCACCTTTGGTGCCATTTGCATGAAATCTAGTGTAGATTTGCCTAGAGACAAGCAGGCCCCCTTATTGTGCTATGAGTCTGCAGGGTTAGAATTACTGAAATTCCCTCTCTTCCTCAAAGCCTTCTTTGAGCCCATCAGCCTGCTCTGAACTCCCACAGGGAGCTGACATGAAGCCTCCCCACTGTGTCAGGGCTGTACAGTCACTGTACAGACCCTTTAGTCACCTTAGCATCCAACTTACCCACAGAGGGCTTAGGTATCCCAACTCACAAAGGGGGCACATGGGCATAGCAACAGAAAGATGTAGCTGAGACTAGGGTATCCAAACAAGGAAAACTTCAAGAAGGGAAGGGAGACTGTTAATTCCTATAGTGGGACAGCACACTGGGACTGTCCCCAGCCATTCTCCTTGTCACATGACTTATTCAGGGACTGGTAGAGCTGACTTTCTGTGTTCATGCATCTGAGGGCTCTGACTGAACTGAAGTTCTCCGAGGCTGAGGTCCTTAGTGTTCCCCTCTTCTTGTGATTCATACCAGGCCAGCATGGGATGGTGTCTCCACATCTATTTCAGGAATATCAGTGCCCCAGACTGACCTTTACTCTCACGTGGTTGGTTTTGTGGGAGGCACTGGCCCAGGTACAGGGGCTCAGGAGCATCTGCCATGGTGTGACATGGCCTGCAGAGGGTGCCTTCCTCCCTGAACCAGCTCAAGAGTTTCTGCAAGTTCCTATTTGAGAACCAACCCTCAAGGCTGTCCTCTCACCTTGAGGATGTAGTCTTGAGCTGGCAGTGTGTAGTTGATGCCGTTGATGGTGAAGATAATAGAGGGCAGGGTATTGATGGTAGAACAGGAAACGTAGTGCTATTAGAGAGAGAGGGAGAGAGGTTGGCCCTGGAGATCCTTGTTGTGTGTGGAGACTGAGAGTGACCCTGTGGCATGACCCTTCACCTTGGGACCCAGGGCCGTGGCGCCGATGAGCCTCTGAATGTTAGTGACCAGTCTTGTTGGGCCGTTGATCAGTGATGTCCCTGTGTCCACGAGGGCCTCACAACTGCTAGAACAACCAATAAGCTTTCCATTCATGGAGATGCTGGAGACAGTGGAACAAAAAGAGCATCAAGGTAACTCTGAGTCTCCGCAGAGCTGCCCCCATCCCGACTTTCTCCTGAACAGCCCTTCAGAGATGTCAAGGCAACATCTCTCTCCCTGACTCTTTTACTTTGCTCTCTACATGACACCTTCCTTGACATCCTTGAATGCAATATTTGAATACACCAGGCTCTTTTGTACCTTGACACAGCTGGCCTTCCTTCCTAGAAGACCCCCCTCTCCTTTGACTAGCAAATTTCTTCTCTTCCAGATTCCAGCTTAACTGTCATGGTTTCAGTGAAGTCTTTTCCTCGGTGTACATCAGTCTCCTGTCTTGGTCATTCTCTGTAGACCCTTCCTCATGTCTAGCATGTACCAAAGTGACAATTCACTATGTCCGTGAGGCATTTCTTGTACATTTGCCTTCTCAGATGTGAAGGTAAGTTTTTTTCTCATCACATCCCTAAAGTGCCTGGCCCAGAGTGGATGCACAATGCTTGTCCGTTGAATGAGTGAATGAAGACTGTGAAAATAATGAATGAGGACCATCCACAGAACTGTATCTAGTGTTGAACAAAAATGGGTCAAATACACAGTGAAGATGGAGGTTCCCTGCAACAGCACATTCTCATGGGGTGGAGGAGACCAGCTGCCCTGGGAGAGGGTATCTCCAGCACTGCTCACTCACCCAGCTCAGACACTGATGCCCTGGCCAGGTGATACCTGAGTAGCCCAGGGGACCTCCAAAGGACACGCCAGCATTTGTCTGAGGATACTACACAGAATCCCATCAATTATTGCCCCTTGTTCTCAAGCCATTCCTAGATCCCACCTTCCTGTTCTCCCAGTTACAGCAGCTTCTCCACTGTGTGCTTAGGATAAACAATAGGTAGTTAGGTTAAGTGGGGTGTCTTATTATGAGTCGCTTTCAGATCTCAAGACTGTGGCCAACCTCTCTCCACTGCTGCCTAGCTTCTCCCTAAGGAAACCAGTTTTCTCCCATTTGTTCAGGATGTTCCCTATGTTTAAATTGACATTTATATGAACTGAGAGCTTCCTCAGTCCTGTGTAAACATGGACAGTTGGTCATCTTATCACAGCTCTATTCAAGCTGAGGAAATTCTCCCTGATTCTCTTTTCACCACACTGTAGGGTCCGCTAACCATGTTCCCCACCTCACACTCAGGGGTGAAACCCTCCCCCAGCTGCTCAGGCCTTTATGAACCCTGTTAAGGACCCTGGAGAGAGCCCTGGTCAGGAGGCCTGGGGCAATTATGAATCCATGGGTGGTTTTTGTATCTGTGTGTTTCTGTGTTTGTGTGTGTATTTGTATGTGGCTCTGTGTGTTTGCTTGTGTGTCCATCTGCCTATGCAATGTATGTCTCTGTGTGTGTTTGTATGTATCTGCTTGTGTGTTTATATGTGCCCGCCTTTGTGTTTGTGTGTGTCTGTGTGTCTGTATGTGTCACTGTGGATGGTGTATATGTCTGGTGTATGTCTGTGAGTGCATTTGTGTGTGTCTGCTTTGGGTCCATGTACTGATGTGGGAGCATCACTTGGGGTAACCCTCAGAGGGAGAAGCTTACTGGTCTATGTTTATACGCCAGTCACCCTCTCGGGACAATGGTATCCAGTTGAGCTCTCCCTTGTAGTAGGCTTTGTCCACGCCACCCAACATCAGCACACTGCTGTTCACCCTCTGTCTGTAGAAAGAAGGAAGAGGGTGATTCTTGGACAATAGTAACAACTGCACTGTCAGGACTGTGCTTGTCCACCCATCAAGGCCCTGATAATGTCCCTACT
The DNA here is from genome assembly GCF_014754425.2 of Oryx dammah. NCBI lineage: Eukaryota > Metazoa > Chordata > Mammalia > Artiodactyla > Bovidae > Oryx > Oryx dammah. Next base: position 36,254,022 of record NW_024070199.1, read on the forward strand.
TACAGATGCAGAAATTGAGGCTATGAGCGATTGTGAACTGGACCAAGGTCAGTTACTGGCTAATAAGTGGCACAGAGGAGGTAGACGCTGGGCCACCTTCCCTGGGCTCCACCTACCCAAGCTTCTGAAGAGTTCTGGACCTTCTGTGACCTGAGTGCTCAGAGATACCCTCAGAAGACAGTGTGTTGAAGGTTTTGGCTTCCCCTTGTCTCAGGCCAGAAAAATCAAGGCCTGAAAGTGCTAAAGGTGTGAGTTCAGGCTCACCCAGGTTTGGCACCACTAGCCTGTGACCTGTGCTGCCCATAGGGCCCCACACTCAGTAGGGGACTCAACTTCTGCTCTCCCTGGCTTCAAATCCCAATACTTGTTGAAAAAGGATTCCCACACTTTCATTTTGAGTCCCACATTTCTGTTTTGCACTGGCTCCTGCAAATTGTGTAGCTGATCTGGGCTCCCAGTGAAATGTTAGTGAGGAAGGAAAGATTTCCACCATCCCTCTCTTTCCATCCATTTCCAAATCATCAGTAAATCTTGTTGCCTTTTCTTCCAACTCACATCCTGATACCTTGCATTAGTCTTCATCTCCACTCACCCCCTACTCCAAACCACTGCTCTTGAAGCCAGGAGCATGATTGTGTTCCAATAAAAGTTTATTTATAAGGGCCAGTAATGATGCAAGGTGGGGCCCTGGGGCCATAGTTTTCCTGGGTTAGATTATCTCTCAAGATATTTCTTTATCAAGTGTTCTATAATTTTCTTGCAACTGAAGCATCTTAAGCTAATTTGGAGAGAGGGCTTGTCCAGCTCAGACTTACTTGCTCAAGTAGAAGGCAAAGATCGGCTCAGAAATGGCACCTTGTTTCTTCAGGTTGTCAAAGATGGGGATGGCTCCTATGACGGAGTTGTTGGGGTAGTTCAAGCCCAAGACGCCATCAAAGGGTAATGCACCAAATCCATACTCCTCCAGGCTTAGACCAAATGGCTGGTTAGTACTTACAAGGTTCCCAATCTGAGGGAGAGAAGAGTGTTCCCACTTACAGATTTGTGAAGTAGGGCTAGGACTGGGCTGGGGTGCCTTGCCATTAAATCCTCAGAGAAGAACTGAGGCTGGGCTGTGTTTTTGGTAGACCTCAGATGGTTAGACCAAGCTAAGGAGAATTTGGATTCCCTTTGTGAGGGGTTGTGGATTTTAAAACATCTGCCCCTCTGAAAAAAACATCATCTGCTTGAGTCAAATTGGCTTCAAGTCTTCTGTACAGTTGGGGCAAAAAAAGTCAGGACAGGACCTAATGGTGCCCCGTTCGGGACAATATGAGTAGAGAGCAGAACAGTCTTCTCTTTGTCATCACTATGACCTCATGACAGAAATGGACTGAATTTACTATAATATACTGTGGATTCTGCATCTGCCCAGGAAGACAGAAGCCAAAAATACAATGTTGCTTGCAGGGTTCTATGAAGATACTGCCTGGGAAATACACTTTTGGGGACATGTGTGTGTTTGTGTGAGTGTTTATGAGAGAAAGAGAATAAAAGAGAGAGAAAAACTACTCAGGTACTTTGAGAGAGGGAGGTCATAAGTTTTATTAGACTCTCAAAGGTTCCCCAAGAGTGAGAACTCATTTATCAGGCCCCTCTGACATCTCTGTACTGCTTCTTTCCATCTTGGATATCGGAAAGACTTGACTGCCACCAGGGTCCCCAGATCAGTTTGATTCTGCCCCCAAATACCCCACGGAAACTTAAGTCCTGAAAAGCCAGCCCAGCTCCACTGCTTACCACATGTGTGACCTCTGCAAGGCCCTTGCTGTCTGCACCTCAATTACCTCATCTGTATTATGAGCTAATCAAAGTACCTGCTGTGTAGGGTTGTTGCAGGATTAAACCAGTTACTACCCGAAAGTGCTTGGAACATTCTGAGAATTTAAAAGTGGGTGCTTCCCCCACTCTTCTTGCTCCCAGCAAAATGAACCTTGAACTGCTCATGGGCAGAGGGGCTGTAAGTCCACATCCCAAGGTACTCTCTGGGTTAGCTAATCTGGGAGTTTGTATGTCACCATGGGTGCTGTCATCCCAGGCACAGGACGCTGTGGGTAGGATGGCCAATCACTAGGGGAGTTAGTGTAGGATGGGTCCTACCAGCTGGTCCTGCATCTTTTTTGTAGCTCTGGTCACTTCATTCCCAGTCCCGACTCAGCTTCTGTTTACACGTTACCCGAATGGTGTCATAAACAAGATGTCCCTTTATTCTCCCAGATCCATAGATGATTTCAAAGGGCTTGGTCGTATGCTGGTAGGTGGAAGACTCCTGATAGTTGAAGGTAATGCGTGAATCTGCAGACACAAGAGATGAGTGTCAGAGAGTGACACTGTCAGAAGAGTCAGAAACACTGTCAGATGAGTGTCAGGTGCCAATGATGAAAAGGGGGGGTGTCAGACAAGTAAAAGATGGGTGGGTTGGGAGGTGTCTGTACTCACAACAGGTGAGACTGGCGCAAAAGATGGAGGGCACCCACAAGTCAGATGAGCCCGTGTCAAACACAACCTGGAATTGCTGAGGGGGTGTTCCAATGGTGATGTTACCCATATAGGCCATCTATGGGGACCAGGAAGGGTGGGTTAGTGTAGATCTGGCTCCCCTCAATTTCCACACTGCTGCCTCCCTCTGGGTGTCACATGTCTCCTGAGATCACTCTCCAACCACCATGAAGTTCACAATCTTTCTCAGAGAGGTGCCTGCATTTGATATTTTTTTCCTGCACTACACAGCATGAAGGATATTAAATCTATGACCAGGCATTGAAGAAGTACCTCCTGCATTCAAAGCCCAGAGTCATGACCATTGGGCCTCAAGGGAAGTCCTGGCGCCTCCATTTGAGAAGCTTTCTAGTCTCTCCAAACCCACCCTGAGCACCTCCATCTACAGGAGGACTTCTTTGATCAACACGACTCACTCCCTCTAAATTCAAACCACATCCAATCAATACCACACAGGTGACCCTTTCATTTGACATGTATTTACTCTTTGCCTCGCTCCCAGGCTGGCCTGGGCATTCTTGGAAGCAGAATGAGCCCTTTTTTCCTAATCTAATAAAAATAATCACAGTTAGATTCTTATGTTATTACACAGAATAGGGGTTTGGTAAATTTTTACTGCTGTGGTTCTTGCACCTGTGGAAGTTGAATTCCTCTGCCTGGGGATTCACAATTACTTTGCAGTTGGCTTTACCTTTTGATCAGAGATGGTCTCCCTTTATCTGTAACTGAGTGCCTCACTTAGTTCAGAAAACAATCTCCCTCAAACTAATGATACATTTCTGACACAGAAATGGAGGTTTACCTGCCACAAAAATGGATGTTTACCTGCCACCTGGTCATTGCAGGGCCTAGTCACCACAGGCCAAGAATGGAGGACGAGAATGCCTTCTCCTCTGGGAATGGGGTCCCTGTTTCCCAGTGTCCCTGCCTTCTGCCCCTGACCCAGCCGCAACATCTGATCTGCCACCTACGGATGAGCCCTAGTGCTAGGCCACACCACCAGGGGGCGCGGGGGAGCACCATCCTCCCAATAGACTTACATCCAGGAAGTTCCTCATGGGTACAGAAACTATTTTTGAGTTAGGAGTAGAAATCTGGGGCAGTGTATAAGCGTATTCCTTCAGGAAATTGTTCAGCAAGCTTTTTTCACTGAGGGTTTCTCGCATGATGTTCACTTTCATTAGAGGTATTCTTTCACCGATCATTGTGGAAAGAAAACAAAGGAGAAGCAACATTTAGCTGTATCTGTTAAGGTGTAAATGTCATCGTAACGGCACTGTGTATTTCCCAATCATTTTTATAAAAGTGTCACATTATTATCAGAATTTTATGCATATACCATGGGAAATATAGATTTGAAAATAGGTTCTGTTCTGTAATCTTGGGTAAACCATATGACCATGTGGGGTCTCAGTCTCTCCCTTGGTAAAAAGGTGGAATGTAATAATTCCCACCCCCCAGATAGAATATTTGGGGGATAGGTGAAGTGATGGATATAAGGTATCTGATAAATAGGAAGTCTCAACAGTGACAGTCATTAGCATTGCTGTTGCCATCCCACTGTATCCTTCTCATAGAAGTTCAGGGAAGGAGGTAGAAGTGGGATTCCTGTCCTCTTTCACAAGGGAAGAATTTGAAATGCAAGAGGTTTGTGAGTTGGCTGTGGTCACACTGCTTGTCAGATATAAACAGTGTATAAGTAGCTATTCCACTCGTTCTCCAAGTTGAAATAGAAGAGAGAGTTGAAAGAAGAATCTAGGAGATAAGGAACAAGTTAGGGAAATTCAGAGGCTTGAGAAGGAAGGATGAGTCAAATGAAATTTAAAAGAAAGGAAAACAACACAGAGAGAAATACACTCACAGAGACTTCAAAAGAGATAAATGACAGTGATACAGAGATGCAAACATAGACATATATACTGAAGTAGAGAGAGAACAAAGAGGACATGTTGAATAAAATGTAGAAAAAGTGCTATTCCACAGGACCACAACTACATCTGCATTGACTGTGCACTGAACAATTGCAAACAGTTATATTTTCAATAGATCATGAGATAACTGGACCCCAAGAGTAGTACAACCATGCAAATCTACACCAAGACCCTTGTTACCTTCCTATAGCAAGGTACTTTTCAATAAGTAAGAAGTGAACTTTAAGACTGTCAGGGAAATATTCAATTCTCTTCTAAATCTGATGGGTAGAAGAATAATCAGATGAAAGGAAAAATCCGAGAAAGGAAGATGATGCTGCTTACAGTCCCCATACTTACTTGACTAGGCACTCTGAGAGGGCCACCAGCCCGAGGAGCACAAGCCACTTCATACTTCTTTCCTGGCTCCAGGTACTCAAAGAAGTTTGGGTTCCTAGCATGTAGTGGTGACCAGGAGCTCCTAGTTATATATGCTCTGACCTGCACTAATTTTCCCCTTTAGGCCACTAAAAGATCTGAAAAAACACAAATCTCAAGATAAAATCTTTACCTCCATCAGTGTCCTTGCCGAGTGGACTTTGAAGCTTCTCAGAATACAGAGAATTGAACTGTAATCTCTTCTTTGAAGCTTGACTGGAAAATCAAACTGATCTGCATGGACATCTACAAAGATGGAGAACCTTGTCTACTTGGAGAAAAAACTGCTAAGAACATCATGAAAATGGATACTAGTGGCCATGCTTGACATTCGTGGTTTCATGTCATCTTCCTAGCCACTTCATGAGATATGCATTGCTGTCCTCTTTGGAGAAGAGATTGCTAGGAGGATAAGTTGTCAAATGGCAAAGTGAAGACTTCAGGGACAGCCCAGGGACATACAACTGGCTTTAGTTAGTGGGTCTAATGGCAGACATCAGGGGCACCCATGATGCCAGGCTGCATCAAAGATTTAGGGCAGAGCAGTATTTCAATTGCATGGTTTCAGTATTGGAAGAAATGTCATATGCATCCACAAGATATTTTATATCATCCAAAAAACGTACAAGGAAGAACTGTGTGCTAGGTTCTGGGTTAAAGGCTTCAAAGTCAAAGTTGATCAAGACAAAAGTAGTCTTTATCTTAAGAGGGCTAGCAGTCTAGCTCTCAAAAACTCTTGGCCCCAGGAGGCAAGAGAAATAGAAATAGGACTAGGTTGCCATGTTGGACCCTGGGCAGCACAGGCCTTACCACTGGGAGCAGCCTTTCCTCCACTTCAACCATGTGATTGTGGAATTGTGATATTACCCTTGTTGGAATACAACCAGGTTGTATACTTATGTACAATATACTGATTTTAATATTAGCAACTAATTTTTTTTCCCGGAAAAAACAGTGGGCATGAAATCTCCACAGCAATGTGCTAGAATCAGCCTTCAGTCTCTGCAGGTTTTTATTTCTGGCCTAGAGTTGGGAGTTCCCTGGGGAAAGAAAGTATGTAATTCAAGTTGGATGATTTCCAAAGGGACTGAATGCATACTAAACATGTTTGTTTCCTTTCTATTTATAAAAAAAGATCATTGGGAACATACAAACCAGCAAATTTAACTGCTGAAGATAAATGGAGATATTTTGGATATAATTTTCCCATAGGGTCTATGCCATGAAAGATTTTGTCTGCCAAACGAAACATACAAAAAATAATTTTGAAATGTCTTACCAATCAAAGAACACAAAACAACTGTGGCAGCCAAAGTAAATACAATCATGTTTAATGACTCATCCAGGATTTTCAGGGCTTATTCTGGCATGAGATCTATCCATGCCTGACCCTTGAATACAACAGGAGCCTCTTCTAGTTGCCAAATGTGTATAGATGGGGCACTGTGTCTTATTCCTCATTTTTGCATATTGTTTAAATTCAGTTTTGGTGGTGAAATTCCAACAAGGGTAATATCACATCACTGACAAATGACAAATGTGTATGCCCCTTGAATGATGGTGTTGGAGAAGACTCTTGAGAGTCCGTTGGACCTCTAGGGGATCCAACCAGTCCATCCTAAAGGAAATCCAGTCCAGAATATTCACTGGAAGGACTGATGCTGAAGCTGAAGCTCCAATGTTTGCCCACCTGATGGGAAGAACTGACTCATTGGAAAAGACCCTGATGTTAGAAAAGATTGAAGGCAGGAGGAGAATAGGAAGACAGATGATAAGACGGTTGGATGGCATCACCATCTTGGTGGACACGAGCTTGAGCAAGCGCTGGGAGTTGGTGATGGATAGGGAAGCCTGGCATGCTGCAGTTGATGGGGTTGGAAAGAGTCGGACAGGACTGAGTGAAATAGAGGAGAAAGAATAATAAATCTAATTGTATCAAGTTGGTGACTAGCTGCACGTAACAACACATTAATTAAGTGGCTTTAAAATTCAAATTATGACTACATTCAGAGTGGAATATCTTCTAATGACCATCAAAAATACTGCCCATCCAAAAGAAAACCAAAGAAAATGAAAAGAAAACAAATCTGAAACTATGTTCAACAACCTGCTGTTCCGATTTTGTTTCTGTTATTGTAACAGAATCATATGTCTCTTAACAGGTAAAAGCAAGTCAATAATTAAAACTAATATTGTTCTGAAGTATCACTTTCATTGGTTAGAAAAAGAGGTTCACACATAACATAAAGAAGTTAATTAAAACCCTACTGTCTTAAATCTTGAACTGAAAGCATAATTTTGTACCAACTAATTATATTCCTTTTTATTTCATTTTTTAGGGTAAATGTACTTCTTACTCTGACCACTGTAGAGCTTAGAAGCAATGACAACTTGATAACAGTGACTATTCTGAGGTCTAACATGTAGCTTCTAAATGTATTTCCCAACAGACAATCCATGGATTCTTAAAGAGATGGCTGATTTCAGGACTGGGTCAAGAAATGCACAAAATAATCTTGGGAATCTTGAAGAACCAGAAACCTGAGGGACTTCAAAGACCAGTGGGGACTGGACAGAAATTTTAGGAATCCAAATGAAAAAGCCAAATATCTACCAGTTTGTTGGGCAGGATGATGTTTCTGCTTCTCAACACACTGTTTATGTTTCTCATAGCTTTTCTGCCAAGAAGCAAAACACTTCTGATTTCATGGCTGCAGGCAGCATCCACAGTGGTTTTAGAGGCTAAGATGAAGAAATATGTCACTGCTTCCACATTTTTTCCATTTGCCATGAAGGATGGGGCTGGATCCCATGATATAGTTTTTTAATATTTAATTTTAAGCTGGCCAAATGTGTCCAAATGTTAATAGGCAACATCTAATTTGTCACTGTGACAGATTACTAGGGCACCAACTCACCATTCTGAGCACCGAGAAAGGAAAATAATCATCAATATTTATGCTATTTTTGTTTCTATTAAGCATAGGTCATGTAACTACAAACAGTTCCAGGAAAACAAACTAGACTGTCCCTTCTGGGGGTGATGAGAGAGTGATATAATGAGCAGCTAATATGATGAGCAGCTATAATACAGATGAAGCCTCACTGGCCTGCAGCTCAACTCCTGCTGTGAAGATCTGGTTCCTAATAGATCAAGGACTGGTACTGGATCTGGCCCACTGTGCTGGTATTGTGGACTCCTGCTCTAAACCCAATAGTGGGACATTCTATAAGACAAACCACCCTGCTTCCTCCCAGATTCTGAACATATAAATGGCATTAAAATTGGGAGAGAAACAGTTATTTACTCTTAAGACAAACATCCAAGTGCAAGATATGAGTACATTCTTTTAATAAACTGTGAAAAGACATCTGCTTTTTGAGAATCAGGGAAATTTGCACAGGGACTGGATATTAGATGTTAATTTTATTGGGAACAGAAGAGCATTTTTTTTTCACATCATATCAATTTACCCAAAATACTCATTATGTAGATTTTGTGAAATGTTCATCTCTTCGCTAAATCTTCAGGAAAAATGAATAGAGTAAAAAAGATAATTAAATTTGGGTCTGTCTTGATTTAAAAACAGATTGGCATAGCTGCTATGGATTGAAAAGTGTCTACCCTTGACTTCCAATGTGATGGTAGTAGGAAGTAGGGCCTTTGGGAGGTATATAATTTGACATGGGGTTTTGATTGTGGTCCCTCATGATGGGATTAGCCTCTCCCTCTTTTTCTTTCTTATTCTCCCTCTTCCTCCTTCCCTTCCTCCATCACATGTGAGAACATAGCAAGAAGAGAAAGACCTGATGCAAGTCAAGAATGTCTTCACCGGGAACTCAATTGTCCACCACTTCAAGGTTGCCGGAAGAAATATCAATAACCTCAGATATGCAGATGACACCACCCTTATGGCAGAAAGTGAAGAGGAACTAAAAAGCTAAAAAGCTCTTGATGAAAGTGAAAGAGGAGAGTTAAAAAAGTTGGCTTAAAGCTCAACATTCAGAAAACGAAGATCATGGCATTTAGTCCCATCACATCATGGGAGATAGATGGGGAAACAGTGGAAACAGTGTCAGAGTTTATTTTGGGGGCTCCAAAATCACTGCAGATGGTGACTGCAGCCATGAAATTGAAAGACACTTACTCCTTGGAAGGAAAGTTATGACCAACCTAGATAGCATATTCAAAAGCAGAGACATTACTATGCCAACAAAGGTCCGTCTAGTCAAGGCTATGGTTTTTCCAGTGGTCGTGTATGGATGTGAGAGTTGGACTGTGAATAAAGCTGAGCCCTGAAGAATTGATGCATTTGAACTGTGGTGTTGGAGAAGACTCTTGAGAGTCCCTTGGACTGCAAGGAGGTCCAACCTCTCCATTCTAAAGGAGATCAGTGCTGGGTGTTGCTTGGAAAGACTGTTGCTAAAACTGAAACTCCAATACTTTGGCCACCTCATGCGAAGAGTTGACTCATTGGAAAAGGCCCTGATGCTGGGAGGGATTGGGGGCAGGAGGAGAAGGGGACGACAGAGGATGAGACTGGGTGGCATCACTGACTCGATGGACGTGAGTTTGAGTGAACTCCGGGAGTTGGTGATGGACAGGGAGGCCTGACGTGCTGTGATTCATTGGGTCACAAAGTCTGACACGACTGAGCGACCGAACTGACTGACTGACTGGAAGCAGAAGGAATGCAGACATTTTTAGAAAGAATGAACTGGGCAGACCTCTCCTTGGTTTTCCCTTCTTTAGTGCCATCTGCAGGTGAGGGAGGGACCGGGTAGAGAGGAAGCCACAAGTGGGACTGCAGGGATATTTGCAAGAGAAGGGAGGAGGAATTCAGAACCCAGTAAAGAGGAGGTGAGCATCTTGCTCAGGACCCAGGAGGGAATGAAGAAACACTGGGAAAAGAATAATGCCTACCTGAGGGCCAGACCTACCTGAGTCTTCCATTTAAACTTGGAGGTCACATCCTTCCTGCTGGAATTCCTGCTCCAGATGTGGAGGGGTGAGAGCTGTACTCACCCCTAATGAGTCACAGGGAGATGGACAGCCTCCCCTAGGAGCCCTTTGATTCCATTCTAATTGTGGGCATCATCCCAGGCCAGAGAGCTAATGTCAGGTCATCCAAAGGATGACCTACTTTAAATAGTATTTAAAATACTACAAAATTTGTCTAGGAGTCCTGGCATATCTTGTTCCCAGAGTTTCTTAGGAGAGATGATTCATCAGCCTAATTTGGGTTTCTGCTGAGGAATCTAAAAACTTTCTCATTGGTAACTTCTGACTTATAACTACTCGATCTCATCCCACAGAACCCAAGTGGTGGAACGTTCCAGTGGGCAATTGCTCTAAGGTCTTCAGTGTCACAGCACTGTGTGCCATGTGGTCTACTACTTCCAGTTCTGAGCCCAAGATCCATGGACATCACCCGGCACTTTTTGCCCCCTGCCACCAGAGGCAGCCTCAGCAACCTCAGAAACACACACCTCTGAGCCACTTGTCCACTGATTGGCATTGAGCTTCAGTCTGGAACAAGTGTTCTGGACCAAGTCCAGTCTCCCTCATCCAATATATGGCAAGCTGAACTCTGGGCTGTATGACTCACCTTAAAGCTGCGGGTAGATTAGTGAAGACTTGGGACCCAGGAACTCTGGTTCTCAAGCTAGGAGACTTCAAGGAAAGGAAAGATGAGAGAAAGCTCTATTGTATCCATGTTGCAAAACTTCTTAGATATCTGCAGGCACTAGAGTGGAAGTTCCTTTCCCATTGCCCCTCAAGTCTGGTTCTGATTTTATCATCAGACCTGCTTTCTTGTAGCAGCAGGAAAGCAATACTGCAGGCTGTTTATTCTGGGTTCCAGGAACAGCCGGGGAGCCCCAGCTGTACTGACCCCAGGAGGCAGTCGTGCAGGTAGTGAATGACTCACTCCCAAGCCAGCATCCCCAAAGCTCCCACTCCTCATTCACACAACACAGAAACTAGGTTGACTGGATATCATGGACCTGTATCACTGTGAGAAGCATTCTCTTCTCAGCCTCTGGCAACTTAGATACAGTGTCTTGCTCTTTCCTCAGGGAACCCCTGGCTGAGGGGTCTGAGACTAGCCTGGATGCAATGGATGTGTTCCCTCTTTAATGCTTAAAATAGGCCTTGGAGTTTCAAAGGCTTTGAGAGGGTTATAAACACATTTAAGTTCTTTAGGGACTTTGCTTTATGAATTTGGTTGGAGAAAAAGGACAGAAACTCAGGACAAGGCTGGACATGTCTGGGTCCCAGCTGATTGTGAGTTGAGTTCCAAACACCAGGCTTCAGAGTCAGGCGCTGATGTTATTCACAAGCCACCTTTGAAGAAGCAATAGAGGAAAGAGATTTTGAGCAGAGAGCAGTGTGGTCAAAGGGCCATGGGAATCACATGGGGTGAGATGAAACAAGAGTGATTACTTGTTTCTTTGCTCTATCAGTTCCTTGGAGTTTCTACCCCTGAGGACAAGTACATAGTGATAGTCAGAGGCATTGGTGGTGCCCCTGCACCTGATTCTCCAGGTGATAACCAGTTTGTGTACACATTCCTGATACCAAAGCCTATTAAGCCTTGTGATAGCCCCAGGTCTCCCTTCTTGGGAAGGCTGACATGGCTCATTGCTGCTAACTCACAACTGAAGTATGTGATGAGGTCATGTTGGCTGACCTGTAGACCAAGTTCCAAGCATGGAAGGAAGGTTGGCAGTGGAAGGGTAGCCATTTATTAAGCTTGGTTACCTTGGTCCTTAGCAGTTCTACTTCTCACATCTAGAATGTTTTTTTCCAAGCTTTTTGCATGGCTGGGTCCTTCTCAACATTTAGCATCATTTCAAATAAGTCTCTCTCAGGCTAGTTTTCCCTGGCCACTGCACTCTCACAAGCACAGACCCTGATCCAAAAAGTGCCTATAGACACTTCCCTCCATCAATACCATAATTATAGTTACCAAAGTGGAGAGGTGGGAGAGGGATAAATTGAGAGTTTGAGATTAATATCTGTATACTACTTTAGTTAATAGATAATCAACAAAGGCCTACTTTACAGTACAGGAATTCTGTTCAATAATTTGTAATAACTTGTATGGGAAAAGAACCTAAGAAAGAATGGATACATGTTTATGTATAAGGGAATTAATTTCCCATACAACTAATATTAATACAATCATGTAAATAAACTGTTCATATATAAATTAAAAGCTATATTTAGGGCAGCGGTCCTAAGATCTCAGAGGAATAGGACGGGTAGGCTACTTTGTCCCCCACATATTTATCAAAAGAACATTTGAATGCTGAGCAAATTCCACAAAACCACTTCTGAATGCTGGTAGAGGACAGCAGACACCCAGAAAGGCAGCCCATTGCTTTTGAAAGGAGATAGGACAAAATATAAAAGATAAAAAGAGAGGCAAAAGTGTTAGGGACAGAGATCGGTCCTAGGGTGGGGGTGGGGAGTCATAAAAAAGGAGAGGTATCCAAACACCAGGAAATCCTCTCACTGGCGGGACTGTGGGGTAGTTTTGGAATCTCAGTGGGCATCATAATCAGGAGGTAAAATAAGTAAATAAAACCACAGATTATGTGCCTAATGGGAACTCCCTGCAGAGAAGTAGCCCAGACACTTGGGTCCGACATCAGCAAACAGGGGCTGAACAGGGAGGCAGGGGCTGCATTGTTTATGGTAACGACCAGGCCTGAATGCCCTGAGGGCAATCTGAGGGAGCTAATGTGAGATAGCAACTCAAACTGTGGGATAGCCAGAGAGAGAGAGAGAGAGAGAGAAAAAAAAAAAAAAAAAAAAAAAGAGAGAGAGAGAGAGAGAACTTTCTGGTGTAAAGCCCTAACCTAAGGCACTGCCAGGCCCACTCACAGAACAAAGGACTGAAGGAATACAATAAGAGAGCTAGCCGGCTGCAGAACAGCCCATCCCCTGTCGGAGGCAGGGAGGCAGGCAGGCGACAGCCAGAGCTGGAAAGGGGCAATCTTGGCCCCAGAGACGGCATCCTCTACCAAACTGCAAGCAGGCTCCCAGTTGCTAACCAAGTCTTCCTGGGATCCTGGACTATTGGCATCTGCCTGGAGGTTTGTTGCCAGAGATCACCTCCCCAAAAGAGACACAGTCACACGTGAAATGGCGCTCCTGCTGTGCAGCCAGGAAACCAAGAAGCTGGGAAAGGGGAGGTGATAAGATGCACTGCACCTGGAGAGTGTGTGCATGCCAAGCACCTGGTCACCTGAGCTGTTTGGACCTGGGACGGGTACGAAAAGCAGGCCCAATTGAGTCTGCACCTATGTGGAGTACCCGAGAACATGAATCTGAGTGGCGTAGACCAGGGAAATGCATGCAACACAGGGCCCGCTTTAGACAGTTCCCCTGCAGAGCAACCTGGAGACTGAGCAGTGTAAACTGGGAAACCACATGCACCGTGAGTGGGGGCAAACTCAACATGGCCGAGACACTGCGAGCACTCCCCACTCATGCCAGTGATATTTGTTTGCAGTGTTCCTTCCTCCCACAGCACGACTGAACAAGTGAGCCTAAATAAGTGATCACCTTCTCTCCCTTGTGTCAGGGTGGAAATTAGACACTGAAGAGACTTGCAAATAGAAGAAGCCAAAATAAACAGAGGGAACTGCTTTGGAAGTGACAGGTGCAACAGATTAAAACCCTGTAGTTAGCACCAACTACATTGGAAGGGACCTATAGATCTTGAGAAGTATAGCTGAAACAAGGAACTATGTGAAATTGAACTGACCCCACACTGCCTGCAACAGCTCCAGAGAAATTCCTAGATATATTTTTACTATTATCATTTAAATTTTTTTCTTATTTTTTTTTTAATTTTTAAGTCCTCTATTACTCCTTTAATTTTCATTTTTATAACCTACTATTACCTTGAAAAAAAAAAGACCCCATTTTTAAAACAAACTTCCTATATATTCTTTATAATTTTTGTGATTTTGTTTTCTTTTTTTTTTAATATTGTACTTTTGAGAGTCTAACCTCTACTCTAGATTTTCTTTTATTTTTTTTTTATTTTTACTATAATCATTTTTTTATTTTTTAAGTTCTTTATTACTCCTTTAATTTTCATTTTTATAACCTACTATTACACTGCAAAAAAGACCCTATTTTTAAATACTCTAGATTTTTAATCATTGTTTTTTGGTATTTGTAATCAATTTTGTACCTTTAAGAATCAAATCTTCAGTGCACATTTTTACTTAGGAGTGTGATTACTGGCTTGATTGCCCTCTCCCCCTTTTGAATCTCCTTTTTCTCCCCTAGGTCACCTCTATCTCTTCCCTCCCCCTTCCCTTCTCTAAACAAATCTGTGAATTTCTTTGGGTATTTTGGACTGTGCAGAACATTTAGGGAACTGATTACTGGCTAGATCTGTCTCTCTCCTTTTGACACCCCCTCTTCTCCTCCTGGTCTCCTCCATCTCCTTCCTCTCCCTTCTCTTCTCTATGTAACTCTGTGAACCTCTCTGGGTGTCAAGGCTGTGGAGAGCACATAGGGATTTGATTACTGGCTAGATTATTCTTTCTTTTTTGATTCCCCCTTTTCTCCTCCTGGTCACCTCTATCTACCTCCTCCCTCTTTTCTTCTCCATGTAACTCAGTGAATTTTTCTGGGTGTCCCTCAGTGTGGAGAATCCTTTATCCATTAACCTAGATGTTTTATCATCAGTGCTGTATGGATGGAGAAGTCTTGAGGTTACTGTAAGAATAAGACTGAAAACCAGAGGCATGAGGCCTAAGTCCAAAGCCTGACAACAACAGAGAACTCTTGACTACAGGGAACATTAAAGGATAAGAGCTCATCCAAAAGCCTCCATACCTACACTGAAACCAAGCTCCACCCAAGAGCCAACAAGTTCCAGAGCAAGACAGGAACATAGGCCTGAGCTTTAATATATAGGCTTTCCAAAGTCACACCAAACCCACAGACATCTCAAAACTCACTACTGGACACTCCTGTGCACAACAGAGGGAAGAAATCCAGCTCCACCCACCAGAACACTGATGCAAGCTTCCCTAATCAGGAAAACTTGACAAGCCACTTGTCCAACTCCACCCTCAGGAAAGAACCTCCACAATAAAAAGAAAGTACAAACTGCCAGAATACATAAAGACCACCCCAAGCACAGCAATCTAAACAAGATGAAAAGGCAGAGAAATATTCAGCAGGTAAAGGAACATGATAAATACCCACCAAAACAAACAAAGGAGGAGGAGATAGGGAGTCTACCTGAAAAAGAATTCAGAATATTGATAGTAAAAATGATCCAAAATCTTGAAAACAAAATGGAGTTACAGATAAATAGCCTGGAGACAAGGATTGCGAAGATGCAAGAAATGATAAACAAGCACTTAGAAGAAACAAAAAGAGTCAATTAATAATGAATAATGCAGTAAATGAGATCAAAAACACTCTGGAGGGAACCAACAGTAGAATAACTGAGGCAGAAGATAGGATAAGTGCAGTAGAAGATAGAATGTTAGCAGAGAGAAAAAAAGAAAAAAGAATTAAAAGAAATGAGGACAACCTCAGGGACCTCTGGGGCAATGTCAAACACCCTAACATTCTCATCATAGGAGTCCAAGAAGAAGAAGACAAAACGAAAGGCCATGGGAAAATACTTGAGATAATAGTTGAAAACTTCCCTAAAATGGGGAAAGAAATAATCACACAAGTCTAGGAAACCCAGAGAGTCCCAAACAGGATAAACCCAAGGCAAAACACCCCAAGACACATATTAATCAAATTAACAAAGATCAAACACAAAGAACAAGTATTAAAAGCAGCAAGGGAAAAACAACAAATAACATACAAGGGGATTCCCATGAGGATAGCAGCTGGTCTCTCAGTAGAAACTCTTCATGCCAGAAGGGAATGGCAGAACATACTAAAAGTGATGAAAGAGAAAAAGCCTTCAACCCAGATTACTGTACCCAGCAAGGATCTCATTCAAATATGAAGGAAAAATCAAAAGCTTTACAGACAAGCAAAAGCTGAGACAATTCAGCACCACCAAACCAGATCTTCGGCAAAAGCTAAAGGATCTTCTCTAGACAGGAAACATAGAAAAACTGTATAAACTCAAACCCAAAACAATGGGATTATACTTATTAATAATTACCTAAAATGTAAATAGGTTGAATGCCCCAACCAAAAGACAAAGACTGGCTGAATGGATACATAAACAAGACCCCTATATATGCTGTCTACAAGAGACCCTCCTCAAAACAAGGGACACATACAGACTGAAAGTGAAGGGCTGGAAAAATATTTTCATACAAATGGAGACCAAAAGAAAGCAGGAGTAGCAAAACTCATATCAGATAAAACAGATTTTGAAATAAAGGCTGTGAAAAGAGACAAAGAAGAATACTACATAATGATCAAAGGATCAACCTAAGAAGAAGATATAATAATTATATATGCATCCCAAATAGGAGCACCATAATATGTAAGGCAAATGCTAACAAGTATGAAAGGGGAAGTTAGCAATAACACAATAATAGTGGGAGACTTTAATACCCCACTCACACCTATGGATAGATCAACTAAACAGAAAATTAGCAAGGAAACACAAACTTTAAATGATACAATGGATCAGTTAGACCTAATTGATATCTAATAGGACATTTCACACCAAAACAATGAATTTCACCTTTTTCTCAAGTACACATGGAAGCTTCTTCAGGATAGATCACATCCTGGGCATAAATCTAGCCTTGGTAAATTCAAAAATTTGAAATCATTCCTGAGCATCTTTTCTGACCAAAATGCAGTAAGATTAGATGCCAACACAGGGAAAATAACTATTAAAAATGCCAACATATGGAAGCTGAACAACACGCTGCCGAATAACCAAGAAATCACAGAAGAAATAAAAATGGAAATCAAAATATACATGGAAACGAATGAAAATGAAAACACAACAACCCAAAACTTGTGGGACACAGTAAAAGTAGTGCTAAGGGGAAGGTTCATAGCAAAACAGGCTTACCTCAAGAAAGAAGGAAAAAGTCAAATAAATGACATAACTCTACACCTAAAGCAACTGGAAAAGGAAGAAATGAAGAGCCCAGGGTTAGTAGAAGAAAAGAAATAATAAAAATTAGGGCAGTAATAAATGCAAAAGAAACAAAGGAGACCATAGCAAAAATCAACAAAGCTAAAATCTGGTTCCTTGAGAAGATACATAAAATGGATAAACCATTAGCCAGACTCACCAAGAAAGAAAGGGCGAAGAGTAAAATCAGCAAAATTAGAAATGAAAAGGGAGAAATCGCAACAGACAACAGAGAGATACAAAGGACCATAAGAGACTAGTATCAGCAACTATATGCCAATAAAATGGACAACTTGGAAGAAATGGACAAATTCCTAGAAGAGCATAACTTTCCAAAATTTAACCAGGAAGAAATAGAAGATCTTAACAGACCCATCACAAGCACGGAAATTGAAACTGTAATCAGAAATCTTCCAGCAAACAAAAGCTTTGGACCAGACAGCTTCACAGCTGAATTCTACCAAAAATTTAGAGAAGAGTTAATACCTATCTTACTCAAACTCTTCCAGAAAATTGCAGAGGAAGGTAAACTTCGAAATTCATTCTACATGGCCACCATCACCCTAAT
Source organism: Oryx dammah (assembly GCF_014754425.2). NCBI lineage: Eukaryota > Metazoa > Chordata > Mammalia > Artiodactyla > Bovidae > Oryx > Oryx dammah. Next base: position 36,271,583 of record NW_024070199.1, read on the forward strand.
ACCAAAACCAGACAAAGATGTCACAAAAAAGAAAACTACAGGCTAATATCACTGTTGTACATAGATACAAAAATCCTCAACAAAATTCTAGCAAACAGAATCCAACAACATATTAGAAAGATCATACATCATGACCAAGCGGGTTTTATCCCAGGAATGCAAGGATTCTTTAATATCTGCAAATCAATCAATGTGATACACCACATTAACAAATTGAAAGATAAAATGATATGATTATCTCAGAAGATGCAGAGAAAGCCTTTGACAAAATTCAACATCCATTTATGATAAACACCCTACAGAAAACAGGAATAGAAGGAACATACCTCAATATAATAAAAGCTATATATGACAAACCCACAGCAAACATTATCCTCAATGGTGAATAATTGAAAGCATTTTCCCTAAAGTCAGGAACAAGTCAAGAGTACCCACTTTCACCACTACTATTTAACATAGTTTTGGAAGTTTTAGCCATAGCAATCAGAGCAGAAAAAGAAATAAAAGGAATCCAGATTGGAAAAGAAGAAGTAAAACTCTCACTGTTTGCAGATGACATGATCCTCTACATAGAAAACCCTAAAGACTCCACCAGAAAATTACTAGAGCTAATCAATGAATATAGTAAAGTTGCAGGATATAAAATTAACACACAGAAATCCCTTGCATTCCTATAGACTAACAATGAGAAAACAGAAAGGGAAATTAGGGAAACAATCCCATTCACCATTGCAACGAAAAGAATAAAATACTTAGGGATACATCTACCTAAAGAAACAAAAGACCTATATATAGAAAACTATAAAACACTGATGAAAAATCAAAGAGGACACGAATAGATGGAGAAATATACCATGTTCGACTGGAAGAATCAATATAGTGAAAATGAGTATACTACCCAAAGCAATCTATAGATTCAATGCAATCCCTATCAAGCTACCAACGGTATTTTTCACAGAACTAGAACAAATAATTTCATAATTTGTATGGAAATACAAAAAACCTTGAATAGCCAAAGCAATCTTGAGAAAGAACAATGGAACAGGACGAATCAACTTGTCTGACTTCAGGCTTTACTACAAAGCCACAGTCATCAAGACAGTATGGTACTGGCACAAAGCAAAATAGAAAGCCCAGAGATAAATCCACACACCTATGGAAACCTTATCTTCGACAAAGGAGGCAAGAATATACAATGGAGAAAAGACAATCTCTTTAACAAGTGGTGCTGGGAAAACTCGTCAACCACCTGTAAAAGAATGAAACTAGAACAGTTTCTAACAGCATACACAAAAATAAACTCAAAATGGATTAAAAATCTAAACATAAGACCAGAAACTATAAAACTCCTAGGGGAAAACATAGGCAAAACACTCTCCGACATAAATCACAGCAGGATCCTGTATGACCCAACTCCTAGAGTAATGGAAACAAAAGCAAAAATAAATAAATGGGACCTAATTAAACTTAAAGGCTTTTGCACAATGAAGGAAGTTATAAGCAAAGTGAACAGACAGCCTTCAGAATGGGAGAAAATAACAGCAAACGAAGCAACTGGCAAAGAATTAATCTCAAAAGTATAAAAGCAATTTCTGCAGCTCAATTCCAGAAAAATAAATGACAGAATCAAAAAGTGGGCCAAAGAACTAAACAGACATTTCTCCAAAGAAGACATACAGATGGATAACAAACACATGAAAAGATGGTCAACATCACTCATTATCAGAGAAATGCAAATCAACACCATAATGAGGTACCATCTCATGCCAGTCAGAATGCTGCTGCTGCTAAGTTGCTTCAGTCATGTCTGACTCTGTGCGACCCCATAGACAGCAGCCCACCAGGCTCCCCTGTCTCTGGGATTCTCCAGGCAAGAACCCTGGAGTGGGTTGCCATTTCCTTCTCCAGCCAGTCAGAATGGCTGCTATCCAAAAGTCTACAAACAATAAATGCTGGAAAGGGTGTGGAGAAAAGGTAACCCTCTTACACTGTTGGTGGGAATGCAAACTAGTACAGCCACTATGGAAAATAGTGTGGAGATTCCTTAAAAAACTGGAAATAGAATTGCCTTATGACCCAGCAATCCCACTGCTGGGCATACACACTGAGGAAATCAGAATTGGAAGAGACATGTGTACCCCAATATTCACTGAAGCACTGTTTATAATAGCCAGGACATGCAAGCAACTTAGATGTCCATTGTCAGATGAATGGATAAGTAAGCTGTGGTACATATACACAATGGAATATTACTCAGCCATTAAAAAGAATACATTTGAATCAGTTCTAATGAGGTGGATGAAACTGGAGCCTATTATACAGAGTGAAGTAAGCCAGAAAGAAAAACACCAATACAGTATACTGCCGGGGGCCACCACGGGAGACCCCACCCATGACAAGGTCATGTGGAAGAGAACTGTTAAGCAAGGCTTCAGCACTCATCAGGCTCCCTAGGCTTCTTGAGCATCTACCCCCAAAACCAGAATCTGTCTGTTTTACTACTTCATGACTTTCACCAGCTCCTCTGACATTAACAGGGGGCTAACCCTGATCACCTTTCTCTGGAGAAAATTAACTTAGGGCTATAGCTAATAAGTCTCCTGGACATGAGAGGAATATTTCCAATCAAAACCCCTCTATTAGCATTATAGCTTGCTTGGCAGGTATATCTAGACTCTTGCAGCTACGCATATGATTATTTACATCCTCCCAACTGTGAGAGGCATGGAAAGCCTAAAACATAGAGCCTTTCAAAGAGTTAAAATATATTAGAGTGGTGTTAATGTAGGATTCAATTATTTGCCAATGCTTGTTGCTAAGTTCCCATATCTCTTATCCATTCTGCACCTGGGGGTGCATTAGTTAACATAGTTGGAATGTAAGAAAAACAAGTGTAGCCTTGAATTTAACCACATCAGTTTCAGATAATTGGTTCTTTCTTGTAACTCACTGCACCTTTACTCCGTGAGAAATGTAACTTGTTTAATACTTTCTGAGGCTGACATAGATTAGAAATATAAGAAAAAACATTTCAAGGGAAAATAAGTTTTCTGGTTGAGAAGCCTTTATCAAAAGAGGGTTATAAAATGTTCATAGGCCTCCAAGGCCAGGAAATGTACACAACATTGTTTATGGGAAAGGTTTGCAGAAAAAAATCCCGGTTTTGATAAAGACAAAACAGATGTAATGTTTGGGCTGACTCTGTATGACTTTGCATCTTTCATTTCCCTCTATGTATAAGACAAGGTATAAAAAGTACCTTTAAAAAATAAAGCTATTGGGCCTTGCTTATTAAAGTAGCTTGGTCTCCTCGTGTCAATCATTTCCTCCCTCTCTCTCTCTCTCCCTCCGTTTTTTTTTTTTTTTTTTTAGGCTGATTCCGTGGAGCATGGAGGCTCCCTGCGTTCACTTATCTGCCCAGGTTTCTAAGACCTGAACGGGAAGACGTTCTGCATCTTCACTCCCTCGGGAGACCGGGAAGGCACTTGTGGCCTCCGTGAACAGGGCAAACTTCTTGTCCTGAAGATTTATTGGCTTTCTATATTAACCAAGGAATATCAGCCTCTGTCTCTCCTCTATTTTCTTATCTATAATATTCTTTCCTTATCTGTCTCTAAATCATCCACTGATGCCGTTTTTCCTTCAGGTTCCCCTGGATCCTGCGGGGGCTGGACCCCAGCAGTATACTAAGACATATATATGGAATTTAGAAAGATGGTAATGATAACCCTGTATGCGAGATAGCAAAAGAGACACAGATGTATAGAACAGTCTTTTGGAATCTGTGGGAGAAGACGAGGGTGGGATGATCTGAGAGAATAGCATTGAAACATGTATATTATCATATATGAAACAGATCACCAGTCCAGGTTCAATGCATGAGACAGGGTGCTCAGGGCTGGTGCACTGGGATGGCCCTGAGAAATGGGATAGGGAGGGAGGTGGGAGGGGGTTCAGGATGGGGAAAAGATGCACACCCATGGGTGATTCATGTAAATGTATGGCAAAAAACAACTACAATATTTTAAAGTAATTAGTCTCCAATTAAAATAAATAAAAAAAAATCTAAATTAAAAAAAAAAACGGTTATGTCTAGAGACCAATGGGGTTCTTTAGATTCACGCGATTCCAGATATTTTGCTGGAGATGGCAGAGTGGGTGCAAAAATCTTTACATTATCTGAGATTGCATTTTCCTGAGCTTTGTTGTCCTTTTGCTTCTCGTGTCACCTATGATTTGTCTTTGGAGGATCTAATACAAGGGCTTGGAGACACCAGCTGGGTGTTAGTTGAAGGATAAGAGGGAGGTGGTAGTGGGAGAGTGAAATCCCAGCTCCGTAGCCTTGGGTTGGGGCATGTTTGAGGCACAACTTACGTCCCAAGTTCCCTGTGAAAACAGGCTGTAGCTTCCCTCTCCATGACGTGCATGAAATCAGACCCATACTGGTTTCATCCATTTTCATGTCCTGCTTTCCCTGAGACCTCATTGGTTTCTCTGGGAGATTTTTTTTTTTTTAAATTTGGCTGTATTAGGTCTTCATTGCTGCTCAGGACTTCTCTATTTGCAGTGAGGATGGGCTATTCTGTAATGGCAGTGCACTGGCTTTTCAATCCTGTGCTTCTCTTGATGCAGATCACAGGCTTTAGGGCACTCAGGCTCAGTAGTTGTGGCTCACCAGCTTAGTTGCCCTGGGGCATTTGCAATCTTCCCAAACCAGGTCTCAAATACATATCTTAAGCACTGGATCAAAAAGGAAAAACCTCTGGGAAAAAAATTTGAAATAAATCACTTTTACATGAAACTTAGCACCATGGCCTATTTATGAAGAGACTGACATAAGATTATCCCCTAATTCAGGCAACCTCCAGTTATCAGGACTGATTTAGATTCCCGTCCCAAGTGTTTCTACAGCATCTTGAAGCTGTCCATGCCATGTGGCTTTGTATTTGCTTTGTAATTTCTGAAACCCAAACTAGACCACAGCTTCCAGAGGGCATGGCTATCACTTGACTCACTTGTAAGTATACATCAGTAGATCTTTTCTCATTATACCAGACTCTAATGTCAAAACAAGGCTAATACAAAGATCAGTTGTTCTATTATGAGTGCTAGGTTACAGGTTCAACTACTGTAATCAAACTCTAAATAAAATTGTCTTAAATAAAATAAAATTTCAATTCACTTTCATATAATGTTAGTGCAGGTCTCTCCCCAGAGATGGAGACCCGCTTCTTATCACATCTTCCACCTCTGCTACTTCAGTTCAGTTCAGTTCATTTCAGTCGCTCAATTGTGTCCGACTCTTTGTGTACCTCTGGTTTAATATGGCTGCTCCAGCTCCTGTCATTACATCTGCATTCCAGTTAGTGGGAGAGAAAATAATACTTCCATTTGGAAGTGACATATCAGTTCAGTTCAGTTCAGTCGCTCAGTCGTGTCCGATTCCTTGCGACCCCATGAATCACAGCACACCAGGCCTCCCTGTCCATCACCAACTCCCAGAGTTCACTCAGACTCGCATCCATTGAGTCAGTGATGCCATCCAGCCATCTCATCCTCTGTTGACACCTTCTCCTCCTGCCCCCAATCCCTCCCAGCATCAGAGTCTTTTCCAATGAGTCAACTCTTCACATGAGGTGGCCAAAGTACTGGAGTTTCAGCTTTAGCATCATTCCTTCCAAAGTAATTCCAGGGCTGATCTCCTTCAGAATGGACTGGTTGGATCTCCTTGCAGTCCAAGGGACTCTCAAGAGTCTTCTCCAACCACAGTTCAAAAGCATCAATTCTTCGGCACTCAGCTTTATTCACAGTCCAACTCTCACATCCATACATGACCACAGGAAAAACCATAGCCTTGACTAGACGGAACTTAGTCGGCAAAGTAATGTCTCTGCTTTTGAATATACTATCCAGGTTGGTCATCACTTTTCTTCCAAGGAGCAAGCGTCTTTTAATTTCACGGCTGCAGTCACCATCTGCAGTGATTTTGGAGCCCCCCAAAATAAAGTCTGACACTGTTTCCACTGTTTCCCCATCTATTCCCCATGAAGTGATGGGACCAGATGCCATGATCTTCGTTTTCTGAATGTTGAGCTTTAAGCCAACTTTTTTGCTCTCCTCTTTCACTTTCATCAAGAGGCTTTTTAGCTCCTCTTCACTTTCTGCCATAAGGGTGGTGTCATCTGCATATCTGAGGTTATTGATAATTCTCCTGGCAATCTTGATTCCAGCTTGTGTTTCTTCCAGTCCAGCATTTCTCATGATGTACTCTGCATAGAAGTTAAATAAGCAGGGTGACAATATATAGCCTTGACGTACTCCTTTTCCTATTTGGAACCAGTCTGTTGTTCCATGTCCAGTTCTAACTGTTGCTTCCTGACCTGCATACAGATTTCTCAAGAGGCAAGTCAGGTGGTCTGGTATTCCCATCTCTTTCAGAATTTTCCATAGTTGATTGTGATCCACACAGTCAAAGGCTTTGGCGTAGTCAATAAAGCAGAAATAGATGTTTTTCTGGAACTCTCTTGCTTTTTCCATGATCCAACGGATGTTGGCATTTTGACCTCTGGTTCCTCTGCCTTTTCTAAAACCAGCTTGAACATCAGGGAGTTCACGGTGCACATATTGCTGAAGCCTGGCTTGGAGAATTTTGAACATTACTTTACTAGCATGTGACATGCATGCAATTATGTGGTAGTTTGAGCATTCTTTGACATTGCTTTTCTTTGGGATTGGAATGAAAACTGATCTTTTCCAGTCCTGTGGCCACTGCTGAGTTTTCCAAATTTGCTGGCACATTGAGTGCAGCACTTTCACAGCATCATCTTTCAGGATTTGAAACAGCTCAACTGGAATTCCATCAGTTCCATTATCTTTGTTCATAGTGATGCTTTCTGAGGCCCAGTTGACTTCACATTCCAGGATGTCTGAGTCTAGGTGAGTGATCACAACCATAATGATTATCTGGGTCATGAAGATCTTTTTGTACAGTTCTTCTGTGTATTCTTGCCACCTCTTCTTAATATCTTCTGCTTCATATCACCTCTACTCAAATTCCACTGGCTGAAGTATGGTCATGGTAAACCTGGAGGGTGGTGGGCACACAGAAGGGCAGGGGAATGTGATCCTACTGAAGAACATTCATGATGAGTAACAAGGGCCACCACCTTTCATTCATATCCCTGTAATTCATTCTTCTTTGGTTCTCCCCACTCAGCTCTCAGCCTGTTTTGGCCTGCTGATATGGATATGGATGGGGTTATAAGAGAGGACATGGCCCAGGCTGTACAAATATGGAAAAAAACAAGAAAGGAAAGAAGATAAGAAAGTATAAAAATTCAAAATCTATAGAAAGCATGCTTTACTCATAATTTTGCAGTTATACAATTTAGATATCAGTTCAGTTCAGTCGCTCAGTCATGTCTGACTCTTTGTGACCCCATGAATCACAGCACGCCAGGCCTCCCTGTCCATCACCAACTCCCGGAGTTCACTCAGACTCACGTCCATTGAGTCCGTGATGCCATCCAGCCATCTCATCCTCAGTCGTCCCCTTCTCCTCCTGCCCCCAATCCCTCCCCAGCATCAGAGTCTTTTCCAATGAGTCAACTCTTCGCATGAGGTGGCCAAAGTACTGGAGTTTCAGCTTTAGCATCATTCCTTCCAAAGAAATCTCAGGGTTGATCTCCAGAATGGACTGGTTGAATCTTCTTGCAATCCAAGGGACTCTCAAGAGTCTTCTCCAACACCATACCTATGGTTTATAAATCAATTTATAAAATAAAAAATAAGAGAAATGTAAAATATAAATATATTCACTACACTCAACAAAATAATAAAGCTATACCATATTAATCACATAATAGTATCAGGATTAAGTTTGGATGCACATTGCTAAAATCTAAGACAACCATAACTTTAGCAAGATAAAGTTGATTTTTCTCTCCCACTGAAACGAAGCTGGAGGTGGGCCAGCCAGAACTTGGGTGGTATCCATCTTCAAGGTTACACAATTTTCCAATACAACTGCAGGAGTTACAGCCATCACAACTAAAATCTAGCAATAGTTAGGGAGAAGAGGGGAAAGGAAAGAGTCTCTTAGCTAAATCAGCTCCTTGAAAGCAGTCTTCCAAGAAATCCCTCTTGAGATGTACTTGCATGTCAAAGTCACCAGTCATGACTAAGAACATGGGTGGGTAGGAAATGCAGTCCTGTGGCTACTGTGCTCATGGTATATAACCAACTATTTTCAATTTTGAAAGAGAAGCAGAGAATAGATCATTTTGTAGGCAGCCTGCAGTGCCTGCCTTAAAGAACAGACCTTTTCTGAATGGTTTAGGTTGAACGGCTGGGCACAGTGTGGGAGCCAGGAGGAAGGAATAGCAATGAGAAACAGCTAGATGGCTCTGAACTGTGCTCCAGAAAAAAGAGGCAGACTGGTCAGTAGTTCAGACTAAGGACTGAAGTGAGGATTACACATACCACATGACCCAGTTTAGTTTGACAACTGATTTTCCAACTCAGGTCCCAAATTTCTTTCAATTCTTCAGCTTCTAAATACCTTGTCTTTGTTACCTCACATCCTGACCTACCTGTCTCACCTTCCTTATTTCTCTTCATATCACTTCTCCATCCAGTCAGCAGCATTACAAGATCCAGTATTGGGGAGTTAGCAACACTTTCTAGAAGTGGGTAGAAACACAATGACTATTTCTACTTTAATATTTCTTTGTCCTGATCAAGGTTGTTTGAAAGGACTGACTGAGATGGCTAGAATTATGGAGATCTCACGTTTCCTCTAAAATCCCGGCCAAAAATATGACTTCCTTGGACCTGGAGGGGATGCATTCACTTTTGGATCCACAAGTCTTAGCAGAACAGTAAGTCCCCTTGTATATGAACAAGAAAAATTTCAAAAGGGTGTTCAAAAGTCTTAAGTACATAAGTCCTAAATTCATAAGTCCAGCAAAGTTACTTAGGTAGCCAGCTAAGACAATTGGATATATATATATTACTGTAGTTTAATAGCTTTATGATATTTTTTCACACAAATAATACATAAAACAAATACAAATAATAAAAGAAACATTTTTAATCTTGCAGTACCTGGATAGGGCATGGCAACCCACTCCAGTATTCTTGTCTGGAGAATCCCCATGGCAAGAGGAGCCTGGCTGACTACACTCCATGTATTGCCAAAGTTGGACACAGCTGAGCAACTAAGCACACTTATAAAAATAGAATAGTAGTGCCATCTATATTACCACTGCATTTATGCTTCCTTCCAGACAGTATAGGCTTGAAATAAAAATACTGCACTATTGTACTCCATACAGTTCTGTACAGTAAAGTACACAAAAGCATACCCAATTGTCTGGGATGAGCCCAAGACAATGTGTGTCAGATCTGTGAACTAACTGATGTGATTGCACATGCAAATGCACTTTTACATGTGTAAAAGTTTTCAACTTGAAGGTTTGTATGTAACAGATTTGCTACACAGGTGTTCAGTGAATGTATGTAGTGAATGAACAAGAGAGGAGAGTAAGGAGCTGGTTGTTCTTTCCCATTTTGCATGTTTTATGGCCACTCTGCATAGGAATTCCATTCAGCATAATTGAGGCCCAGTGTATGGGAACATGGCTGCAAGTGAGAGAGGACCAGGATCCCAGGAGTTGGGACAACAGCCATGGTTGGTTGAAAAGAGCCAGAAGTACAAAAGAGGAGGAAACAATTTTTCACTGCTGTATGTGAAAGACTCGGCAAATATAATCCAGATTTGTTTGTTATGATTGAACTGTGTTTTTACCAATTGGTTTTTCTCTCATTTTGGATATTTTCTTGCTTCTTTGCACATCTGGAATTAAAAAAAAATTATATATCTTAATTAGATATATTTACTTTTTTATTTAGATATAATTACTTTATATATAATTTAGATATAATTTAGATATAATTACTTTATAATATTGTGAAGGAACTAGGACAAATACTTTCAAAATTTATATGGAAATTTAAAATTGGATTTGACTGTAGTCATTTTTACCCTTTGGATGCTGAATGTTTTTTATTTATTATAAATTGTTCCTGGCAGTGTTTGCAAACACCGTTAATTTCTTGGAAACTGTTGTACTTTTTGAAGGCTTGTTGTTCAGTTTTTTAAGCTTAGATGAGACTAGCCTTTAGACAAGGTTTATTATTCCCCACTAGCAAGGCAATATTGTCTTTAAGGCCCTACTGATGTCATGGTAATTATGAATAATTTCCACTCTGATGGGTGAGGACACAATTAGACTTGGCTCAATTTGAGGCTCAAGGATTGTTCCCTATAATTCTGACCAGTACTATCAACTCTCCACTGAAAACTGGAGGGATATCATCTGTATCTTCCCACAGTTCTATCTGTGTAACTTTCTCTTGTGAACTCTTAACTATCTAGAGTCTCAAATCTCTCTTCTTGGGGAGACTGTTTGTCTCTGCCTAGATACCGACTCCTTGTATGTGTTGGAAACTATTTCTAGAATTGGGGCAATTGTAGAACTCACCTTGCTTGCTCCCGGCTACTCCCCAGGAATCCGTTCTCTGCTGCCAGATGTTTGATGTAAAAAACTACTCTTTCATTTATCTTGTCTATTTTGTAGTTGTTTGAGACAGAAGGATAAATGTGTCCTTTGCTCTTCTATGTCTACCAATGGAGGTACCCCTGCAATCAGAACTCACTGAATGCCTTGTGAAAGCTAGGCACTGACTTCTGTATATGGGTGCAAACTTGACTGGGGATAGGTGTTGGGGCCTTGGGGAGCCTCGTCTTGCTGGAGAAACATGCCAATTACAAATAGTATTTGCTATGTGGTATGTTCAGTTCAGTTCAGTTCAGTCGCTCAGTCACGTCTGACTCTTTGCAAACCCATGGAATGCATCACGCCAGGCCTTCCTATCCTTCACCAACTCCTGAAGCCAGCTCAAACTCATGTCCATCAAGTCGGTGATGCCACCCAACCATCTCATCCTCTATCATCCTCTTCTCCTCCTGCCTTCAATCTTTCAAAGGAACAGGGTCTTTTTTTAATGAGTCAGTTCTTCACATCAGTTGGCCAAAGTATTGGATCTTCAGGTTCAGCATCAGTCCTTCCAATGAATATTCAGGATTGATTTCCTTTAGGATTGACTGGTTGGATCTCCTTGCAGTCCAAGGGACTTTCAAGAGTCTTGTCCAACACCACAGTTCAAAACCATCAATTCTTCATTGCTCACCATTCTTTATGGTGCAACAGTCACATCTGTCGGGGTCCAGCCCTGGTGGATCCAGGGAAATTTGAAGCGTGGACAGCATAAGCGAGGAGAAACTTATTTATTTATTAATATAGAAATATAAGATTAGATTTGGAAGAATTAGTGTAGTAGGAAAATTAAGTGGAGAAAAGAGGCTGAATAACTTGGTTTACATGGAAAACCAATAAAGTTCCAGACAAGGAACTTGCACCATCTACGTTGGGCCACCGGCACCCGTTTGAATATTGGAGAGTGCCCCGCCTTGGGCTCTCTCTCTTACGGATCTTAGAAGCCAGGACAAGTAAGTAGACATGGTGAACCTCCACGCCCCAGATGGGAATTGAGCCTGAAATTAAACAGGAGACACGGGGGAAACCCGTCCAGCGACTGGCCCTGGCCTCTATTGTCCAGAAAGGCCTTTTATACCTTTTTGATTGTACATAGAGATCAATGGGTAATACAAAATTATGCAGCGTTAGCAGCCCAGACTCTTATAAAAAACCAGGCTTTTCTCTCTGCATACCTAGTTGTATACACAAGTCTTAGGTGATTTACATCATCTTCTGTCCAAAAGGGCCAATTAACATTTTAAAGCCTTTTTTCTGATAAGGGTTTGTCAACCAGAAGACTTATTTGTGTTGATCTTCCCAAAGTCTGGTGCCACTCTCAGAAAGCACTAAATAAAGTTACATTCTTACATAGCAAAGATACAGCGACTTATAACAAGTAAAAGGAGTACAGTGATTTATAACAAAAGAAAAGTAATTAACTCAAAAGTCTAGTGTTGCTAACATCAAAACTACTATATATCTTTTTCCATATCCCGTTTACATTGATTAACATCCTCCCAGGTGCCTAAAAGATAAAGAATATGGAAGCCTGGCAGCAATCATTGAGTCAACAGTGAAAACCCATCACCAATATGATTTTTAGCTCTTTAGAAAAGGCTCTGTATCTTTAAGATGCTTTTAAGCTTTGTGCCTCTTGAGGTTGGGGGGCTGTAAGCAATTCATAAGCAGTAAGAGTCCGGGGGAACCTGTTAGGCAAGCTAGAGAGCTATCAGAGGGGGTTTAACAAAAACATCCCTTTCAAATGCAGCAGACTAAAGCCCTGTTGACTTTTTGCAGAGTGTGTCAGAGAGTGGAAAAGCAGAGTACAAAGGCCGGCAGATTTTTGTTTTTTTGGGTACATGCTCTAGAAATACCAGGGGGAAACCCTGAGATCTGACTCGCCTTGCGTCATCAGATCTCTGCCGCATGACCTTGTCACGGGTGGGATTCCTCATGCTGGCTCCCAGCACACATCCATACATGACAATTGGAAAAATCATAGCTTTGATTATACTGAGCATTTTCAGCAAAGTAATGTCTCTGCTTATGATACAGGATGCTTGGGGCTGGTGCATGAGGATGATCCAGAGGGATGGTATGAGGAGGGAGGTGGGAGGGGGGTTCAGGATGGGGAACATGTGTACACCCGTGGCGGAATCATGTTGATGTATGGCAACACCAATAAAATATTGTAAAGCAATTAGCCTCCAATTAAAATAAATAAATTTATATTTAAAAAATGCTACTAGGTTTGTCAGAGTTTTTCTTCAAACGAGCAAGCATCTTTTAATTTCATGGCTGCAGTCACCATCTGCAGTGATTTTGAAGCCCCCCAAAATAAAGTCTCTCACTGTTTCCATTGTTTCCCCGTGTATTTGCCATGAAGTGATGGGACCAAATGCCATGATCTTCATTTTCTGTATGTGCAGTTTAAGGCAGATGTTTCACTCTCCTCTTTCACTTTCATCAAGAGGGTCTTTAGTTTGTCTTCACTTTCTGTCATAAGGGTGGTGTCATCTGCATATCTGAGGTTATTGACATGTCTCCTGGCAATCTTGATTCCAGTTTGTGCTTCATCCAGTTGGGCATTTCTCATGATGTACTCAGCATATAAGTTTAATAAGCACGGTGACATTATACAACCTTGAGATATGCCTTTCCTGATTTGGAACCAGTCTATTGTTCCATGTTCAGTTCTAACTGTTGCTTCTTGACCTGCATACAGATTTCTCAGAAGGCAGATAAGTTGGTCTGGTATTTCCACAGTTTCCCACAGTTTGTTATGATCAACACGGTGAGGCTTTTGCATGGTCAGCAAAGCAGAAGTAGGTGTTTGGAATTCTTTTGCTTTTTCTATGATCCAACGGAAGATGGAAATTTGTTCTCTGGTTCCTCTGCCTTTTCTAAATCTAGCTTGAACATATGGAATTTCACAGCTCATGTACTGTTGAAGACTTGCTTGGAGAAATTACTTCAGTAGCAGGTGAGATGAGTGCAACTGTGTGGGAGTTGAACATTCTTTGAAATTGCCTTTCTTTGGGATTGCAATGAAAACGACCTTTCCCGTCCTGTGGCCACTGCTGAGTTTTTCACATTTGCTAGCACATTGAGTGCAGCACTTAAAAAAATGTTTATTTTTATTTTATTTTACTTTACAATACTGTATTGGTTTTGCCATACATTGACATGAATCCGCCATGGGTGTATACAAGCTCCCAATCCTGAATCCCCCTCCTGCCTCCCACCCCATATAATCTCTCTGGATCATCCCTGTGCACCAGCCCCAAGCATCCTGTATCCTGTATCGAACATAGACTGGTGCTTCGTTTCTTACATGATAGTATACATGTTTCAATGCCATTCTCCCAGATCATCCCACCCTCTCCCTCTCCCTCAGAGTCCAAAAGTCCATTCTATACATCTGTGTCTCTTTTGCTGTCTCACATACAGGGTCATCATTACCATCTTTCTAAATTCCATATATGTGTCAGTATACTGTATTGTGTTTTTTTTTCTGGCTTACTTCTCTCTGTATAATTGGCTCCAGTTTTATCCATCTCATTAGAACTGATTCAAATGTATTCTTTTTAATGGCTGAGTAATACTCCATTGTGTATATGTACCACAGCTTTCTTATCCATTCATCTGCTGATGGACATCTAGGTTGTTTCCATGTGCTGGCTATTATAAACAGTGCTGAGTGCAGCACTTTAACAGCATCATCTTTTAGGATTTGAAATAGCTCAACTGCAATTCCATCACCTCCACTAGCTTTGCTCATAGTAATGCTTCTGAAGGCCTACTTGATTTGCATTTTAGGATGTCAAGCTCTAGGTGAGTGATCACACCATCGTGGTTATCTGGGTAAGTAATATCTTTTTTGTACAGTTCTTCTATGTATTTTTTCAACCTCTTCTTATTATCTTTTGCTTCTGTTAGGTCCATATAATTTTTGTCCTGTATTGTGCCCATCTTTGCATGAAATAGTCCCCCCCATTTGCAATTTTCTTGAAGAGATCTCTGGTCTTTCCCTTTGCATTGTTTTCCTCTATTTCTTTGTACTGATCACTTAGGAAGAATTTTTTTTTTCTTGTAATCCCTCCTTGCTATTCTGTGGAACTCTGCATTCAGATGGGTATGTCTTTCTTTTCTCCTTTGCCTTTTGCTTCCCTTCTTTTCTGAGTTATTTGTAAGGCCTCCTCAGACAACCATTTTGCCTTTTTGCATTTCTCTTTCTTGGGGATGGTCTTGATGTGGTAAGTACAGATCAAAAAATGAAGATCATTGCATCCAGTTCCATTATTTCATGGTAAATACCTGCAGAAACAATGAAATCAGAGAGAGACTTTATATTGCTAGGCTCCAAAGTCACTGCAGACAGTGACTGCAGCTGTGGGAAAAAAAAAAAGATGCTTGGTCCTTGGAAGAAAAGCTATGAAAAACCTTGACAGCATACTAAAAAGCAGAGACATTACTTTACCAGCAAAGATCTGTACAATCAAAGCTATGATTTTGAGAGAAGTCGTGACTGGATGTTAGAGCTGGACCATAAAGAAAGCTGAGCACCAAAGAATTAATGCTTTTGAACTGTGGTGAGACTCTTGAGAGTCCCTTGGACTGCAAGGAGATCCAACCAGTCCATCCTAGAGGAAACCAGTCCTGAATATTCATTGGAAGGACTGATGCTGAAGCTAACCTCCAATACTTTGGCTACCTGATGGGTAGAACTGACTCATTAGAAAAGACCCTGATGCTGGGAAAGATTAAAGGTAGGAGGCAAAGCAGAAGACAGAAGATGAAATTGTTGGGTGGCATCACCGACTTGATAAACATGAGTTTGAGCAAGCTCTGGGAGTTGGTGATGGACAGGGAGCCCTGCATGCTTCACCCCATGATATAGGAAAGAGTTGGACATTACTGAGAAATAGATGGGGAAACAGTGGAAACAGTGTCAGACTTTATTTTTTCGGGCTCCAAAATCACTGCAGATGGTGACTGAGGCCATGAAATTAAAAGACGCTTACTCCTTGGAAGAAAAGTTATGACAAACCTAGATAGTATATTCAAAAGCAGAGACATTACTTTGCCAACAAAGGTCTGTCTAGTCAAGGCTATAGTTTTTCCTGTGGTCATGTATGGATGTGAGAGTTGGACTGTGAAGAAAGCTGAGCGCCGAAGAATTGATGCTTTTGAACTGTGGTGTTGGAGAAGACTCTTGAGAGTCCCTTGGACTGCAAGGAGATCCAACCAGTCCATTCTGAAGGAGATCGGCCCTTGGTGTTCTTTGGAGGGAATGATGCTAAAGCTGAAACTCTAGTACTTTGGCCACCTCATGCGAAGAGTTGACTCATTGGAAAAGACTCTGATGCTGGGAGGGATTGGGGGCAGGAGGAGAAGGGGACAACAGAGGATGAGATGGCTGGATGGCATCACGGACTCGATGGACGTGAGTTTGAATGAACTCTGGGAGATGGTGATGGACAGGGAGGCCTGGCGTGCTGCGATTCATGGGGTCAAAAAGAGTCGGACACGACTGAGTGACGGAACTGAACTGAACTGAGAGACTGAACTGAATTGATGTATAGAAGACAATCAGGGAGCAGGCAGAAGTCTTTGGGGATGGAAGGGACAATTCCTGGATAGCCGACAATGATGAGTCGGCAGGTGGTTCCAAGCTGGAGAAGCTGTAGGGAAGCAATTCTATGCCAGGTGGAGAGAATGGTAAGAGAACGGCAGGGTGGCAGTGCTGGGATTTCCCAGAAGACAAGATCCCCGTTCAGTTAAACTTTATCAATGCTCAATTTTGTTGGGTGATTGGAAACATGAGTTTTGTTTTGGAATTGGTAGAGCAATATTCAATGGAAGGACTGATGCTGAAGATGAAGCTCCAACACTTAGGCCATCTGATGTGAAGACCCAGCTCACTGGAAGAGACACTGATGCTGGGAAATACTGTGGGCAGAAGGAGAGGGATCAAAAGGATGAGATGGTGAGATGGCATCACTGACTCAATGGACATGAGTTTGAGGAAACTCCACGAAATAGTGAAAGTAAGAGAAGCCTGTTTTGCTGCCATACATGTAATCACAAAGAGTCAGACATGACTTAGCAACTGAACAATACCAATGAGGACACAGGGTCCAGTGAAGCCTCTGGCACTGGTGGGAGTAGAGAAAGATTTAGGTGGAAGTGGAGGCTTCCCATTCTCTGGTGCAGGTCCTTGAAACGAAGGCAAGGAGCACAAGATTTTGAATGTGTTAACAAACATTGTTTTCTAAACAAAACAAAACAAAACACTGTTTTCTGCAGGGATGAGAACTTTAACTGAGTTTGTTCTCTAGATTTTACTGAGGGATGTGAAAGGGATATGGAATGGGCTGACTCTGTAAAAATCAGGTGACCAGCTGCTGGAGGTCCAGGCTCATGGTAGACATTCTGCACTAGGTGGAATACAAATTCAGAGATAAAGTGTCCCAACTGGAGTGTACATGCCAATGTATCAGATTGTTGCAGCAGATCACTTCAATATTGTTTTGAAGTAAGTGAGAAATGCACGATGGGTGATATGCTTTTGTCAAATCCTGTGGGTAGTTAGATGACTAAATATCTGATTCCTTTAATGCATGGTTGGAATCATGCTTGGGAAAGAAAACTAGATCAGGTCCACACATATTTCATCGTTAAACAGCAAGCATAGCAATGTTTCTAAGGCCACTGTAGGTATTTTAAACATGAGAAGCCATATGTGGACAGTTTTATTTAACAGGCTGAGATTGGACTGTACAGGTTGCCATAGTTGTTGCTATGACAAGTAAGTATAACAACTACTTCTTGCTATGCTGGAGATGTGGGAAACTGACAAGAGACCAAAAGCCTTACAACTCTCCTTGCAGTGTGATTTCAGGCTAGAAGTAGTTGGCAAGGAAAGGCTGACTGGTAAGGCTGAGGAAGGGAGTAATTTGAGCCAGTAATCATTAGCTGTTTTGGGACCCCAGAAAATAGAAACATTGGCTTATTCAGAGTTCTGTGTCATGGTTCAGAAATAGATGTCATTTGGCTTGAATCAATATTTAGCCTTGGGGATGGCAGCCATAACGTCTAAAGAGAAGATTTCCTTCTCCCCAGGTGGGAGAATAATTCATATTTTTTCCAGACTCAGAAACAAAGAAAGCCCTCTCAGGGTCACTTACTCTTTGCAGGCATGCATGCAATCTACAGGTTGGAATTATCATCATGGTGCCCATTTTCCAGATGAGAAAACTGAGGTTAAGGGACTTGATCAAGGTGACACAGTTAAGCAAGTGAAAAGCCAAGCAGAAACCCAGGGTAACAGTCCTCAAATTGTGTGTTTTTGCTCCACACACACTGGGTGTGATGGGTGGTAATCTGGCACTAATGCTTAGGCAGAAGCAAGCAATATTCAGGGTTAAATTGAAGAAAGTAAGGAAAACCACTAGAATATTCAGCTATGACCTAAATCAAATCCTGTATGATTATATAGTGGAAATTAAAAATAGATTCGAGGGATTAGGTCTGGTAGCCTGAAGAACTATGGATGGAGGTTTGTAACATTGTATGGGAGGTGGTCACCAAAACCATCCCCAAGAAAAAGAAATGCGAGAAGACAATGTGGTTGCCTGAGGAGGCCCTAAAAACAGCTGAGAAAATAAGAGAAGTGAAAGGCAAAGGAGAAAGGTAAAGATATACCCAGTAGAATGCAGATTTCTAGAGAATAGCAAGGAGAGATAAGAAAGTCATCGTAAGTGAACAGTGCAAGAATTAAAGGAAATAATAGAATTGTAAAGAGTCTAGATCTCTTCAGGAAAATTGGAGGTACCATAGGAACACTTTATGCAAATATGGGCACAATAAAGGACAGAAAAATCAAAGACAAACAAAAGCAGATGAGATTAAGAAACCAATACAGAATTGTAAAGTAAAATAAAAAATAAATTAAAAAAAAAAAGAAGAGGTGACAAGAATGCACAGAAGAACTATACAAAAATGGTCATAATGACTGGGATAGGAATGATGCTGGGGTCACTCATGTAAAGCCAGATATACTGGAGTATGAAGTCAAGGGTGCCTTAGGAAGCATCACCACAAACAAAGCGAGTGGAGGGGATCAAATTTCAGCTGAGCTGTTTAAAAATCCTAACGAAGGTGCTATAAAAGTGCTGCATTCAATATGTCACCAAATTTGGAAAACTCAGCAGTGGCTACAGTGCTGGAAAAGGTCAGTTTTCATTCCAATCCAAAGAAAGGCAATTCCAAAGAATGTTCAACCTATCATGCAATTGTGCTCATCTCACTTGCTAGCAAGGTAATGCTCAAAATCCTTCAAGCTAAGCTTCAACAGTACATGAAGTGAGAACTTCCAAATGTACAAACTAGCTTGAAGAGCCAGAGATAAAATTGCCAACATCCATTGGATCATAGAGAAAGCAAGGGAATTCCAGAAACACATCTACATCTGCTTCACTGACTATGCTAAAGCCTTTCACTGTGTGGACCACAACAAACTGTGGAATATTCTTAAGGAAATTCAAGTACCAGATCACCTTACCTGTCTCCTGAAAGTCTCTATGTAGGTCAAAAAGTGGCAGTTAGAATCAGACATGGAACAAATGAAAGATTTAAATTTGGGAAAGGAGCATGAAAAGGTATACATTGTCACTCTGGTTATTGAACTTGTATGTAGGATACATCATTCAATATGCTTGCATCAATCCCAAGATGCAATCAAGTTTGCTGGGAAAAATATCAACATCCACAGATATGAAGATGACACACCCTAATGGCACAAAGCAAAGAAGAACTAAACAGCCTCGAGATGAGGAGAGGAGATGAAAAAACTAGCTTAAACTCAACATTCAAAAAACTATTCACAAACAGACACTCAACATTCAGGGCATCCAGTCCTACCGCTTCATGGCATATAGATGAGGGAAAAGTGGAAACAGTGGCAGATTTTATTTTCTTGGGCTCCAAAATCACTATGGACCTTGACTGCAGCCACGAAATAAATTTATATTAAAAAAAGACACTTTCTCCTTGGAAGGAAGAAAGGCTATGAAAAACCTGCACAGTGTATTAAATTAAAAAGCAGAGACTCATTTTGCTACAGAGGTCTGTATGAAAGCTATGATTTTTCCAGTAATCATGTACAGATGTGTGATCTGGACCATAAGAAAGGGTGAATGCCAAAAAATGAAGCTTTTGAACTGTGGTGATTGACAAGATTCTTGAGAGTCCCTTATACAACGAGGAGATCAAACCAGTCAATCGAAAGGAAATCACCCTTTGACCCCTGTCTCAGCTGAGGCATCTACTGAGGGCCTCCAGGTGGAAAGAACGGATGCTTCCACTGCAAAAGAGCCTAACCATGGCAGCTCCAAGCAAATAGTTTGTAGCTCCTCCCCAGGAGGAAGCTCTGAAAGGCTGAAGGCTCTGTGTACGCTCGGTTCCTGATACAAGCCTTTCATTCTCCCTAGAAGAATTTGAGGCCAAGGAAGGGACATTCTGGGCCCTGGAGGAGGTGGATGGCTCAGGGATCCACTGAGGCCACCACTTAAGTAGGACAGGAAAGGACAGAGCAGGGATATGTGGCAGAGAGCTGGTGACTGGGGTTTGGGAACAAGAGGGAACCAGCTCTGCATGAAGTACCTCACCCAAACTGCCCTGGAGGAGAGGCCCAGTGATAAGTTCATCTGAGACTGGACGAAAAGAGTCTATTTCATTACCCCTTATAATTCCTCTGACTGAGGAGGTGGTGGAGTTGGTGGGTCATCCCAAATTCTTCCATGGCCTATACCATCTGTCAGTCGCTATCCTTGGGGCTGCCTCTCCCCAGCTTCAGTCATGTAGTGCTGGAGGAAATTGACAATCATGTGTGCTGCTGGGTCAGGCCAATGACCATGTAAAGTCAATCATAGGACCCCATTTCCCTGCCAGGGTGGCTGATCTAGGACTGCCCATGTGAACTGAGTTGGGTCATTCAGAGAACACCCTTGAACTCTGATGGCTCCAAGCTTCTTTCCTTACTAGGAGATGCCTTCGGGATATAAAACACAAGGCAGGTAGCTAACTCCCATATTAGGCATAGAAGTCTTAAGGAAGAAATTTGTCAAGCTAAGACCTTCAAAGAAGAGGAAAGGGAAAGAAGACTTCTGATTTCTTGGTTCCAGTCATTGAGATTTTTGTATTTGCTCTGATTCTTGTGTCCTGGATTCCCAAAATCATTTCAATGAGTCTCCACTTTCTGTAAATCCAGTTGGAGTGGTCTCCTCTCATATGTGATTCAGACTTTTTTCTAGATCCTTCCCGATCATTGTACACCTCCCAGACTCAAACAGAGGTACCCATTTGTTTCAGCACCATTAAGAGTGAAACTCTTTATTCTTTATTGAGAATAGGGTGTGCAGACCACCAAATACAGTTCACCAGCATCCTGGGCAGGAGTGCCCTAAGTGTGAGTGAGTGTTTGCTCAGAGCAGCCTCACTGATACCTGAACCACTCCAGGCATTTACACTGCCTGTGCCAGGCCAATCCTGTCATTTCCTCGATCATACACCGAGAAATACAGCCTCAGGAATACGTCACCCAGGATCCAGGTCTCTGTAGATGTACTCACTGTGTTCTCTTTAAAGGTGGTATAGCAGTGGCCTCTAGAATCCTGGGGGAGTCAGAGACACACACCAGTCAGCCTGAGCTCTTACCTGGGACTTCTCCAATACCCAGACCCAGTAAAATTCTTCATTTTATTTCCCTCTTTTGGTAAGTATCATGGGGTTTTCTCAGCAGCAGGGGATATGAGAGTTCATCCCAAACCAAAAAGGTCCAAGACATGAGGTTGCCATGAGGAAGGCTGTGGGGGAGGGGAGGACTGGTTGTTGGGGAAACAGAGGAATGATAAACAACAAAGTCCTATTGTAGAGAGTAAGGAACTATATTCAATATTCAGTGATAAACCACATGAAAATGAATAAGAAAAATAATATATATTTTATATGTGTATAACTGAGTCACTTTGCTGTGCAGCAGAACTTAATGCAACACTGAAGATCAGCCACACTTCAATATAATTTTTAGAAAAGAGCAAGAGTGTCCATAGTTCTCCTCAATCCCTGTTTTTTTCCTTTTGACTTCTGCTCCTTGTTTTCTCTGCAGAGAATGCCGGTTCTCCTCCTGCATCTCCACAATCCGTACTTTATTAAAAATTTTTATTTTGTATTGGAGTATAGCTGATTAACAATATTTTGAGTTTCAGGTGGACAGTAAAGGGACTCAACCATATGTATCCATGTATCCTGGTCCCAAAGATACCCCTCCCATCCAGGCTGTCATATAACTGAGCAGAGTTCCCTGTGCTACACAGTAACTCATTGTAGTTTATCCATCTTAAATATAGCAGTGCCCACAACACGTTCTTGAAGACTTAACTCAGCAACTCTGCGAAGCCTCCTTTGGCCCACACTCACCCTCTTTGGCCACTCCAGGGTTGGTTGGGTAACTTACTCTGGTTCTCCATCCCCACTGGTCAGTCGTAGCCCTCATTACCCCTAGTAAGTCCCCAGTGCCCCAGTGCAGAGCACCTTGGAATGCCATTTGCATGGAATCCAGGGCAGTTTTGCCTAGAACCAAACAACCCTCTGTATGGCTCCATGAGTTTGTGGTTTTAGAATGCCTGAAATTCGCTCTCTTCCTCAAAGCCTTCTTTGAGCCCATCAGCCAGCTCTCAGCTTCCACAGGGAGCTGACATGAAGCCTCCACCCTGTGCCAGGGCTGAGCAGTCCCTGTGCACCCTTTAACATCTTAGCATCCAACCTCCCACAGAGGGGTAGGTTACCCCAACTCACAAAGGAGGCACCCGGCCAGAGCAAGGGGAAGATGGCACTAGGGTGAACATGTAATTAATCATCCAAACCAGGATGGGACATCACACTGGGACTGTCCCAGCCATTCTCATTGTTACATGGCCTATTTCAGGGACTGCTAGAGCCGACTTTCCATGTTCATTGATCTGAGGGTTCAGATTGAACTGAAGGTCTTTGAGGACTGAGGACCTGAGTGTTCCCCTCTCCTTGTGATTCCCACCATGCCAGCATGGTGTGGCATCTCCATATTTATTTAAGGATGATCAGTGTCCCAGATGGCCCTTTACTTTCAAGTGCTTCATCTTGTGGCAGGCTCTGGCCCAGCCACAGGGGCTCAGGGGCTCAGCAGCATCTGCAATGGTGTGACATGGCCTGCAGAGGGCGCCCTCCTCCCAGCAGCAGTCCAAGGGTTCCTGCAAGTTCCTATTTTCAGACCAACCCTCAGGGTTGTCTCCTCACCTTGTGGATGTAGGCTCGAGCTGGCACTGGGTAGTTGATGCCGTTGATGGTGAAGATAATAGAGGGCAGGGTATAGACGGCAAAACATGAAATGTAGTGCTGTTAGAGAGAGAGGGAGAGAGGTTGGCCCTGGAGATCCTTGTTTGTGTGGAGACAGGGAATGATGCTGGGGCATGACCCTTCACCTCGGAACCCCGTGGTGTGGCACTGATGAGCTTCTGGATGCTATTGACCAGTCTTCTTGGGCCAAGGATCAATGATGTCCCGGTGTCCACAACGGCCTCACAGCCACCAGAACAAGCAATAACCTTTCTTTTCATGGAGATGCTGAGAGACAGTGGAAAAAGCGGGCATCAAGGTAAGTCTGAGTCTCCCCAGAGCTGGCCCCTTCCTGACTGTCTCCTAAACAGCCCTTTGTCTCTTGCTTTCTTTTCCTTTGCTCTCAACACAGCACCTTTCTTGACATCCTTGAATTCAGTACTTGAATACACCAGGATCTTTTGCACCTTGACACAAACTAGTCTTCCTTCCTAGAAGAGTCCCCTCCCCTTTGACTAGAAAATTTCTTCTCATCTTCCAGATTCCAGCTTAATTGTATTGTTTTCAGGGAAGTCTTTCCCTCGGTGTTTATCAGTCTCCTGTCTTGGTCACTTTCTGTAGACCCTTCCTCATGTCTAGCATGTACCAAAATGACAGTTCACTATGTGGGTGAGTCATTTCTTGTACATCTGCCTTCTTAGATGTGAGGGCAAGTTTTATTCTCATTGCCTCCCTAAAGTGCCTGGCACACAGTGGATGCACAATGTTTCTGTGTTGAATGAGTGAATGAAGACTGTGAAAATAATGAATGAGAACCATCCAGAGAGCTGTATCTGGTGGGGAACAAACAATGGGTCAACCGCAGAGTGAAGATGGAGATTCACAGGGGCAGCAGATTCTCATAGTAGGGGGAGAGAGGGACTCCTCTGGGAGAAGGTGTCTCCCAGCACTGTTCCTACAACCAGCTCAGACCCTGAGACCCTGGCCAGGAAATACACGACTAGCCCACAGAAACTCCAAAGGACAGGTCAGCTTTTGTCTGAGGGTATCACACAGAATACTATCAAGTATGCCTCTTGTCCTCAGGTCAGTCCTGGATCCCACCTCCCTAATTCTCTGTTATGGCCCCTGTCCCACTGTGTTCCCAGGTATGTGGGGTGTCTTTTTAATTAGTTGCTTTCATGTCGTAAGACTGCAGCCAACCTCTCTCCAATGCTGGGTAGCTGTTCCCTAAGGAGACCAGTTTCCCCCATTTTCTCAGGGCTTTCCCTGTTTTTAAACAGACATTTATCTGTACTGAGAACTTCCTTGGTCCCAGGTAGCCCTGGACAGCTGATCATCTTATAACTGTGTCCAGGCTAGTGAAATTCTCCCTGATCCTCTGTTCACCACACTGTAGAGTCCTCTAACCATGCTCCCCACCTCAAAGGGCAGTGGGTGCAGCCCTCTCCCAGCTGCACAGACCTCTCCGGACCCTTTTAGGACCCTGGTCAGAAGGCCTGCGGTGATTATGAACCCATGGATTGTTTGTGTATCTATGTGTTTGTATGTGTCTCTGTGTGTGTTTGTGTCTCTGACTAGCTATGCATATTTTTATGTGTCTCTGTGTATGTTTATATGTGTCTGCTTCTGTGTTTCCATGTGTCTCTGTGTCTGTCTGTGTTGCTGTGGGTGGTGTACATGTCTGTGTGATTGTGTGTTTTAGAATGCATTTGTGTGTGTGTGCTTGTGTCCATGTACAATAGGGGGAGCACCACTGGGCTGACCCTCAGAGGGAGAGGCTTACCGGTCCATGTGTACACTCCAGTCGCCTGCGTGGATCAGTGGTACCCAGTTGAGCTCTCCCTTGTAATAGTGGTGGTCCACCCCACCAAACATCACCACACTGCCCTTCGCCCTGCATGTGTAGAGAGAAGAGGGGGCAGGGATTCTTGGAGGACAGTAATGACAGCACTGTCCGAGAGCTGTGCTTGTCTACCCATCAAGGCCTTGTCTACCCAATAATGTCCCCATTTACTGATGCAGAAATTGAGGCTAGGAGTGATTGAGATCCAGACTGAGGTCGGTTACTGGCTAATGAGTGGCACAGAGGAGGTTAGAAGCTGAATCATCTGGCTAGGCTCCACCCACTATGTCTTCTGAAGAGACCCTGGACCTCCTGTTACATGAATGTTCAGATACATTCAAAGGACAGGGTGCTGAAGCATTTTTACTTTCCCCTTGTCCAGCTTGTCATTTTTCGGGAAAATCAAGGCCTGGGAACGCTAAGTGTGTGGGTTCAGGTCACCCAGAGTTGGCTCTGCTAGCCTGTGAACTCTACTGTCCAAACGGCCCCACACTCAGAAGGGACCCCACCTCTGCTCTCCTGTCTTGAAATCCCTAATATTTCTTGAACAAGGGGTCCCATGCTTTTGTTTTGTGTCCCACACTTTCATTTTTCACAGGCTCCTGCAAATTGGGTAGCTGGTCCTGGGCTCCCAGTGAAATGCTAATGAAGAAGGAAAGATATCCATCAGCCTTCTCCTTCCTTCCTTATCAAATTCATAAGCAAATCCTATTGCCTTAACTTCCAACAGTTTTCCTGTTGCCTTCCATTAGCCATCCCCCTCAATCATCCCCTTAGACCAAGTTACTGGTCTTGAGCCCAGGAGCAGGGTTGTGTTTCAATAAAGCTTTATTCATAAAAGCCAGCGGTGAATCCAGGTAGGGCCCTGGGGCCATAGTTATCCTGGGTTTGATTATCTCTCAGGATACCTCTTTATCAAGAGTTCTATAATTTTCATGGAACTGAAAGCATGTTACAGCTAATTTGGAGAAAAGGATTGTCCGTCTCAGACTTACTTGCCCAAGTAGAAGGCAAAAACAGGCTCAGAAAAGGCACCTTGATTCCTCAGGTTGTCAAAGATGGGTATGGTTCTTATGAAGGACATGTCAGGGTAGTTCAAGCCCAAGACGCCATCAAAAGGTACATGCTCAAACCCGTATTCCGCCACGCTTAGTCCGAATTCCTGATCAGTACTTAGAAGGTCCCCAATCTGTGGGAGAGAAGAGTGTTCCCACTTACAGATACATGAAGTGGGGCTAGGACTGGGCTGGCTGGGGTGCATTGCCGTTAGATCCTCAGAGAATAATTGAGTCTGTTCTGTGTCTTTGGTGGACCTCAGATGGTTAGACCAAACTGGAAGGGAAATTTGGGTTCCATTTGTGAGAGGCTGTGGATTTTAAAACATCTGCCCCTCTGAAAAACACCACCTGAGTGAATCAAATTGGCCTCATGGCTTCTGTACAGGTGTGGCAACCAAGAGTCAGGCCAGGACCGATTGGTGCCGCCTTGTGGAGAAAATGAGTCTAGAGCAAGGTAGCCTTCTCTTTGGCATTACTATGACCTAATGACAGGAATGGACTTCATTCTCTGTAAGGTACTGTGGATTCTGCATCTGTCCAGGAAGACAGAAGCTGAAAACACAATCTTGCTTGCAGGGTTCTATGAAATTACTGCCTGGGGAATCCACTTTTGGGGATATGTGTGTATTTGTGTGAGTGTGTATAAGAGAGAAAGAGAGAGAGGGGAACTACTCAAGTACTTTCGGGGAGGCAGGCCATAGGTTTATTAGACTCTTAAGGGTCCCCTAGAGTGAGAACTCATTTATCAGGCCCCCTGATATCTGAGGCCTCCAATTTCCCACTCTGGATACCTGATCCCTTGACTGCCCCTAGGGTCCCCAGATCAA
The DNA here is from genome assembly GCF_014754425.2 of Oryx dammah. NCBI lineage: Eukaryota > Metazoa > Chordata > Mammalia > Artiodactyla > Bovidae > Oryx > Oryx dammah. The sequence goes on from NW_024070199.1 coordinate 36,298,290, forward strand.
TTTGTCCTGTCCCAATCACCCCACAGCAACTTCAGTCCTGAAAAGCCAGCCCAGCTCCACCACTTACCACATGTGTGACCTCAACAAGGCCCTTGCTGTCTGCACCTCAGTTTCCTGATGTCTCATGAGCTAATAAGACCACCTGCTGTGTGGGGTTATTGCAGGATTAAACCAGTTGTTACCTTAAAGTGCCTGGAACAGTGTCTCAGAATATAAAAGTGGGTGCTTTTCCCCTCACTTCTAGCTCGCAGAAAAATGAACCTTCAACTGCTCATGGGCAGAGGAGATGCATGTCCACACCTCAAGCCACTCTCTGGGTTAGCTAATCTGTTTGCTCGTGTGTCACCATGGGCACTGCCTCCCCAGGGACAGGATCCTGTGGGTAGGATGGCCAATATCTATGGGAGTTAGGCTAGGAATGGTTCTGCCAGATGGTCCTGCATCTGTTTTGCAAACAGTGGTCACTTCATAGCCAGTCCTGACTCAGCTTCTGTTTACACGTTACCTGAACAGTGTCATAAGCAAGAAATCCCTTCATGCTCCCAGATCCATAGGTGATGCTGAAGGTCTTTTGGGTAGGCCGGAAGGTGGAAGACTCAAGATGTCTGAACCTAACGTGTGTAGCTGCAGACACAAGAGATGAGTGTCATCAGATGCCAAGGGTGGAAACACGGTGGCAGGGCAAGTGAAGGATGGTCCAGGTATAGGGTGTCTATACTCACAACAGGCTGAACTGCGGCAAAAGACGGAAGGCACCCACAACTCAGATGAGCCTGTGTCAAAGACAACCTGGAATTCCTGAGGGGGTGTTCCAATGGTGATTTTACCCACATAGACCATCTACAGGGAAAAGGAGGGAGTGGGTTATTGCTCAACTGGCTACTCTCTATTCCCACACCGTTGCCTCCCTCTGGGTGTCATATCTCTTGGGATTACTTTTGAATCACTGTGCAGCTCAAAGCCTTTGATCACAGTAGTGCTTGCATTTGATTTTTTTTCCCCCTGTGGTACATGGTATGCAGGATATTGACTCTATGACCAGGTGTTGAAGTGGTACCTCCTGCATTGGAAGCACAGAGGCATAACCCCTGAGCTGCCAGGACCACTGGACACCCAGGAGAGTCCTGGTGTCAAACCCAGCCTCAGCATCCCCTTCTCCAGGACGTCCTTCTTGATTAACATCAGCCACTCTCTCTAAACTCAGGCGACATCCAATCAACACCACACAGATGACCCTTTCATGACATGTATTTACTCTTTGCCTATCTCTCAGGCTGGCATGGGCATTCTTGAAGACAAAATAAGCCCCCGTTTTAATCTAAATACAGTAAACACAGTGTGATTCTTATGGCCTTACATGACATACAGGTTCAGTAACTTTTTACTGCTGCGGTTCTTGCATCTGTGGAAACTGAATTCTTCTGCCTGAGGATTCACAATTGCTTGGCAGTTGGTTGGTTCTACCTTTTGATCAGTGATGGTTCACTCTTCATCTGTGACTGAGTGGCTCACTTAGTTCAGAAGGAACAATCTCCCTCAAACTAATGACACATCTTTGACACAGAAATGGATGTTTACCTGCCACCTGGTCATTGCCGGGCCCTGTCACCAAGACCAAGAGTTGAGGATGAGAGTGCCTTCTTCTCTGGGTGGGGTCTCTGTTTCCCAGGGTTTCTGCCTCCTGTAGGAGTCCCAACCCCAACATCCCACTTGGCCTCTCCAGATGAGCCCCAGTGCTAGGCTAGAGCACCAGGGGGCGCTGTGGAGCACCACCCCCAATACACTCACATCCATGATGTTCCTCAGGGGATGAATAGTTATATTTGAGCCACGAGAAGAAATCTGGGACAGTCTGTAAGCATGTTCCTTCAGGAAATTGTTCAGCATGCTTTTTTCACTGAGGGTTTTTCTCATGGTCTTCACTTTTGTTAGAGGTATTCTTTCATTGAGTATTTGACAAAGAAAACAAAGAAGCTACAATTAGCTGTCAGTGTTAAGGTATATTGTCATTGTAATGGCCCTGTGTATTTTCCAATCATTTTTATGAGTCACCTTATTATCAGAATTTTATGCATATACTATGGTAAACACATAGGTTTGAATACAGGTTCTTTTCTGCAGTCTTGGGTAAGCCATATGACCATGTGGGATCTCAGTCTCTCCCTAGGTAAAATGGTGGAATGTAACAATCCAAACCCTCCAAATAGAATATTTTGGGGATAAGTGAAGTGATGATATAAGGTACCTGATAAATAGGAAGTCTCAACAATGACAGCCATTAGCATTGCTGTTGCCATCCCATGTGTCCTTCTCATAGAAGCTCAGGGAAGGAGGTAGAAGGGGAACTCTTATCCTATTTTACAACGGAGCAGTTTGAAATGCAAGAGGTTTCTGAGTTGGCTTGGGTCACACTGCTTGTCAGATATGAAACAGTGTATATAAAACAGTGTATCTATCTCCAAGTTGAAAGAGAATTGAGACTTCAAAGAAGAATCAAGGAGATAGGGAAAAAGTTAGGAAAGTTTAGGGGCTCGAGAAGGAAGGATGAGTCAAATGAAAAATTAAAAGAAAACAACACACAGAGAAATACACTCACAGACACTTCCAAAGAGATGGAGAGATAAATGACAGTGATACAGAGATGCAGACATAGACATATACATACTGAAGTGTATGGGGAGAAAAGAAGACATGTTGAATAAAATGTAGAAAAGTGCTATTCCACAGGACCACATTGACATCTGCATAGACTGTGCACTGAACAGTTGCAAGGAGTTCTATTTTCAATAGATCATGAGATGAATGCACCCCAAGAGTTGTGCAACCATGCAAATCTACACCAAGACCCTTGGGATCCACAGTTCCTATAGCAAGTTACTTATCAATAAGTAAGAGTTTAACATTAAGACTGTCAGGGATATATTCCATTCCCTTTTAAACCTGATGGGTGGAAGAATAGTCAGATGAAAAGAAAAATTCGAGAAAGGAATATGATGTGGATTACAGTCCCCATACTTACATGACTATGCACTCTGAGAAGGTCACCAGCCCGAGAAGCACAAGCCACTTCATACTTCTTCCCTAGCTCCAAGTACTCAGGGAAGTTCAGGTTCTTAGCATGTAGTGGTGACCAGAAGCCCCTAGTTGTATATGCTCTGACATGCCTTGTTTTCCCCTTTAGGTCACTAAAAGTTCTGAAAAAACACAAATCTCAAGATAAAATCTTTACCTCCATCAGTGTCCTTGGTGAGTGGACTTTGAAGCTTCTCAGAATACAGAGAATTGAACTGTAATCTCTTCCTTGAATCTTGGCTGGAAAATCAAACTGATCTGCATGGACATTTACAAAGATGGAGAACCTTGAATACTTGGAGGAAAAAATGCTAAGAACATCATGAAAATGGATACTAGGGGCCATGCTCGACATTCTTGGTTTCATGTCATCTTTCTAGCCACTTCATGAGATATGCATTGCTGTCTTTGTTGGAGAGGAAACTGCTAGGAAGATAAGTTGTCAAATGGCAAAGTGAAGACTTCAGGGACAGCCCAGGGACATACACTGGCTTTAGTTAGTGGGTCTAATGGCAGACATCAGGGACACCTATGATGCCAGTCTGCATCAAAGATCTAGAGCAGAGCAGTACTTCAATTGCATGGTTTCAGTATTGGAAGAAATGTCATATGCATCCACAAGATATTTTATATCATCCAAAAAACATACAAGGAAGAACTGTGTTCTGGGTTCTGGGTTAAAGGCTTCAAAGTCAAAGTTGATCAAGACAAAAGTAGTCTTTATCTTAAGAGGGCTAGCAGTCTAGCTCTCAAAAACTCTTGGCCCCAGGAGGCAAGAGAAATGGTAATAGGACTAGGTTGCCATGTTGGACCCTGGGCAGCACAGGCCTTACCACTGGGAGCAGCCTTTCCTTCACTTCACCCATGCTGGAAAGCAGGGCAGTTGGCCATGTTTTCAAGAGAAGTCAGAAGTTTGGATATTTATGTACAGTCTACTGATTTTAATGTTCAGTTCAGTTCAGTTGCTCAGTTGTGTTCGACTCTTTGTGACCCCATGAATCGCAGCATGCCAGGCCTCCCTGTCCATCACCAACTCCCAGAGTTCACTCAGAGTCACGTCCATTGAGTCCGTGATGCCATCCAGCCATCTCATCTTCTGTCGTCCCCTTCTCCTCCTGCCCCCAATCCCTCCCAGCATCACAGTCTTTCCCAATGAGTCAACTCTTCGCATGAGGTGGCCAAAGTACTGGAGTTTCAGTTTTAGCATCATTCCTTCCAAAGTAATCCCAGGGGTGATCTCCTTCAGAATGGACTGGTTGGACCTCCTTGCAATCCAAGGGACTCTCAAGAGTCTTCTTCAACACCACAGTTCAAAAGCATCAATTCTTCGGCGCTCAGCCTTCTTCACAGTCCAACTCTCACATTCATACATGACCACAGGAAAAACCATAGCCTTGACTAGATGGACCTTTGTGGGCAAAGTAATGTCTCTGCTTTTGAATATACTATCTAGGTTGGTCATAACTTTTCTTCCAAGGAGTAAGCGTCTTTTAATTTCATGGCTGCAAACACCATCTGCAGTGATTTTGGAGCCCCCCCAAATAAAGTCTGACACTGTTTCTACTGTTTCTCCATCTATTTCCCATGAAGTGATGGGACCTAATGTCATGATCTTCGATTTCTGAATGTTGAGCTTTAAGCCAACTTTTTCGCTCTCCTCTTTCACTTTCATCAAGAGGCTTTTTAGCTCCTCTTCACTTTCTGCCATAAGGGTGGTATCATCTGCATATCTCAGGTTATTGATATTTCTTCCAGCAATCTTGATTCTAGCTTGTGTTTCTTCCAGTCCATCGTTTCTCATGATGTACTCTGCATAGAAGTTAAATAAGCAAGGTGACAATATACAGCCTTGACGTACTCCTTTTCCTATTTGGAACCAGTCTGTTCCATGTCCAGTTCTAACTCTTGCTTCCTGGGGCACTTGCAATCTTCTCAAACCAGGTCTCAAATCCATATCTTAAGCACTGAATCAAAAAGGAAAACACTCTTGAAGGAATTTGAAACACATCACTTTTACATGAAACTTGGCACCATGGCCTATTTTTGAGGAGACTGATAGAGTGTTGTCCCCTACTGCAAGCAACCTCCTGAGATCAGGAGTAATTTAGGTTCCCCTCCCAAGTGTTCCTACAGCATCTTGAAGCTGTCCCTGCCATGTGGTTTTGATCTTGCTTGAGTTTCTGAAATCCACACTAGACCACAGCTTCCAGAGGGCAGGCCTGTCACTTGACTCACTTGTAAGTATAGATCAGTAGATCTTGTCTCATTATACCAGACTCTAATGTCAAGACAAGGCTAACACAAAGATCAGTTATTCTATTATGAGTGTTAGGTTACAGGTACAATGACTGTAATCAAACCCTAAATAACATTGTCTTAAATACAAGACAATTTCAATTCACTCTCATACAATGTTAGTGCAGGTCTCTCCACAGAGATGGGGACCCACTTCTTTCTTGACACATCTTCCACCTCTTCTACTTACCTCTGGTCTGATATGGCTGCTCCAGTCATTACATGTGCATTCCAGCTAGTGGGACAGAAAATAATACTTCCATTTGGAAGTGACATATCACCTCTACTCAAATTCGACTCTCCAAAGTATCTTCCATGGTCATGGCAAACCTGGGGGTGGTGGGTCCACAGAAAGGCAGGGGAATGTGATCCTACTACAGAACATTCATGATGAGTACCAAGAGCCACCGCCCTTCATTCATGTCCCTGCAATTCATTGTTCTTTGGTTCTCCCCACACAGCTCTCAGTCTGTTTTGGGCTGCAGATATGGATATGGATGAGGCTATAAGAGAGGAAATGGCCCAGGCTGTACAAATATGTAGAAAACAAGAAAGGAAAGAAGATAAGAAAATATAAAAATGCAAAATCTATAGAAAAGCCTGCTTGTAGTCATAATTTTGCATTTGTACAATTTATGTATACTTGTGGTTTATGAATCAATTTATAAAGTAAAAAATAAGACAAATGTAAAATATAAATATATTCACTAAACCCAACAAAATAATAAAGTGAAAGTGAAGTCGCTCAGTCGTGTCTGACTCTTTGCGACCCTATGGACTGTAGCCTACCAAGCTCCTCTGTCCATGGGATTTTCCAGGCAATAATAATGGAGTGGATTGCCATTTCCTTCTCCAGAGGATCTTCTTGACCCAGGGATCGAACCCGGGTTTCCCGCATTGTAGACAGATGCTTTACCATCTGAGCCACCAGGGAAGTTAACAAAATAATAAGGCTAGATCATATTAAACACATAATAGTATCATGATTAAGTTTGGATGCACATTGCAAGAAAGTAAAACAACCAAAACTTTAGCAAGATAAACTTGACTTTTCTCCCCCACTGATACAAAGCTGGAGGTGGGCCAGCCAGAACTTGGGTGGTGTCCATCTCCAGGGTTACATGGTTGTTCAATACAACTTCAGGAATTCCAACCATCACAACTAAAATCCAGACAACAGTTAGGATGTAGGTGGGGAAGGGAAGAGTCTCATCTCTCTGCTTGCATCTCAAAGTCACCAGTCATGACTAAGAGCACAGGTGGGTAGGAAATGCAGTCCTGTAGCTACTGGGCTCATGGCTATATAACAAACTATTTTCAGTTTTGAAAGAGAAGCAGAGAATAGATCATTTTTTAGGTAGCCAGCAGTGTCTGCCTTAAAGAACAAACCTTTTCTGAATGGATTAGGCTGAACAGCTGGACCAGTGTGGGAGCCAGGAGGAAGGAGCAGCAATGAGAAACAGCTAAATGGCTCTGAACTGTGTTCCAGAAAAAAGAGGCAGACTGGTCAGTAGAGATCTTCTAAGGACTGAAATGAAGATTACACATACCACATGACCCAATTTGTTTTGAAAACTGATTTTCCAGCTCAGGTCCCAAATCTCTCTCAATCTTCAGCTTCTAAATACCTTGCCTTTGTTACCTCACATTCTGACCTACCTGTCTCACCTTCCTTATTTCTCTTTACATTACTTCTCCATCTAGTTCACCACCATTACAAAATCCAGTATTGAGAACTTTTCAACACTTTCTAGAAGTGGGTAGAAACACAGTGACTCTTTCTACTTTAGTATTTGTTTGTCCTGATCAAGGTTGTTTGAAAAGACTGAGATGGCTAGAATTATAGAGATCTCACGTTTCCTCTAAAATCCCAACCAGGAATGTGATTTCCTTGGACCTGGAGGGGATGTGTTCACTTTTGGATCCACAGGTCTTAGCAGAACAGTAAGTCCCCTTGTATATGAACAAGTTACATTTCAAAAGGGCGTTCAAAAATCCCAATTTCTTCATAAGTCCAGCAAAGTTACTTAGGTAGCCAACTAAGACAGTTGGCTATATATTGCTGTAGATTAATAGCTTTATGACACTTTTCACACAAATAATACATAAAAAACAAACACAAACAATAAAAGAATCATTTTTAATCTTGTAGTACCTTGATAGGGAATGGCAACCTACCCCACTATGTTTGTTTGGAGAATCACCATGGAAATAGGAGCCTGGCAGACTGCAGTCCATATGTTTCAAAAGTCAGATACAGCTGAGCAACTAAGAACACCTTTAAAAATAGAACAGCAGTACTGTCTACATTATCACTGCGTTTATACTTTCTTTCAGACAGCGAAGGCTTGAACTAAAAGTCCTGCACTATTGTACTCCATACTGTTCTGTATAGTAAAGTACACAAAATCACACCCACTTGTTTGGATGTGCCCACAACAATGTGTGTCAGATCTGTGAACTAACTGATGTGAATGCACTTGCAAATACACTTTTACATGTTTGACAGTTTTAAACTTGAATGTTTATATGTAATAAACATGCTACACAGGTTTTCAGTGAATGTATATAGTGAAGGAACAAGAGAGGAGAGTAAGGAGCTGCCTTTTCTTTCCCTTTTTGCATGTATTATGGCCACTCTGAATAGGAATTTCATTGGATGTAATTGAGGCCTGTTGTATGGGAACATGGCTGCAAATGACAGAGGACCAGGATCCCAGGAGGTAGAACAATAGCCGTGGTTGGTTGAAAACAGCCAAGAGTGCAAAATAGGAGGAAACAAGTTTTCACTGGTTTATGTGAAAGACTCAGCAAATATCCGGATTTCTGTGTAGTGATTGAGCAGTGGATTAGAGGAGCAGTCCCTGTTGCCCAGGATGAGCAAGATAGGAGAAGAGAGAGGAGACTGAACCATGAAAATTAAATGTATTCCAGGTCAAGTATGTCTAGTATTGAAGGGATGTAAGTCCTGTCAATTTATCTGCTCCATTCTGAGAAGAACTAGAGTTGTAAAAGAGGGAAGGTCCACACTATGCTAGCACCTTCTTCTTCTTCTGTCCATTGAACATTGATTTCTAATGCCATTTCTTTATAAACAGAGGATGCACTTTGTATGATTGAAGTCTTCTAATTTACTGTTCCATGTAAACTTTTGGTGCTGTTCTGTGCCCAGGCACATGGGGCCCTGGGGCCTTGCAGGCTCTGTTTCTGCTCAGAGTGCAGTGTATGGGGATCTGCTGTCGTCTGGGCCCTGGGTTATATCTTCAGTCTGGGTTCCCATCTGACGGGTTAACTCTAGTTGCGTTTAATTTTATCATCTTGCTCTTTATCTTCAGTTTGTCCCATGTTCTTTCTTTCCATTTCTCTTTTTATGCCTGATTTCTTTGTGACTGAGTAGTTTTTATGATTCCCTTTTATATCCTTTGCCACTTCATTAACTGTAACTGTTTTTTTTTTAAAAATTTTACTTTATTTTACTTTACAATGCTGTATTGGTTTTGTTATTCATCAACATGAATCCACCACGGGTGCACACGTGTTCCCAATTGTGAACCCCCCTCCCACCTCCTTCCCCATACCATCTCTCTGGGTCATCCCCAAGCATCCTGTTTCCTGCATCTAACCTAGACTGGCAATTCATTTCTTATATGATATTATACATGTTTCAATGCCATTCTCCCAAATCATCCTACCCTCTCCCTCTCCCACAGAGTCCAAAAGACTTTCTATACATCTGTGTCTCTTTTGCTGTCTCGCATACAGGGTTATCGTTACCATTTTTCTAAATTCCATATATATGTGTTAGTATACTGTATTGGTGTTTTTCTTTCTGGCTTACTTCACTCTGTATAATAGGCTCTAGTTTCATCTACCTCATTATAACTGATTCACATGTATTCTTTTTAATGGCTGAGTACTACTCCATTGTGTATATGTACCACAGCTTTTTCATCCATTCATCTGATGATGGACATCTAGGTTGCTTCCATGTCCTGGCTATTATAAACAGTGCTGCGATGAACATTGGTGTACATGTGTCTCTTTCAATTCTGGTTTCCTCGGTGTGTATGCCCAGCAGTGGGATTGCTGGGTCATAAGGCAGTTCTATTTCCAGTTTTTTAAGCAATATCCACACTGTTCTCCATAGTGGCTATACTAGTTTGCATTCCCACCAATAGTGTAAGAGGGTTCCCTTTTCTCCTCACCCTCTCCAGCATTTATTGCTTGTAGGCTTTTGGATTGCAGCCATTCTGACTAGTGTGAAATGTTTTTAAAGTAGTTTTAAGATCCATGGTATGCATCTTTAACTTGCCAGCCTATCATTATTAATTATGATAATCATTAAATTATTTATTTATTTATTATTTCTTTGTCTGTACTGGGTCTTAGCATGGCATGCAGGATCTTTCTTGTGGTAGGGACTCTCTATTTAAGGATGGCAAGCTCAGTATTTGCAGCGTGTAAACTCTATTTGAGACATGCAGGCTTAGTTGCTCATTGACATGTGGGATCTTAGTTATCTGGGAAAGGAACAAACCTTTGCCATTTGCAAATAATTTGCATTGCAAAGTAGATCCTTAACCACTGGACCACCAAGGAAGTATTTATCTTTTAATACATATTACATATGTGTCATTTTGGGTACTGTTCATTCCCCTTGTAGATCCAGATTTTCACTTCGTCTTAAATTCCTTCTGACTTGAGACCTTTTAAAAATCATTTATTACATTGGTCTGTTGGTGGTGATGCAGTCTTGTAGTTGTTGTATGTCTGAGAAGGTCTTTTATCTTGTTTTTGATATGTATTTTTCTTAGGTATAGAATTCTGAGTCAATTATATTTCTCTCAGCATTTTAAGATGTGGTGCCATTGTCCTCTGGCTAATATTGTTTCATATGCCTAATCTGCTGTCATCTCCATTTTTTGTTCTACTGTGTTTGTTTTTCCTTCTGGTTACATTTCTCTGGTTGATTGTCTTAAACCATGAATTATGATGTGCCTTTGTATAGTTGTCATATTTCTTGTTCTTGAGTTAATTGAGCTTTTGTGTTAATGGGTTTAAAGCTTTCATCATATCTGGAAATTTTTCAGCCAGTAATTATGAAGTTCTTTTCTCTATTCTCTTTTCTTTCACTTCCTGTGGGATTCCGTTTACATATATTTTAGCACTCTTAAAGTTACTTCAAATCTCTGTGATGCACAAATAATTTTTTCCCACAGTCTTTCCATTTCTATTTTACATGTCTCTATTTAACATACTCAATATTCTTCAGCTTCATTAATATAAGGGTTATTGATGTAGTAAGTTGGTGATGGACAGGGAGGCCTGGCGTGCTGCGATTCATGATGTTGCAAGGAGTCAGACATGACTGAATGACTGAACTGAACTGAAGCATTTTAATGCCCTTCCCTGCTAATTATGTAATATATATTTTACTTGTGTTTTTACTAATTGATTTTTCCTTTATTATGGATATTTTCTTGCTTCCTTACACATCTGGATTTTTTGCTTTTTAAATTTATTTATTTATCTTTATCAGAGGATATTTACTTTACAATATTGAGATGAAAGTAGGACAAATACTTTCATAATTTATATGGAAATTTTATTTTTTTTATATTTATGTTTATTTTATTTATTTTTTTACTTTACAATATTGTATTGGTTTTGCCAAACATCAGTATGAATCAAATTTTAAATTGGATTGTGGATGTGGTCACTTACCTTTAGATGCTGGATATCTTTAAATTTTTATAATTTATTCCTTTCATTGTTTGCAAACACTGTTAATTTCTTGGAAATAATTTGATTTTTTGAAGGCATGCTGTTCATTTTTTTAAGCTGAGATGAAACCAGCCTTTAGACCAGGTTTACGATTTCCCACTAGCAAGGCAATATTGTCTTCAGGGCCTTATTGGTCTCACTGGAACTATGGTAATTTCCAAGCTGGTGGGTGGGGACACAATTAGACTTGGTGGAATTTGAGACTCAAGGATTGTTCCCTATAATTCTGACCAGTACTATCAACTCTCTGCTTAAAACTGGAGGGGTACCACATGTACTTTCCCACAGTTCTGTGTATGTAGCTCTCTCCTGTGAGCTCTAACTATATAGAGTCACAAATCTCTCTTCTTGGGGAGACTATCTCTGCCTAGATATCCCTTCCATGTATGTGTTGGAAACTAATTCTAGAGTTGAGGCAATTGTAGAACTCACCTTGCTTGCTCCCCTCCTCAGGAATCCATTCTCTGCTGTCAGATGTTTGATGTAAAAGAATGCTCTTTCTTTAGTCTTTTCTACTTTGGAGTTGTTTGAGACAGGAGGATAATTGTGTCCTTTGCTCCTCTGTGTCTACCAAAATGGAGGTCCCCCTGCAATCAGAACTCACTGAATGCCTTGTGAATGCTAGGCACTGACTTCTGTGCATGGGTGCAGACTTGACTGGGGATAAGTATTGGGGCCTTAGGGAGCCCCAATCTTGCTGGAGAAACATGCCAATTACAAATAGCATTTGCTATGTGGTATATTCAATTCAGTTCATTCTCTCAGTCATGTCCCACTCTTCACAACCCCATGGACTGCAGCATGCCAGGGCTTGCTGTTCTTCACGAACTCCTGGAGTTTAGGCAAACTCATGTCCATCAAGTCGGTGATGCCATCCAACCATCTCATCTTCTGTTGTCCTTTTCTCCTCCTGCCTTAAATATTTCCCAGTAACAGGGTCTTTTCTAATGAGTCAGTTCTTCACATCAGGTGGCCAAAATATTGGAGGTTCAATTTTAGCATCGGTCCTTCCAATGAATATTCAGGACTGATTTCCTTCAGGATTGACTGGTTTGATTTCCTTGTACTTGAAGGGACTCTCAAGAGTCTTGTCCAACACCACAGTTCAAAGCCATCAATCCTTCATTGCTCACCATTCTTTATGGTGTAACTGTCACATCCATACATGACAACTGGAAAAATCATAGCTTTGACTATACTGAACTTTTTCAGCAAAGTAATGTCTCTGTTTTTTAAAAAAATTATATAGATTTGTCACAGCTTTTCTTGAAATGAGCAAGCATCTTTTAATATCATGACTGAAGTCATTATCTGCAGTGATTTTGGAGCCCCTTCAAATAAAGTCTCTCACTGTTTCCATTGTTTCCCCATGCATTTGCCATGAACTGATGGGACCAAATGCCATGATCTTCATTTTCTGAATGTGGAGTTTAAGCCAGATGTTTCACTCCCCTCTTTCACTTTCATCAAGAGGCTCTTTAGCTCCTGTTCAATTTATGTCATTAGGGTAGTGTTTTCAGCATATCTAAGGTTTTGTGTGTATTGATATTACACACAGAAATCTTGATTCCAGCTTGTGCTTCATCCAGTTGGGCATTTGGCATGATGTACTCTGCATATAATTTAAATAAGTGAGGTGACAGTATACAGCCTTTACCTACTCCTTTCCTGATTTGGAACCAGTCCATTGTTTCATGTTCAGTTCTAAATGTTGCTTCTTGACCTGCATACAGATTTCTCAGAAGGCAGGTAAGATGGTCTGGTATTTCCATCTATGTAAGTTTTATACACTTTGTTGTGATCCACACAGTCAAAGGCTTTTGCATGGTCAATAAAGCAGAAGTAGGTGTTTTTCTAGAATTCTCTTGCTTTTTCTATCATCCAACGAATATTGGCAATTTGATCTCTGGTACCTCTGCCTTTTCTAGATTCAGCTTGAACATATGGAATTTCATAGTTCATGTACTGTTGAAGACTTGTTTGGGGAGATTACTTTGGTAGCATGTGAGATGAGTGCAACTGTGTGGTAGTCGAACATCGTTTGAAATCACCTTTCTTGGGAATTGCAATGAAAACGACCTTTCTTGTCCTGTGGCCACTGCTGAGTTTTCCAAATTTGCTAGCATATTGAGTGCAGCACTTTAACAGCATCATCTTTTAGAATCTGATATAGCTCTATTGCAATGCCATCACCTCCACTAGCTTTGCTCATAGTGGTGCTTCTGAAGGCCCATTTGACTTCGCATTTCAGGATGTCTAGGTCTAGGTGACTGATCACACCATCGTGGTTATCTGGGTCATTAATATCATTTTTGTGCAGTTCTCCTATGTATTCTTTCAACCTCTTCTTAATAGATTCTGCTTCTGTTAGCTCCATACCATTTCCCTCTTTTATTGCACCCATCTTTGCCTGAAACATTCCCTCCCTATCTCTGATTTCCTTGAAAAGATCTCTGGTCTTTACCATTCTAATGTTTTCCTATATTTCTTTGCACTGATCATTTAGGAAGGCTTAAAATGTATTCTTGCTATTCTTTGGAACTCTGCATTCAGATGGGTATGTCTTTCTCTTCTCCTTTGCCTTTTGCTTCTCTTCTTTTCTAAGTTATTTGTAAGTCCTCCTCAGACAACCATTTTGGTTTTTTGCATTTCTTTTTCTTGGGGATGGTCTTGATGTGGAATGTACGGATCAAAAAACAAAGATCATGGAATCCAGTTCCATCATTTCATGGAAAATACCTGGAGAAACAATGAAAACAGTGACAGACTTTATTTCTCTGGGCTCCAAAATTACTGCAGATAGTGACTGCAGTTGTGGAAAAAAGAGAAAAACAACACACTAACTCCTTGGAAGAAAAGCTATGAAAAACCTGACAGCATACTAAAAAGCAGAGACATTATTTTACCAGCAAAATCTGTAGAGTCATAGCTATGGTTTTACCAGAAGTCATGAGTGGATGTGAGAGTTGGACCATAAAGAAAGCTGAGCAGCAAAGAATTGATGCTTTTGAAGTGTGGTGTTGGACAAGACTCTTGAGAGTCCCTTGGACTGCAAGGATATCCAACCAGTCCATCCTAAAGGAAATCAGTCCTGAATATTCATTGGAAGGACCAATGCTGAAGCTGAACCTCTAATACTTTGGCCACCTGATGGGAAGAACTGACTCATTAGAAAAGACCCTGATGCAGGGAAAGATTAAAGGCAGGAGGGAAAGGGGAAGACAGAAAATGAGATTGCTGGGTGGTATCATTAACTTGATGAACATAAGTTTGAGCAAGCTCCGGGAGTTGGTGATGAACAGGGAAACCTGGCATGCTGCACCCCATGATACAGCAAAGAGTTGGACATGACTAAGAGACTGAACTGAACTGATGTACAAGGACATTAGGGTGTAGGCAGAAGCCTCGGGATCCAGTCAAGCCTGTGGCTCTGGTTGGAGTGCTGAAAGATTTAGGTGGAAGGGGAGGCTTCCCATCCTCTGGTGCAGCTCCTTGAATCCAAGGCACACGATTTTGAATGTGTTAACAAATATTGTTTTCCATAAAACAACAACAACAACAAAAACAAAAAAAAACTGTTTTCTGCAGGAGTGAGAACTTTGACTGAGTCTGTTCTCTAGATTTTACTGAACAATGTGGAAGGAATATGGAGTGGGCTGAATCTGCAAAAATTAAGTGACCAGCTGCTGGATGGCCAGGATTATGGTAGACATTCTACACTAGACGGAAAACAAATCCAGAGAAAAAGGTCTCTTCTGGAGTGTACATGTCAATGTATCACATTGTTTCAGAAGATCACTTCAATCATGTTTTGGGGCAAGCAAGAAATGCAAGATGGGTGGTTTGCTTTTGTCAATTCCTGTGGGTAGTTAGATGACTGAATGTCTGGTTACTTAATTGCATGGTCGGAATTATGCTTGGGAAAGAAAACAAGATGAGGCCCACACATATTTCATCATTAAACAGCAAGCATAGGAAGGTTTCTAAGGCAACTGTAGGTAATTTAAACATGAGGGGCCAAAGGGGACAGATTCATTTAACAGGCTGAGATTGGACTGTACAGGTTGCCATAGCTGTTGCTATGACAAGTAAGTATAACAACTACTTCTTGCTATGCTGGAGATGTGGGAAACTGACAAGAGACTACGAGCCTTTACAACTTTCCTTGCAGTGTGATTTCAGGGGAGAAGTAGTTGATAAGGAAAGGCTGACTGGTAAGGCTGAGGAAGGCTGTAATCTGAGCCTGTAATCATTTGCTCTTGTGGGAGCCCAGAAAACAGAAGCATCGGCTCAGTCAGAGTTCTGTGTCAGGGTTCAGAAATAGATGTCATTCGGCTTGAATCAATATTTAGCCTTTGGGATGGCAGCCATAACCTCTAAACAGAAGATTTCCTTTTCCCCAGGTGGTAGAATAAATCATATTTGTTCCAGACTCAGGAACCCAGAAAGCTCTCTTGGGCCACTTGCTCTTTGCAGTCACACATGCAATCTTGAAGGTGAAAAATCATCATGGTGCCCATTTTCCAGATGAGAAAACTGAGGTTAAGGGACTTGATCAAGGTCACACAGCTAAGCATGTGAAAATCCAAGCACAAACACAGGGTAACAGTCCTCAAATTGTGTGATTTTGCTCCATACCCATTGGAAGTGGTGGGTGGTCATCTGGCATTATTGCTTAGGCAGAAGCAAGCAATGTTTAGGCTTCAACTGAAGAAAGTAAGGAAAATCAGTAGACCATTAAGCCATGACCTAAATCAAATCCCTTATGATTATATAGTGGGGATGAAAAATAGATTCAAGGGATTAGGTCTGGAAGGCTGAAGAACTATCGATGGAGGTTTGTTACATTGTACAGGAGGTGGTCACCAAAACCATCCCCAAGAAAAACAAATGTGAGAAGAAAAAAGGGTTGCCTGAGGAGGCCTTAAAAACAGCTGAGAAAATAAGAGAAGGGAAAGGCAAAGGAGAAAGGTAAAGATATACCCAATGGAATGCAAAATTCCAGAGAATAGCAAGGAGGGATAAGAAAGTCTTTGTAAGTCAACACTGCAAGAATTACAGGAAAACAGTAGAATTGTAAAGAGCATAGATCTCTTCAAGAAAATTGGAGCTACTAGAGGAACACTTCATGCTTAGATGGGCACAATAAAGGACATAAAGTCAAAGATCTAACAAAAGCAGATGAGATTAAGAAGATGTGGCAAGAGTGCACAGAAGAACTATACAAAATGGTCATAATGACCAGGATAGGCATGATGCTGGGATCACTCACATAAAGCCAGATATACTGGAGCATGAAGTCAAATGGGCATTAGGAAGCATCACTACAAGAAAAGCTAAGGAAGGTGATGGAATTCCAGCTGAGCTGTTTAAAATTCTAAAGAATGTGGCTGTAAAACTGCTGCATTCAATATGTCATCAAATTTGGAAAACTAATCAGTGGCCACAGTGCTGGAAAATGTCAGTTTTCATTTCAGTGCAAAAGAAAGGCAATTCCAAAGGATGTTCAACCTATCATGCCACTGTGCTCATCTCACTTGCTAGCAAGGTAATGTTCAATGTCCTTCAAGCTAAGTTTCAACAGTACATGAACTGAGAATTTCCAGATATACAAACTGGTTTGAGGAACCAGAGATCAAATTGCCAACATCCATTGGATCATAGCAAAAGCAAGGGAATCCCAGAAAAACATTTCCGTCTGCTCATTGACTATGCTAAAGACTTTCACTGTGTGGACCACAACAAACTGTGGAAAACTCTTAAGGAAATGGGAGTATCAGATCATCTTACCTGTTTCCTGAATAGTCTGTATGTAGCTCAAAATACGGCAGTTAGAATCAGACACGAAACAACTGAATGATTTAAAATTGGGAAGGGAGAATGAGAAGGTATACATTGTCACTTTTGTTATTTAACTTATATGTAGGATACATCTTTCAATATGCTGGTCTGGATAAATCGCAAGCTGGAATCAAGATTGCTGAGAGAAGTATCAACACCCACAGATATAAAGATGACACTGCCCTAACAGCAGAAAGCAAAGAAGAACTAAAGAGCCTCTTGATGAGGAGAGGAGATGAAAAAACTAGCTTACACTCAACGTTCAAAAAACTATTCATAAAAAGATACTCAACATTCATGGCATCCAGTCCCACCACTTCATGGCATATAGATGAGGGAAAAGTGGAAACTGTGCGAAGATTTTATTTTCTTGGGCTCCAAAATCATTATGGACCTTGACAGCAGCCACAGAATTAAAAGACACTTGCTCCTTGGAAGGAAGAAAGGCTATGAAAAACCTGCACAGTGCATTAAAAAGCAGAGACTCACTTTGCCACAGAGGTCTGTAGTGTCAAAGCTATGATTTTTCCAGTTATCATGTACAGATGTGTGATCTGGACCATAAGAAAGGGTGGATGGCAAAAAATTGAGCTTTTGAACTGTGGTGCTTGAGAAGATTCTTGAGAGTCCCTTATGCAACAAGGAGATCAAACCAGTCATTCAGAAAGGAAATCAATGTCTGACTCCTGCTGTCTCAGCTGAGGCATCTACTGAGAGCCTCCAGGTGGAAGGAACGGATGCTTCCACTGCAAAAGTGCCTAACCATGGCAGCTCCAAGCAAATAATTTGTAGCTCCACCCCTGAAGGAAGCTCAGAAAGGCTGAAGGCTCTGTGTACCCTGGGTGCCCCGATATCTGTGTTGCATTCTCCCCAGCAGCATTAGAGGCCAAGGAAGGGCATTCTGGGCCCTGGAGGTGGGTGATGGCTCAGGGATCCACTGGGGCCACCACTTACCAGGTAGGACTGGAAAGGACAGAGCAGGCATATGTGGCAGAGAGCTGGTGCCTGGTGTGTGGAACAAGTAGTAATGAGCTTTGCATGAAGTACCTCACCCAAACACCCCTGGAGGACAAGCCTAGTGATAAGATCATCTGAGATGGGATGAAGAGAGTCTATTTCATTACCCCTTATAATTCCTCTGAATGAGGAGGTGGTGGAGTTGGTGGGCCATCACAAACTCTTCTATGGCCTAGACCATCACCCAGTTGCTATCCTTGGGGCTGCCTCTCCCCAGCTTCAGTCATGTAGTTCTGGAGGAAATTGACAATCATATGTGCTGCTGGGTCAGGGCCACAAGACCATGTAGAGCCAATCATAGGACCCCATGTTCCTGCAAAGATGACTGATCTGTGGCTGTACATGTGATCTAAGGTGGGTCATTCAGGGAACACCCTTGAACTCTGATGTCTGTAATCTTTTCTTTCCTTATTGGAGATGCCTTCAGGATATAAAACCCTAGGGCAGGTAGCTTGGACTCCCTCACTAGGTGTAGAAGCCTTAAGGAAGAAAGTTGTCAGGCTAAGACCGTCAAAGAAGAGGGAATGAAATAATGAGGGTGTGAAATTGAGAACTGATAACTTCTGATTTCTTGGGTCCAGACACAGAGATCTTTATATTTGCTCTGATTCTTGTGTTCTGGATTCCCAGAATCATTTCAATGAGTCTCCCCTTTCCTTGAGGCCAATTTGAGTAGTCTCCTCTCAAATGTGATTCAGACTTTGTTCTAGATCCTTCCCAATCTTAGTACACCTCCCAGACTCAAACAGAGGCACCCATTTGTTTCAGCACCATTAAGAGTGAAACCCTTTATTCTTTCATGAGAATAGGGTGTGCAGACCACCAAATACATTTCACCAGCATCCTGGGCAGGAGTGCCCTAAGTGTGAGTAAGTGTTTGCTCAGAGTGGCCTTACTGATTCCTGAACCACATCAAGCATTTACACTGCCCATGCCAGGCCAATCCTGTCATTTCCTCAGTCAAAGACAGAAATACAGCCTCAGGAAGATGTCACACAGGATCCAGTTCTCTGTAGATGTCCTCACTGTGTTCTCTTTAAAGGTGGTATAGCAGTGGCCTCTAGAATCCTGTAGGAGTCAGAGACACACACCAGTCAGCCTGAGCTCTTACCTGGGACTTCTCCAATACCCAGACCCAGCACAATTCTTCATTTTATTTCCCTCTTTTGGTAAGTATCATGGGGTTTTCTCAGCAGCAGGGGATATGAGAGTTCATCCAAAACCAAAAAGGGCCAAGACATGCAGTTTCCTTGAGGAAGAGTGTGGGGGAGGAAAGGACTGGGAGTTGTGGATACAGAAGAGTGACAAACAACAAAGTCCTACTGTAGAGCATAATGAAGTATATTAAGTATCCAGTCATAAACCACATGAAAAGAATAAAAAAATAGTATATAATTTTTATGTTTAAAACTGAGTCACTTTGCTGTGCAGCAAAACTTAACGCAACACTGAAGATTAGCCACAGTTCAATAAAATTTTTAGAAAAGAATGAGTGTCCATAATTCTCCTCACTCCCTGTTTCCTTCCTTCTGACTCCTGCTCCTTGTTTTCTCTGCAGAGAATGCCTGTTTGCCTCCTGTGTCCCCACAATCCACAATTTAAAACAAAACAAAACAAAACAAAACAAAACTTTATTTTGTATTGGAGTATAGCTGATTAACAATATTCTGAGTTTCAGGTGGACAGTAAAGGGACTCACCCATACGTATGCATGTATCCTGGTCCCCAAAATATCCCTCCCATTCAGGCTGTCATATAATTGAGCAGAGTTCCCTGTGCTACACAGTAACTCGTTGTTGGTTATCCATCTTAAATAGAGTAGTGCCCACAGCCCGTTCTTGAAGACTTAACTTAGGAACTCTGGGAAGCCTCCTTCAATCCGCACTCACCCTCTTTGGCCACTCAAGGCTTGGTTTGGTAACATACTCTGGTTCCCCATCCCCATCGGTCAGTTCTAGCCCTCATCACCATGAGTAAGTCCCTCAACTCAGAGCACCTTGGGATGCCATTTGCCTAGAATCCAGTGAAGTTTGCTTAGAACCAAACAACCTTCCATATGGCTCAATGAGTTTGTGATTTTACAACTCCTGAAATTCCCTCCCTTCCTCAAAGCCTTCTTTGAATTCATCAGCCTGTTACAAACCCCCGCAGGGAGCTGACATGAAGCCTCCACCCTGTGCTGGGGCTGAGCAGTCACTGTGCATCCTTTATTCACCTTAGTGTCCAACCTCCCCACAGAGGGGTCGGTACCCTAAATCACAAAGGGGGCACCTGGTAGAGCAAGGCGAAACAGCAGCCGAGAACTAAGCTGACCATGTAATTTATCATCCAAACCAGGAAAACTGCGAGAAGGGAAGGGAGACTGTTAATCCCTATGGTGGGATATTACACTTGGACTGTCCCCAGCCATTCTCCTTGTAACGTGGCCTATTTCAGGGGCTGCTAGAGCTGACTTTCCATGTTCATCCATCTGAGGGTTCAGATTGAACTGAAGCTCTTGGAACACTGAAGACTTGAGTGTTCCCCTCTCCTTGTGACTCCCACCATGCCAGCATGGCGTGGTGTCTCCACATTTATTTCAGGATGATTAGTGTCCCAGATAGCCCTTTACTCTCAAGTGTTTTTTTTTTTTTTTTTTTTTTCTGGCAGGCACTGGCCCAGCCACAGGGCTCAGCAGCATCTGCAACAGTGAGAGATGGCCTGCAGAGGGCGGCCTTCTCCCAGCAGCAGGCCGAGGGTTATTTCAAGTTCCTATTTGAGAACCACCCCTCAGGGTTCTCTCCTCACCTTGAGGATGTAGGCTTGAGCTGGGACTGGGTAATTGATACCATTGATGGTGAAGATAATAGAGGGCAGGGTATTGACGGCAAAACATGAAATGTAGTGCTGTTAGAGAGAGAAGGAGAGAGGTTGGCCCTGGAGATCCTTCTTGTGCGTGGATATTGGGAGTGACCCTGGAGCATGACCCTTCACCTTGCAACCCCATAGCTGGAGCTTCTGTATGTTATTGAACAGTCTTCTTGGGCCAAGGTCAGTGATGTCCCGGTGTCCACAGGGCCTTGCAGCCACCAGAACAAGCAATAACCTTTCTTTTCATGGAGATGCTGAGAGACAGTGTGACAGAGAGGGCATCAAGGTTACTCTGAGTCTCCCCAGAGGTGCCCCCTTCCCGACTGTCTCCTAAACAGCCCTTTGTCTCTTGCCCTCTTTTCCTTTGCTCCCAATACAGCACCTTCCTTTCCATCCTTGAATGCAGTACTTGAATACACCAGGATCTTTTGCACCTTGACACAAGCTGGTCATCCTTCCTAGAGGAGCCCCCACCCCTTTGACTAGCAAATTTCTTCTCATCTTCCAGATTCCAGCTTAGTTGTCATGGTTTCAGGGAAGTCTTTCCCCCAGTGTTTGTCAGTCTCCTTTCTTGACAGTTTCTGTAGACCCTTCCTCATGTCTGCTGGTGCTGCTAAGTCACTTCAGTTGTGTCCGACTCTGTGCGACCCCATAGACGGCAGCCCACCAGGCTCCCCCGTCCCTGGGATTCTCCAGGCAAGAACACTGGATTGGGTTGCCATTTCCTTCTCCAATGCATGAAAGTGAAAAGTGAAAGTGAAGTCGCTCAGTCGTGTCCAACCCTCAGCAACCCCATGGACTGCAGCTCACCAGGCTCCTCTGCCATGGGATTTTCCAGGCAAGAGTACTCTCTAGCATGTACCAAAGTCACAATTCACTATGTGTGTGTGTCATTTCCTGTGCATCTACCTTCTTAGATGTGAGGGCGAGTTTTATTCACATTGCCTCCTTAAAGTGCCTGGCACACAGTGGATGCCCAATGCTTGTGTGTTTAGTGAGTGAATGAAGACTGTGAAAATAATGAATGAGAACCATCCAGAGAGTTGTATCTGGTGGGGAACAAATAACAGGTCAACCACAGAGTGAACATGGAGATTCCCAGGGGCAGCAGATTCTCATAGTTGGGGGAGAGAGGGGTGCCTCTGGGAGAGGGTGTCTCCCAGCACTGTTCCTACAACCAGCTCAGACCCTGAGACCCTGGTCAGGAAATACATGACTAGCCCACAGAAACCCCAAAGGACAGGTCAGCTTTTCTCTGAGGGTATCACACAGAATCCTATCAATTATTGCCTCTTGTCCTCAGGTCATTCCTGGATCCCACCTTCCTGATTCTCTGTTATAGCCCCTGCCCTACTGTGTGCCCAGGTACGTGGGGTGTCTTTTTTATTAGTTGCTTTCATGTCTTAAGACTTCAGCAAATTTCTCTACAGTGCTGAGTAGTTGCTCCCTTAGGAGACCAGTTCTACCCATTTGCTCAGGACTTTCCATGTTTTTAAATTCATATTTATCTGTACTGAGAACTTCCCAAGTAGCCCTGGACAGTTGGTCATCTTATGACTATGTTCAGGCTGGAGAAATTCTCCCTGGTCCTCTGTTCACCACACTGTAGAGTCCTCTAATCATGCTCCACGCCTCACAGGGCAGTGGGTGCAGCCCTCTCCCAGCTGCACAGACCTCTCCAGACCCTTTTAGGACCCTGGTCAGAGCCCTGGTCAGAAGGCCTGGGGTAATTATGAAACCATGAGTTGTTTGCAATCTATGTGCTTGTGTGTTTGTTTGTATATGTGTTTGTATGTGTGTTCATATGTGTCTCTGTGTGTGCTTTTGTGTCTCTGACTAGCTATGCATGTTTATGTGTCTCTGTGCATGTTTATATGTGTCTGCTTGTGTGTTTTCATGTGTCTGTGTGTTTGTCTGTGTCGTTGTAGGTGGTGTATATGTCTGTGTGACTGTGTGTCTGAGAATGCATTTGTGTGTGTCTGCCTGTGTCCATGTACAGTAGCGGGAGCATCACTTGGGCTGACCATCAGAGGGAGAGGCTTACCAGTCCATGTGTACACTCCAGTTACCCGCTTCAATAAATGGTACCCAGTTGAGCACTCCCTGGTAGCAGGATTTATCCACCCCACCAAATATCACCACACTGCCTTTCGCCTTGCATGTGTATAGAGAAGAGCCAGGGGGTGGCGGTGGGGGAATCCTTGGAGGACAGTAACAACAGCACTGTCTTAGAGCTGTGCTGGTCCACCCATCACGGCCCTAATAAGGTCCCCATGTACAGATGAAGAAATCGAGTCTAGGAGCGATTGAGATCCAGACTGAGGTTGGTTACTGGCTAATGAGTGGCACAGAGGAGGTTAGAAGCTGAGTCACCTGGCTGGGCTCCACCCACTCTGTCTTCTGAAGACGCGTGGATCTCCTGTGACCTGAGTGCTCAGATACACTCAGAGGACATGGTGCTGAAGCATAATGGCTTTCTCCTTGTCCAGCTTGTCATTTTTCAGGAAGTCAAAGCCTGGGAGTTCTAAGGGTGTGGGTTCACGTCACCCAGAGTTGGCTCCGCTGGCCTGTGACCTCTACTGTTCAAATGGCCCTGCACTCAGAAGGGACCCCACCTCTGCTCTCCTGTCTTGAAATGCCTAATATTTCTTGAACAAGGGGTCCCACACGTTTGTTTTGTGTCCCACATTTTTATTTTTCACTGGCTCCTGCAAGTTGGTAGGTGGTCCTGGGCTCCCAGTGGAATGCCAATGAGGAAGGAAAGATATCCACCATCCTTCTCCTTCCTTCCTTATCAAATTCATAAGCAAATCCTATTGCATTTTCCTCCAACTTGTTTCCTGTTGCCTTCTATTAGCCTTCCTCCTCACTCACTCCCCTATACCAAGTTACTGGTCTTGAGACCAGGAGCAGGGTTGTGTTCCAATGAAACATTATTTATTAATGCCGGTGGTGAAGCCAGGTACGGCCCTTAGGCTATATTTATCCTGAGTTAGATTATCTCTCAGGATACTTCTTTATCAAGTGTTCTATAATTTTCATGCAACTGAAAGCATCTTACAGCTAATATGGAGAAAGGGATTGTCCATCTCAGACTTACTTGCTCAAGTAGAAGGCAAAAACAGGCTCAGAAATGGCACCTTGATTCTTCAGGTTGTCAAAGATGGGGATAGCTCCAAAGACGGATATGTTGGGGTAGTTCAAGACCAAGATGCCATCAAAAGGTGCACCCTCACACACGTATTCTACAACGCTTAGACTGCACAGCTGGTCAGTACTTACAAGGTCCCCAATCTGTGGGAGAGAAGAGTGTTCCCACTTACAGATACGTGAAGTGGAGCTTGGACTGGACTGGCATGCATTGCCATTAGATCCTCAGAGAAGAATTGAGGCTGTTCTGTGTCTTTGGTGGATCTCAGACGGTTAGACCAAGCTGGGAGGGGAATTTGGGTTCCATTTGAGAGAGGCTGTGAATTTTAAAACAGCTGCCCCTCTGAAAAACACCACCTGAGTGAATCAAATTGGCCTTATGGCTTCTGTACAGGTAGGGCAACCAAGCGTCAGGCCAGGACCCATTCATGCCCCCTTGTGGAGAAAATGAGTCGAGAGCAAGATAGCCTTCTCTTTGGCATCACTATGTATGACCTAATAACAGGAATGGACTGCATTCTCTGTAATGTACTGGGAATTCTGCATCTGTCCAGGAAGACAGAATCCAAAAACTCAATCTTGCTTGCAGGGATCTATGAAATTACTGCCTGAGAAATTCACTTTTGGGGATATGTGTGTATTTGTGTGAGTGTGTATGAGAGAGAAAGAGAGAGATGGGAACTACTCAAGTACTTTGGGGAGGCAGGCTATAGGTTTTATTAGACTCTCAAAGGCACCCTAGAGTGAGAACTCATTTATCAGGCTCCCTGACATGTCTGGCCTCCAGTTTCCCATTCTGAATACTTGAAGCTCTTGACTGTCCCTAGGGTCCCTAGATCAGTTTTATAATGTCCCTAAACACCCCACAGCAACTTCAGTCCTGAAAAGCCAGCCCAGTTCCACTGTTTACTACATGTGTGACCTCAGCAAGGCTCTTGCTGTCTGTACCTCAGTTTCCTCATATGTCTCATGAGCTAATCAGACCACCTAATGTGTGGGGTTGTTGCAGGATTAAACCAGTTATTACCTGAAAGTGCTTGGCACAGTCTGTGAATATAAAAGTAGGTGCTTCCCCCCCCCTTTTCGCTTCTAGCAAAATAAACCTTGAACTTCTCATGGGCAGAGGAGCTGCAAGTCCACACTTCAAGTCACTCTCTGGGTTAGCTAATCTGTTTGCTCATGTGTCACCATGGGCACTGCCTCCCCAGGGACAGGATCCTGTGGGTAAGATGGCCAATATCTATGGGAGGTAGGCTAGGATGGGTCCTGCCAGATGGTCCTGAATCTGTTTTGTAAGCAGGGGTCACTCCATAGCCAGTCCTGATTCAGCTTCTGTTAACACATTACCCGAACAGTGTCATAAGCAAGAAATCCCTTCATGTTCCCAGATCCATAGGCGATGCTGAAGGTATTTTGGGTAGGCGGGAAGGTGGAAGACTTGTAATGTCTGAACCAACTTGTGTAATGGCAGACACAAGAGATGAGTGTCATCAGGTGCCAAGGGTGGAAAACAGGGCTGCAGGGCACAGGCTGAACAGGGGCAAAAGAGGGAGGGCACACACAAGTCAGGTAAGCCTGTGTCAAAGACAACCTGGAATTTCTGAGGGGTGTTCCAATGGTGATGTTACCCTCGTAGAGCATCTACAGGGAGAAAGAGGGAGTGGATTAGTGCAGAACTGGCTACCCTCTCTTCCCACACTGCTGCCTCCCTCTGGGTGTGAAATATCTCTTGAGATCACTTTCTAACCACTGTGCAGCTCAAAGCCTTTGATCACAGAGGTGCTTGCATTTGATATTTTTTCCTGTGCTACATTGTATGCAGGATATTGATTCTATGACCCGGTGTTGAAGTGGTACCTCCTGCATTGGAAGCCCAGAGGCATAACCACTGGACCTCCAGGAAGCTGGACACCCAGGGAAGTGCTGGTCCCTTCATTTGAGAAGCTCTGTAGTTTCTTCAAACCCAGCCTTATCCAGGAGGTCCTTCTTGATCAACCCCAGCCACTTCCTCCAAACTCAGACCACATCCAATCAACACCACACAGGTGACTTTTTCATTTGACATGTGTTTAGTTTTTGCCTATCCCTCAGGTTGGCATGGGCATTATTGAAGGCAAAATAAGCCCTTTTTCTAATCTAAGAACAGTAACCCCAGTGTTAGATTCTTATGGCCTTACACGGAATACAGGTTCAATAACTTTTTACTGTTGTGGTAGTTGCATCTGTGGAAACTGAATTCCTCTGTCTGGGGATTCACAATTGCTTTGCAGTTGGTTCTACCTTTTGATCAGAGATGGTTCACTCTTCATCTGTAACTGAGTGACTCCCTTAGTTCAGAAGGAACTGCTGCTGCTGCTGCTAAGTTGCTTCAGTCGTGTCTGAATCTATGCAACGCCATAGACAGCAGCCCATCAGGCTCCTCTGTCCCTGGGATTCTCTAGTTAAGAACACTGGAGTAGGTCACCATTGCCTTCTCCTCAGAAGGAACAATATCCATCAAACTAATGACATATCTTTGACACAGAAATGGAAGTTTACCTGCCACCTGGTAAGTTTTGGGCCCAGTCACCAAGACAAAGAGTTGAGGATGATAGTGCCTTCTCCTCTGGGTTGGGCATCTTTTGCTCAGTGTTTCTGCCTCCTGCAGGAGCCCCAGCCCCAACATCTCACCTGTCACCTCCAGATGAGCCCCAGTGCTAGGCTAGAGCACCAGGGGGCGCTGTGGAGCACCATCCACCCAAAACACTCACATCCATGATGTTGCTCAGGGGATGAATAGTTATAATTGAGCCACGAGAAGAAATCTGGGACAGTCTGTAAGCATGTTCCTTCAGGAAATTGTTCAGCATGTTTTTTTCACTTAGGGTTTTTCTCATGGTCTTCACTTTTGTTAGAGGTATTCTTTCATTGAACATTTGACAAAGAAAACAAAGAAGCTACAATTAGCTGTCAGTGTTAAGGTATAACTGTCATTGAAATGGCCCTGTGTATTTTCCAATCATTTTTATGAGTCACTTTATTATCAGAATTTTATGCATATACCATGACAAAGACATAGGTTTGAATAAAGATTCTGTTCTGTAATGTTGGATAAGCCATAAGACCATGTGGGGTCTCAGTATGTATGTATGGAATGTAATGATTCAAACCCTCCAAATAGGACATCTTGGGGATAGTGAAGTGATGGACATAAGGTGCCTGATAAATAGAAAGTCTCAACAATGACAGCCACTAGCATTGCGGTTGCCTCCCCAATGTATACTTCTCATAGAAGCTCAGGGAAGGAGGTAGAAGGGGGATTCCTGTCCTCTTTTACAAGGGAGGAATTTAAAATGCAAGAGGTTTGAAAGTGAAAGTGGAGAGTGAAAAAGTAGGCCTAAAGCTCAACATTCAAAAAATGAAGATCATGGCATCTTGTCCTATCACTTCATGGGAAATAGATGGGGAAACAGTGGAAACAGTGTTAGACTTTATTTTGGGGGGCTCCAAAATCACTGCAGATGGTGAGTGCAGCCATGAAATTAAAAGACGCTTACTCCTTGGAAGAAAAGTTATGACCAACCTAGATAGCATATTCAAAAGCAGAGACATTACTTTGCCATCTAGTCAAGGCTATGGTTTTTTCTGTGGTCATGTATGGATGTGAGAGTTGGACTGTGAAGAATGCAGAGCACTGAAGAACTGATGCTTTTGAACTGTGGTGTTGGAGAAGATTCGTCCTTTGGACTGCAAGGAGATCCAACCAGGCAATTCTGAAGGAGATCAGCCCTGGAATTTCTTTGGAAGGAATGATGCTAAAGCTGAAACTCCAGTACTTTGGCCACCACATGCGAAGAGTTGACTCAATGGAAAAGACTCTGATGCTGGGAGAGATTGGGGGCAGGAGGAGAAGGGGACGATAGAGGATGAGATGGCTGGATGGCATCACTGACTCGATGGACGTGAGTCTGAGTGAACTCTGGGATTTGGTGATGGGCAGGGAGGCCTGGCGTGCTGCGATTCATGGGATCGCAGAGTTGGACACGACTGAGCGCCTGAACTGAACTGAACTTGTGAGATGGCTGTGGTCACACTGCTTGTCAGATATAAAACAGTGTATAAGTAACTCTCCCAATCCTTCCCAAGTTGAAAGAAAAGAGATAGCTGAAGAAAGAATCCAGGGGATAGGGAACAAGTTAGGGAAATGTAGAGGCTTGAGAAGGAAGGATGAGTCAAATAAAAATTAAAGGAAAAAAACAGAGAGAGAAATGCACTCAGAGACTTCCAAAGAGATGGAGAGATAAATGATAGTGATACAGAGATGCAGACATAGACATATACACACTGAAGTAGAGAGGGAACAAAGAGGACATGCTAAATAAAATGTAAAAAAATGCTTTTCCACAGGACCATACCTTCATCTGCACTGTCTGTGCACTGAAAATTGCAAGGAGTTCCAATTTCAATAGGTCATGACATGACTGGAACCCAAGAGTTGTGCAGCTATGCAAAGCTACACCAAGACCCTTGGGACCCACAGTTCCTATAGCAAGGTACTTATCAATAAGTAAGGGTTGAACTTTAAGATTGTGAGGGAAATATTCCATTCCCTTCTAAACCAGATGAATAGAATAATCAGGTGAAAAGAAAAATCACAGAAATGAATATGATGTGGCTTACAGTCCCCATACTTACATGACTCTGCAATCTGAGAAGGCCACCAGATCAAAGAGCACAACTTCATGCTTCTTTCCTGGCTCCAAGTACTCAGGGAAGTTCAGGTTCTTATCATGTAGTGGTGACCGGGAGCCCCTAGTTATTTATGCTCTGACATGCCCTAGTTTAGTCCTTTAGGCCACTAATAGGTCTGAAAAAAGCACAAAGATCTTGATAAAATCTTTACCTCCATCAATGTCCTTGGCGAGTGGACTTTGAAGCTTCTCAGAATACAGAGAATTGAACTGTAACCTCTTCCTTGAAGCTTGGCTGGAAAATCAAACTGATCTGCATGGACATCTACAAAGATGGAGAACCTTGCCTACTTGGAGAAAAAAACTGCTAAGACCATCATGAAAATGGATACTAGGGGCCATGCTCGACATTCTTGGTTTCATGTCATCTTTCTAGCCACTTCATGAGATATGCATTGCTGTCTTTGTTGGAGAGGAGATTGCTAGGAGGTAAAGTTGTCAAATAGTAAAGTGAAGACTTCATGGACAGCCCAGGGACAAACAACTGGCTTTATTTAATGAGTCTAATGGCAGACATCAGGGACACCTATGATGCCAGTCTGCATCAAAGATTTAGGGCAGATCAGTACTTCAATTGCATGGTTTCAGTATTGGAAGAAATGTCATACGCATCCGCAAGATATTTTATATCATCCAAAAAACATACAAGGAATAATTGTGTGCTAGGTTCTGGGTTAAAGGCTTCAAAGTCAAAGTTGATCAAGACAAAAGTAGTCTTTATTTTAAGATAGCTAGCAGTCTAGTTCTCACAAACTCTTGGCCCCAGGAGGCAAGAGAAATGATACTAGGACTAGGTTGCCATGTTGGACCCTGGGCAGCACAGGCCTTACCACTGGGAGCAGCCTTTCCTTCACTTCACCCATGCTGGAAAGCAGGCCAGTTGGCCATGTTTTCAAGAGAATCCAAAGTTTGGATATTTATGTACAATCTACTGATTTTAATGTTAGCAACTAATTTTTTTCCCCCCAAAGAACAGTGGGAATGAAAACTCCACAGCGATGTGCTGGAATCAGCCTTCAGTTTCTGCAGGTTTTATTTCTTGCCTAGAGTTGGGAGTGTAGTGGGGACAGAGAGGAATTTAATTCATGTCGGTTGATTTACAAAGAGACTGAATGCATACTGAACATGCGTGCTTCCTTTCTATTTATAAAGAAAGATCACCGGGGACATACAAACCAACGAATTTAACTGCTGAAGATAAATGGATATACTTCTGATATAATTTCCCCATAGGGTCTAGGCCATGATAAATTTTGTCTGCCAAACCAAACATACAAAAAAATAATTGTGAAATATCTTCCCAATCAAAGAAGACAAAACAAATGTGGCAGCCAAGTAAAGACAATCATGTTTAATGACTCATCCAGGACTCCCAGGGCCTGTTTCTGCATGAGATCTATCAATGACTGTACCTTGAATACAACAGGAGCCTCTCCTAGTCACCAGATGTGTGTAGATCAGGCACTGCGTCTTAACACTCATTTTTGCACATTGTTTAAATTCAGTTTTGGTGGTTAAATCCCAATAGGGGGAATATGATGTCACTGACAAATGACACACATATATACCCTTTGAAATATGGTGTTGGAGAAGACTCTTGAGAGTCCCTTGGACTGCAAGGAGATCCAACCAGTCCATCCTAAAAAAAAATCAGTCCTGAATATTCACTGGAAAAACTGATGCTGAAGTTGAAGCTCCAATTATTTGCCCACCTGATGGGAAGAACTGACTCGTTGGAAAAGACCCTGATGTTAGGAAAGATTGAAAGCAAGAAGAGAAGGGGAAGACAGGATGAGATAGTTGGATGGCATCACCAAATCGATGGACATGAGCTTGAGTAAGATTCGAGAGTTGGTGATGGATGGGAAAGCCTGGCATGCTGCAGTCCATGGCATTGCAAAGAGACGGACATGACTGAGGGACTGAATTGAACTGAACAAATTGAGAACAAAGACTGATAAATCTAATTGTGTCAAGTTGATGACTAGTTGCCCATAACAACACATTACTTAAGTAGCTTTAAAATTAAGAATTATGACTACATTCAGAGTGGAATATCTTCTAAGGAAAAACAAAAATACTGCCCAACCAAAACAAAACCAGAGAAAATCAAAGAAATACAGGAAAGAAATCTGAAACTATATTCAACAAATTATTGTTCCTCATATTGTTTCTGTTATTGTGACAGAATCATATATATGTTAACATGAAAAACAAGACAATAATTAAAACTAATGTTCTGAAGTAAGCCTTTCAGTGGCTAGAAAAAGAGGTTCACTAATAATATGAAGAACTTTAATTAAAACCCTGCTATCTTAAATCTTGAACTGAAAGCATAAGTTTGTACCAAATAATTATATTCCTTTTTATTTTATTTTTTAAGGGAAATGTGTCCTTCCTGCTCTGACAAAAGGAAAGCCTACAACAATGACAACTTGATAACAGTGACTATTCTGAGGTCTAACATGGAGCTTCTAAATACATTTCCCATCAGACGATGCATGGATTCTTAAAGAGATGGCTGATTTCTGGACTGGGTAAAGAAATGCAGAAAATAATCTTGGGAATTTTGAAGGACCAGAAAGCTGAGGGACTTCAAAGACCAATGGGGACTGGACAGAAATTTTAGGAATCCAAATGAAAAGGCCAAACATCTATCAGTTTGTTGGGCAGAATGATGTTTCTGCTTCTCAATACACTGTTTATATTTCTCATAGCTTTCCTGCCAAGAAGCAAATACCTTCTGATTTCATGGATGCAGTCACCATCCACAGTGGTTTTAGAGGCTAAGATGAAGAAATCTGTCAGTGCTTCCACCTTTTCTCCTTCTATTTGCCACGAAGGATGGGCTGGATCCCATGATCTTAGTTTTTTAATATTTAATTTTGGTGTCCAAATGTTAATAAGCAACATCTAACGTCACTGTGATAGATTGCTAGGGCACCAACTCACCATTCTGATCACTGAGAAAGGAAAATAATCATCAATATTTATGCTATTTTTGTTTCTATTAAGCATAGGTTATGTAACTACAAACAGTTCCAGAAAAACGAGCTAGACTGTCTCTTCTGGGCGTGATGAGAGAGTGGTAGGGAGCAGCTATAATACAGATGAAGGCTCACTCACTGGCCTGCAGCTCACCTCCTGCTGTGGAAGTCTGGTTCCTAATAGACCAAGGACTGGTACTGGTCCTGACCCACTGTGCTGGTATTGTGGACTCCTGCTCTAAAACCAATAGTGGATTGCTTTGGGTAGTATACTCATTTTCACTATTGATTCTTCTGATCCATGAACATGGTATATTTCTCCATCTATTAGTGTCCTCTTTGATTTCTTTCACCAGTGTTTTACAGTTTTCTGTATATAGGTCTTTAGTTTCTTTAGGTAGATATATTCCTAAGTATTTTATTCTTTTCGTTGCAATGGTGAATGGAATTGTTTCCCTAATTTCTTTTTCTACTTTCTCATTATTAGTGTATAGGAATGCAAAGGATTTCTCTGTGTTGATTTTATATCCTGCAACTTTACTATATTCATTGATTAGCTCTAGTAATTTTCTGGTGGAGTCTTTAGGGTTTTCTATGTAGAGGATCATGTCATCTGCAAACAGTGAGAGTTTTATTTCTTGTTTTCCAATTTGGATTCCTTTTATTTCTTTTTCTGCTCTGATTGCTGTGGCCAAAACTTCCAGAACTATGTTGAATAGTAGTGGTGAAAGTGGGCACCCTTGTCTTGTTCCTGACTTTAGGGGAAATGCTTTCAATTTTTCACCATGAAAGATAATGTTTGCTGTGGGTTTGTCATATATAGTGTTTATTATGTTGAGGTATGTTCCTTCTATTCCTGCTTTCTGGAGAGTTTTTATCATAAATGGATGTTGAATTTTGTCAAAGGCCTTCTCTGCATCTATTGAGATAATCATGTGGCTTTTATATGCAATCCCTATCAAGCTACCAGTGATATTTTTCACAGAACTAGAACAAATAATTTCAAGATTTGTATGGAAATACAAAAAAGCTCGAATAGCCAAAGCAATCTTGAGAAAGAAGAATGGAACTGGAGGAATCAACTTGCCTGACTTCAGGCTCTACTACAAAGCCACAGTCATCAAGACAGTATGGTACTGGCACAAAGACAGACATATAGATCAATGGAACAAAATAGAAAGCCCAAAGATAAATCCACACACATATGGACACCTTATCTTTGACAAAGGAGGCAAGAATATACAATGGAGTAAAGACAATCTCTTTAACAAGTGGTGCTGGGAAAAATGGTCAACCACTTGTAAATAATGAAACTAGATCACTTTCAAACACCACACACAAAAATAAACTCAAAATGGATTAAAGATCTAAATGTAAGACCAGAAACTATAAAACTCCTAGAGGAGAACATAGGCAAAACACTCTCCGACATAAATCACAGCAGGATCCTCTATGATCCACCCCTCAGAATTCTGGAAATAAAAGCAAAAATAAACAAATGGGATCTAATTAAAATTAAAAGCTTCTGCACAACAAAGGAAACTATAAGCAAGGTGAAAAGACAGCCTTCTGAATAGGAGAAAATAATAGCAAATGAAGCAACTGACAAACAACTAATCTCAAAAATATACAACCAACTTATGAAGCTCAATTCCAGAAAAATAAACGACCCAATCAAAAAATGGGCCAAAGAACTAAATATACATTTCTCCAAAGAAGACATATGGATGGCTAACAAACACATGAAAAGATGCTCAACATCACTCACTATCAGAGAAATGCAAATCAAAACTACAATGAGGTACCACTTCACACCAGTCAGAATGTCTGCGATCCAAAATTCTGCAAGCAATAAATGTTGGAGAGGGTGTGAAGAAAAGGGAACCCTCTTACACTGTTGGTGGGAATGCAAACTAGTACAGCCACTATGGAGAACAGTGTGGATATTCCTTAAAAAGTTGCAAATAGAACTGCCTTATGACCCAGGAATTCCACTGCTGGGCATACACACAGAGGAAACCAGAATTGAAAGAGACACATGTACCCAATGTTCATCGCAGCACTGTTTATAATAGCCAGGACATGGAAACAACCTAGATGTCCATCAGCAGATGAATGGATAAGAAAGCTGTGGTACATATACACAATGGAGTATTACTCAGCCTTTAAAAAGAATACATGTGAATCATTTCTAATGAGATGGATGAAACTGGAACCGATTATACAGAGTGAAGTAAGCCAGAAAGAAAAACACCAATACAGTATACTAACACATATATATGGAATTTAGAAAGATGGCAACGATGACCCTGTATGTGAGACGGCAAAAGAGACACAGATGTGTAGAGCAGACTTATGGACTCTGAGGGAGAGGGAGAGGGTGGGATGATTTGGGTGAATGACATTGAAACATGTATACTATCATATAAGAAACGAATCGTCAGTCTATGTCCGATGCAGGATACAGGATGCTTGGGGCTGGTGCACGGGGATGACCCAGAGAGATGTAATGGGGAGGGAGGTGGGAGGGGGGGTTCATGTTTGGGAACGCATGTACACCCATGGTGGATTCATGTCAATGTGTGGCAAAACCAATACAGTATTGTAAAGTAAAATAAAGTAAAAAAAAAAAAAGAAAAAACAATAGCGGGACATTCTGTAAGACAAACCACCCTGCTTACCCCCAGTTTCTGAACAAATAAATGGCATTAAAATTGGGAGAGGAACAGTTATTTCATCTTAAAGGAGAACAACCAAGTGAAAACATATGACTGCACTCTCTCAATAAACTGTGAAAAGACATCTGCTTTTTGAGAATAAGGGAAATTTGCACATGGACTGGATATTAAATGTTAATTTTATTGGGAACAAAGAAAATTTTTCTTAACATCCCATTCAGTTCAGTTCAGATCAGTCTCAGTCGTGTCCGACTCTTTGGACCCCATGAATTGCAAGATGCCAGGCCTCCCTGTCCATCACCAACTCCTGGAGTTCACTCAAACTCACGTCCATCGAGTCAGTGATGCCATCCAGCCATCTCATCCTCTGTCGTCCCCTTCTCCTCCTGCCCCTAGTCCGTCCCAGCATCAGAGTCTTTTCCAATGAGTCAACTCTTTGCATGAGGTGGCCAAAGTACTGGAGTTTCAGCTTTAGCATCATTCCTTTGAAAGAACACCCAGGGATGATCTCCTTCAGAATGGACTGGTTGGATCTGCTTGCAGTCCAAGGGACTCTCAAGAGTCTTCTCCAACACCACAGTTCAAAATCATCAATTCTTCGGCACTCAGCTTTCTTCACAGTCCAACTCTCACATCCATACATGACCACTGGAAAAACCATAGCCTTGACTAGGTGGACCTTTGTTGGCAAAGTAATGTCTTTGCTTTTCAATATGCTATCTAGGTTGGTCATAATTTTTCTTCCAAGAAGTAAGAGTCTTTTAATTTCATGACTGCAATCACCATCTGCAGTGATTTTGGAGCACCCACAAATAAAGTCTGACACTGTTTCCACTATTTCCCCATCTATTTCCCATGAAGTGATGGAACCAGATGCCATCCCATTATTTTACCCCAAATACTCATTATGTACATTTTGTGAAATGTTCATCTCGTCCTTAAAATACTTATTGAAAAAATGAATAAGAAGTAAAAGAGAGAATGAAATGAGTGTCTGTCTTGATTTAAGAACAGATCTGTGTAGCTGCTATGGATTGAATTGTGTCCACCCTTGACTCCCAATGTGATGGTATTAGATAGTAGGGCCTTTGGGAGGTAACCAGGTTGACATGCGGTTTTGATGGTGGTCCCTCATGATGGGATTAGCCTCTCCCTATTTTTCTCTTATTCTCCCTCTTCCTCCTTCCCTTCAACCAACATATGTGAGAAGATAGCAAGAAGAGAAAGATTGATGCAAGTCAAGAATGTCTTCACCAGGAACACACTTGGCCATCACCTTGATGTTGCATAGTCTCCAGTCTATGACAACTTGTGGGACTAAGAGGTTAGTTTTGTAGTTTTTGATGCCAAATGATAAAATATAGGGCTTATGACACTCTTCTTTATTATTTATGTTATGTTTGAAATCGTTTTGTAGTAAGAAGTTTATACAAAGTCCATTTTGATGTTGCTGTCTTAGAGATACCCTGAGGAGCCCAAGATAGCAGATTCTGGCAGGTCCCCAGTGAATGAGTGGTTGGAGGACAACATGCTCCTTACTCCAAATCATTTCTTGTCATCTGAAAACCGTCCCCCACACCTGAGAACCTTACCCCCCGCCACCATCTGCATGTCCATTGCCCTGCTAAGCTGAGTCATCTAGCTGGAGATGTTGATGATTAAGGACAAGGTCTGGAAGCAGAAGGAATGCGGACATTTTTAGAAAGAATGAACTGGGAAGACCCGTCCTTGGTTTTCCCTTCTTTAGGGCCATCTGCAGGTGAGGGAGTGCCTGGGTAGAGAGGAAGCCACAAATGGTACTGCATGGATATTTGCAAGAGAAGGGAGGAGGAATTCAGAACCCAGGAACCAGGAAGTGGGCAGCTTGCACAGGACCCAGGAGGGAAGGAAGAAGCACTGGGAAAAGAATAGTGCCTACCTGAGGGCCAGACCTACCTGAGTCTTCCATTTAAAGTTGGAGGTCACATCCTTCCTGCTGGAATTCCTGCTCCAGATGTGGATGGGAGAGAGCTGTATTCACTCCTACTGAGTCACAGGGCAGCCTCCCCCAGAGCCCTTTGATTCCACTCTAACTGTGGGTATCATCCCAAGCCAGAGACCAAATGGCAGGTCATCCAAAAGATGACCTACTTTAAATAGTATTTAAAATACTACAAAATTTGTCTAAGAGTCCTGGTATATCTAGTTCCCAAGTTTTTTAGCAGAGATGATTGATCAGCCTAATTTGGGTTTCTGCTGAGGAATCTACAAACTTCCCCATGGATAACTTCTGACTTTTAAGTACCCGATCTCATCCTGCAGAACCCAAATGATGCTATGTTCCAGTGGGCAGGACCTCCAAGGTCCTCAGTGTCACAGCAGCTTTGTGCCAATTGGTCTACCATTCCCAGTTCTGATCCCTGGACCCATGAACATCACCAGACAGTTACAGCCCCAGGCCCACCAGAGGCATCCTCAGCATCCTCAGCAACACACACCTCAGAGCCACTTGTCCACTGATTGGCACTGAGCTTCAGTCTGGAACAAGTGTTCTGGAGCAAGTCCAGTCTCCTTCATCCAAGAGTTGGGAAACTGAACTCTGGGGTGTATGCTGCTGCTGCTGCTGCTAAGTTGCTTCAGTCGTGTCCAACACTGTGACTCCATAGACGGCAGCCCACCATGCTCCCCAGTCCCTTGGATTCTCCAGGCAAGAAAACTGGAGTGGGTTGCCATTTCTTTCTCCAATGCATGAAAGTGAAAAGTGAAAGTGAAGTCACTCAGTCACGTCCGACTCTTAGCGACCCCAGGAACTGCAGCCTATCAGGCTCCTCTATCCATGGGATTTTCCAGGCAAGAGTACAGAAGTGTGGTGCCATTGCCTTCTCCCTGGGGTGTATGACTCACTCTAAAGCTGCAGGTAAGTTAGTGAAGACTTGGGACCCAGGAACTCTGGTTCTCAGACCAGGAGACTTCTAGGAAGGGAAAAATGAGAGAAAGCTCAATTGCATCCACTGCTGGGCAGCTCACAGGTTTCTGTAGGCACCAGAGTGGAATTTCCTTTCCCGTTGCCCCTCAACTCTGGTTCTGATTTTATTAGCAGACATGCCTTCTTGTAGTAGCCAGAAAGCAATACTGCAGGCTCTTTCTTTGGGTTCCAGGCACAGTGGGGGAGCCCCAGCTGTAGTGACCCTAGGAGGCAGTTGTGCAGGTGGTGACTGACTCACTCCCAACTCAGAATCCCAGGAGCTCCCAATCCTCATTCAGACAACACAGACCCTTGGGTGACTGGGTAACATGAACCTGCATTCACAGTGAGAAGGATTCTCTTCTTAGCCTTCTGGCAACTTAGATAAGGGTTTTATGTTTCCTCAGGGAACCCCTGGCTGAGGAAAGCTGAGGTCTGAGACTAGCCTGGCTCAGAGGATGTGTTCCCTCTTTGATGCTAAAAATAGACCTTGGAGATTCAAAGGCCTTGAGAGAATTACAATCACTCTTATGATTTTTAGAGACTTTGCTTTATGAATCTGGTTGGAGAAAACAGACATAAACTTGGGACAAGGCTGGACATCTCTGGGTCCCAGCTGATTGTGAGTTGAGTTCCAGCCTCCAGGCTTCACAGTCAGGTGCTTATGTAATTCACAAGCCACCTTTGAGGAAGCAAAAGAGGAAAGAGTTTTTGGGCAGAGAGCAGTGTGGTCAAAGGGCAGTGGCAATCACACGGGGCAAGATGAAACAAGAGTCATTACTTGTTTCTTTGCTCTCTCAGTTCCTTGGCGTTTCTACTGAGAACAAGCACATCGAGATAGCCAGAGGCATTGGTGGTGCCCCTGGATAGCCCCAGGTTCTCCCTTCTTGGGAAGGCTGACATGGCTCATCGCTGCTAACTCACAACTGAAGCATGGGATAAGGCCATGGTGGTTGATCTGTAGTACAAGCTCCAAGCATGGGAGGAAGATTGGCAATGGAACAGTAGCCATTCATTAAACTTGGTTACCTTGGTCCTTAGCAGGGGCTACTTTCAACATTTAGAATGTTTTTCTCACAGATTTTGCATGGCCAAATCCTTCTCAACATTTAGCATCATCTCAAATGAATTTCTGTCAGGCTTGTTTCCCTGGCCACTGCACTCTCACAAGCACAGACCCTCATCCAGAAAGTGCCTAGACACTTCCCTCCATCAAATCAATAATTATAGTTACCAATGTGGAAAGGTGGGATAAGGATAAATAGAGAGTTTGATATTAATATATGTTTACTACTTTATTTAATAGATAAACAACAAAGACCTACTGTACAGCACAGGAATTCTGCTCAATAGTCTATAATATCCTGTATAGGAAAATAATCTAGGAAAGAATGGATACATGTCTATGTATATGGGAATTAATTTCTCATACAGCTCATATTAACACAATGCTGTAAATCAACTATATTCCTATATAAATTAAAAGCTGATTAAAAAAATGCTTACATGTAGACATCCATGGAGTTCTTTAGACTCGCAGGACTTCAGATATGATGCTGGATATGGCAGAACGGGGGGTGCAGAAATACAGACATTATCTGAGGTTACATTTTCCTGAGCTTTGGTATCTTTTGCTTCTAGAAGCACCTTTGTTTTGTCTTTGGAGGATCTAATACAAGGGCTTGGAGACACCAGCTGGGTGTTAGTTGAAGGATGAGAGGGAGGCACTGGTGGGAGAGTGAAAGCGCAGCTCCCAGCCTTGGGTTGAAGCACGTTTGAGGCACAACTTATGTCCCAATTTCCCTGTGAAAACAGGCTGTAGCTTCCTTCTCCACGACTTGCATGAAAACAGACCCAGACTGGTTTCATCCTTTTTCATGTCCTGCTTCCCATGAGACCTCACTGGTTTCTCTGGGAGAATTTGTTTAAAAAAATTTTTTGTCCAATTAATTAAAATAAATAAATTTATATTAAAAATAATTTTGGCTGTACTAGGTCTTCATTGCTGCTTAGGACTTCTTTATTTGCAGAGAGCAGGGGCTACTCTGTAATGGCAGTGCACTGGCTTTTCAATCCTGTGCTTCTCTTGATGTAGACAACAGGCTCTAGGGCACTTTGGGCTCAGTAGTTTTGGCCCACTGGCCTAGTTGCCCTGGGGCATTTGCAATCTTTCCAAAGCAGGTCTCAAACGCATATCTTAAGCACTGGATCAAAAGGGAAAACACCCCGGAAGGAATTTGAAATAAACCACTTTTACATGAAACTTGGCACCATGGCCTATTTATGAGGAGACTGAGAGAGGATTGTCCCTGCTTCAAGCAACCTCCTGAGATCAGGACTGATTGAGGTTCCCCTCCCAAGCATTCCTACAGGATGTTGAAGCTGTCCTGCCATGTGGCTTTGTTCTTGCTTCATTTTCTGAATCCCACACTACAGCATAGCTTCCAGAGGGCAGGGCTGTCACTTGACTCACTTGTAAGTATATG
This sequence comes from Oryx dammah, assembly GCF_014754425.2. Lineage (NCBI taxonomy): Eukaryota > Metazoa > Chordata > Mammalia > Artiodactyla > Bovidae > Oryx > Oryx dammah. Next base: position 36,338,124 of record NW_024070199.1, read on the forward strand.
TCAGTAGATTTTGTCTCATTCAGACCCTAATGTCAAGACAGGGCTAACACAAAGATCAGTTATTCTATTATGAGTGTTAGGTTACAGGTTCAACGACTGTAATAAAACCCTAAATAACATTGTATTAAATACAACACAATTTCAATTCTCTTTCATATAATGTTAGTGCAGGTCTCGCCACAGAGATGAGGGCCCACTTTTTTCTTGTCACATCTTCCCCCTGTGCTACTTACCTCTGGTCTAACATGGCTGCGCCAGTTCCTGTCATTACATGTGCATTCCAGCTAGTGGGACAGAAAATAATACTTCCATTTGGAAGTGACATATCATCTCTACTCAAATTCCACTGGCTCAAGTATCTTCCATGGTCATGGCAAACCTGGAGGTGGTGGGCACACAAAAGGGCAGGGGAATGTGATCCTACTGAAGAACGTTCATGATGAGTAACAAGGGCTACCACCCTTCATTCATGTCCCTTTAATTCATTCTACTTTGGTTCCCTTCACACAGCTCTGTCTTTTTTAGCCTGCAGATATGGATATGGGTGAGGTTATAAGAGAGGACATGGCCCAGGCTGTACAAATATGGAGGAAACAAGAAAGGAAAGAAGATAAGAAAGTTAAAATGCAAAATCTAAAGGAAAGCATGTTTATAATAATAATTTTGCATTTATACAATTTAGGTATAATGGTTGATGAATCAGTTTATAAAATAAAAATTTAGAGAAATGTAAAATATAAATATATTCACCAAACCCAACAGAATAATAAGGCTATATCATATTAAACACATAGTAGTATCAGGATTAAGTTTGGATACACATTGCTAAAAGCTAAAACAGCAATAACTTTAGCAAGATAAACTTGATTTTTCTCTACCACTGAAACAAAGCTTTAGATGGGCCAGCCAGAGCTTGGGTGGTATAAATCTCCAAGATTACATGATGGTCCAATACAACTGCAGGAATTCCAGCCATCACAACTAAAATCCAGACAACAGTTAGGAAGAAAGTAGGGAAGGGAATAGTCCCGTCTGTCAGCTAAATCAACTCCTTGAAAGCAGTCTTCCAAGAAATCCCTCTTACAGTTCTGCTTACATCTCTAAGTCACCAGTCATGACTAAGAGCACGGGTGGGCAGGAAATGCAGTTCTGTAGCTATTGGGCTTATGGCTATATAACAAACTATTTTCAGTTTTGAAAGAGAAGGAAGTTTTGTAGGTAGCCCACAGCCCCTGCCTTAAAGAACAAACCTTTTCTGAATGGATTAGGCTGAATGCCTGGGCACAGTGTGGGAGTTAGGCGGAAGGAACAGCAATGAGAAACAGCTAGATGGATCTGAACTGTGCTCCAGAAAAAAGAGGCGGAGTAGTCAGTAGAGATCTTCTAAGGACTGAAGTGAGGATTATACATACCACATGACCCAATTTGGTTTGAAAACTGCATTTCCAACACAGGTCCCAAATCTCTCTCAATTCTTCAGCTTCTAAATACCTTTTCTTTGTTACCTCACATTCTGACCTACCTGTCTCACCTTCCTTATTTCTATTCACATCACTTATCCATCTAGTCCACCAACATTGCAAGATCTAGTACTGAGGAGTTAACAACACTTTCTAGACGTGGGTAGAAACACAATGACTATTTCTACTTTAGTGTTTGTTTGTCTTTATCAAGGTCTTCTGAAGGACTGAGATGGCTAAAATTATGGAGATCTCACGTTTGAGACCTTTTAAAAAACATTTCTTGTTACATTGGTCTGTTGGTGGTGATGCAATCTTGTTGTGTGTCTGAGAAAGTATTTTATCTTGTTTATGACATGTATTTTTCTTATGTATAGAAATCTGAGTCAAGTAGATTTCTCTCAGCATTTTAAGATGTGGTGCCAGTGTCCTCTGGCTAACATTGTTTCATATGCCTAATCTGCTGTCTTTCCCATTTTTTGTTCTACTTTGTTTTTCCTTCTAGTTACATTTCTCTGGTTGATTGTTTTTAATAATGAATTATCATGCACCTTTGAATAGTTGTCATATTTCTTGTCCTTGAATTAATTGAACTTCTGTGTTAATGGGTTTAAAGCTTTCATCATATCTGGGAATTTTTCAGCCAGTAATTATGAAGTTCTTTTCTCTATTCTCCTTCTTTCACTTCCTGTGGGATTCCATTTACATATATTTTAGTATTCTTAAAGTTGTTTCAAATCCCTGTGATGCACAATTAATTTTTTCCCACAGTCTTTTCATTCCTATTTTCCATGTCTCTATTTAACATACTCAATATTCTTCAGCTTCATGAATATAAGGATTATTGATGTAGTAAACATTTTAATGTCCTTCCCTGCTAATTATGTAATTTATATTTTAACTGTTTTTACTAATTGATTTTTACCTCATTATGAATATTTTCTTGCTTCTTTATACATCAGAAATATTTTTCTTTTTAAATTTATATATTTATCTTAATTAGAGGATAATTACTTTACAATATTGTGATTGACCTAGGACAAATATATTCACAATTCATATGGAAATTTTAAATTGGATATTGGATGTGGTAAATTTTCCCTTTGGATGCTGGATATTTTAAAATTTTTATAGATTATTTCTGGCACTGTTTGCAAACACTGTTAATATCTTGGAAACAATTGTATTTTTTGAAGGCTTGTTGTTCAGGTTTTTTTAGCTGATGTGAGACCAGCCTTTAGACCAGGTTACTATTCCCCACTAGTAAGGCAATATTGTCTTCAGGGCTATACTGATGTCATGGGAATTATGAGTAATTTCCATGTTGGTGGGTGGGGACATCATTAAACTTGGCTCAATTTGAGACTCAAGGATTGTTCCCTATAATTCTGACCCGTACTATAACTCTCTCCTGAGAACTGAAGGGGTGTACACTTGCACAGTTCTCTGTGTGTAGCTCTCTCCTGTGAACCCTAACTATCTAGAGTCTCAAATCTCTCTTCTTGAGGAGACTGTTTGTCTCTGCATATATAGCCCTTCCATGTATGTGTTGGAAATTATTTCTAGAGTTGGGGCAATTGTAGAACTCACCTTGCCTGCTCCCCACCTCAGGAATCCATACTCTGCTGCCTGACGTTTGATGTAAAAAACTGTTCTTTCATTTATCTCTTCTACTTTCAAGTTGTTTGAGACAAGAGGATAAAGGTGGCCTTTGCTCCTCTATGTCTACCAAAATGGACATCCCCCTGCAATCAGAACTCTCTGAATGCCTTGTGGATGCTAGGCACTGTGCATGGGTGCAGACTAACTAGGAATATGTGTTGGGGCCTTGGGGAGCCCTGGTTTATGGGAGAAACATGACATTACAACTAGCATTTGCTATGGGGTATGTTCAGTTCAGTTCAGTTCAGTTCAGTCGCTCAGTGATGTCCAACTCTTTGCAACCCCATGGACTGCAGCACGCCAGGCTTCCCTGTCCTTCACCAACTCCTGGATCTTGCTCAAACTCACGTTCATAGAGTCGGTGGTGCCATCCAACCTTCTCATCCTCTATCGTCCTGTTCTCCTCCTGCCTTCAACCTTTCCCAGTAATAGGGTCTTTTATAATGAGGAAGTTTTTCACATCAGTTGGCCAAAGTATTGGAGCTTCAGCTTCAGCATCTGTCCTTCCAATGAATATTCAAGATTGATTTCCTGAAGCATTGACTTGTTGGATCTCTTTGTAGTCCAAGGACTCTCAAGAGTCTTGTCCAACACCACAGTTGAAAACCATTGATTCTTCATTGCTCACCATTGTTTGTGGTCCAACTCTCACATCCATACATGACAACTAAAAAAATCATAGCTTTGATTATACTGAACTATTTCTGCAAAGTAATATCTCTGTTTTTAAAATGCTGCTAGATTTGTCATAGCTTTTCTTCCAAAAAGCAAGCATCTTTTAATTTCATGGATGCAGTCATCATCTGCAGTGATTTTGGAGCCCCCCAAATTAAAGCCTCTCATTGTTTCCATTGTTTCCCCATCTATTTGCTATGATGTGATGGGAAAAAATGCCATGATCTTCATTTTATGAATGTGGAATTTAACCAGATGTTTCACTCTCCTCTTTCACTTTCACCAAGAGGCACTGTAGTTTCTCTTCACTTTCTGCCATGTGTCTTCTGCATATCTGAGGTTACTGAGATTTCTCCAAGCAACCGTGATTCCAGCTTGTGCTTCATCCAGTTGGGCATTTTGTATGATTTACTCAGCATATAATTTAAATAATCAGGGTTACAATATACAGCCTTTATGTACTCCTTTCCCGATTTGGAACCAGTCTGCTGTTCCAAGTTCAGTTTTAACTGTTGCTTCTTGACCTGCATACAGATTTCTCAGAAGGCAGATAAGATGGTCTGGTATTCACATTATGTAAGTTTTCCACAGTTTGTTGTGATCCACACAGTCAAAGGCTTTAGCATGGTCAATAAAGCCGAAGTAGATATATTTCTGGAATTCTCTTGCTTTTTCTATGATCCAATGGATGATGGCAATTTGATCTCTGGTTCCTCTGCCTTTTCTAAATCCAGCTTGCACATATGGAATTTCACAGTTTATGTACTGTTGCAGCCTTGCTTGGAGAAATTACTTTGGTAGCATGTGAGATGAGTGCAAGTGTGTAGTAGTTGAACATTCTTTGAAATCGCCTTTCTTTGGGATTGCAATGAAAACGACCTTTCCAGTTCTGTGGCCACTGCTGCATTTTCCAAATTTGCTAGCATATTGAGTGCAGCACTTTAACAGCATCATCTTTTAAGATTTGAAGTAGCTCTTCAATTCCATCACCCCCCCCCACTAGTTTTGCTCGTAGGTATGCTTCTTATGGCCCTCTTGACTTCGCATTTCAGGATGTCTAGTTCTAAGTGAGTGATCACACCATCCTGGTTATCTGGGTCAAAAATATCTTTTTTGTATAGCTCTTCTATATATTCTTTCAACCTCTTCTTAATATATTCTGCTTCTTTTAAGTCTATGGCATTTCTGTCTTTTGTAAGGCCCATCTTTGCATGAAATGATCCTTCCCTCACTCTAATTTTCTTGAGGAGATTTCTGGTCCTTCACATTCTATTGTTTTCCTCTGTTTCTTTCCACTGTTCACATAAGAAGGCTTTTAAAAATCCCTTCTTGTTATTCTTTGTAACTCTGCATTCAGATTGGTATGTCTTTCTTTTCTGATTTGCCTTTTGCTTCTCTTCTTTTCTAAGTTATTTCTAAGGCATCATCAGACAACCATTTTGCTTTTTGCATTTCCTTTTCTTGGAGATGGTCTTGATGAGTTATGTACAGATCAAAAAATGAAGATAACTGCATCCAGTTCCATTATTTCATGGCAAATACATGGAGAAACAATGAAAAGAGTGACAGACTTTATTTTCTTGCGCTCCAAAATCACTGCAGATAGTGATTGCAGCTGTGAAAAAAAAAAAGACGCTTGCTCCTTGAAAGAAAAGCTATGAAAAAAACTTGATAGCATACTAAAAAGCAGAGACATTACTTTACCAACAAATGTCTGTATAGTCAAAGTTACAGTTTTTCCAGAAGTCATGAGTGGATGTGAGAGTTGGCCCATAAAGAAATCTGAGCACCTAAGAATTAATGCTTTTGAACTGTGGTGTTGGACAAGACTCTTGAGAGTCCCTTGGAATGCAAGGAGATCAAACCAGTCCATCCTAAAGGAAATCAGTCCTGAATATTCATTGGAAGGACTGATGCTCAAGCTGAACCTCCATTACTTTGGACAGTTGATGGGTAGAACTGACTCATTATAAAGACCTCAATGCTGGGAAAGATTAAAGGCAGGAGGCAAAGCGGAAGACAGAAGATGAAATTCTGGGTGGCATCACCAACATGATGAACATGAGTTTGAGCAAGCTCTGGGAGTTAGTGAGGGACAGCGAAGCCTGGTGTGCTGTACCCCATGATATAGCAAAGAGTTGGACATGACTGAGAGACTTAACTGAACTGATGTACAGAGGACAATCAGGGAGCAGGCAGAAGTCTTTAAGGAAGGAGGAAGGAACAATTCATGGACAGCTGACAGTGATGGGTTGGCAAGTGGTTTAAGGCTGGAGAAGCTGTAGGGAAGCAATTCTATGCCAGGTGGAGAGAATGGTAAGAGAAAGGCAAGGCGGAAGTGCTGGGATTTCTCAGAGGACAAGATCCCTATTCTACTAAACTTTATCAATGCTCAATATTGTTAGCTGTTTGGAAACATGAGTTTTGTTTTGGAAGTGGTGGAGCAATATTCAATGGAATGGCTGAAGCTGAAGATGAAGCTCCAACACTTAGGCCATCTGATGTGAAGACCCAGCTCATTGGAAGAGACTCTGATGCTGGGAAAGACTGTGGGCAGAAGGAGAGGAAATAAAAGGATGAGATTGTGAGGTGGCATCACAGACTCAAAGGACAAGAGTTTGAGGAAACTCCACAAAATAGTGAAAGACAGGGAAGCCAGCTTTATGGCCGGACATGTGATCACAAAGAGTCAGACATGACTTAGCAACTGAACAATACCAATGAGGACACACGGTCTAATGAAGGCTCTGGTCCTGGTTGGAGTGGAGAAAGTTTTAGGTGGAAGGAGAGGCTTCCCATCCTCTGGTGCAGGTCCTTGAAACCAACGCAAGGAGCACAAGATTTTGAATGTGTTACCAGACATTATTTTCTAAAAAACAAAAAACTGTTTTCTGTAGGAGAGAGAGCTTTGACTGAGTTTGTTCTCTAGATTTTACTGAAGGGATTTGTTGAAGGGATCTGGAGTGTGCTGAGTCTGCAAAAACTAGGTGACTGGCTGCTGGAGGGCGAGGCTTGTGGTAGACATTCTGCACTAGGTGGAAAATGAATCCAGAAAATTGTCCCTTCTGGCGTTTACATGCCAATGTATCACATTGTTTCAGCAGATCACTTCAATGTTGTCTTGGGGCAAGCTAGAAATGTAGGATGGGTGGTTTGCTTTGGTCAATTCCTGTTGGTTGTTAGATGACTAAATGTCTGATTACTTCATTGAATGCTTGGAATCATGCTTGGGAAAGAAAACTAGATCAGGTTCACACATATTTCATCCTTAAACAGCAAGCATAGGAAGGTATCTAAGGCAACTGTAGGTAATTTAAACATGAGGGGAAAAATGGGGACAGTTTCATTTAACAGGCTGAGATTGGACTGTACAGGTTGCCATAGTTGTTGCTCTGACAAGAAGCCATAATAACTACTTGTTGCTACACTGGAGATGTGGGAATCTGAAAAGAGACCAAAACCTTACAACTCTCCTTGCAGTGTGATTTCAGGCTAGATGTAGTTGATAAGGAAAGGCTGACTGGTAAGGCTGAGGAAGGGAGTAATCTGAGCCAGTAATTAGTAGCTCTTTTGAGAGCTCAGAAAACAGAAGCATCAGCTCAGTCAGAGTTCTGTGTCATGGTTCAGATATAGATGTCATTTGGCTTGAATCAATATTTAGCCTTGGGGATGGCAGCCATATCCTCTAAACAGAAGATTTCCTTCTCCCCATGTGTCAGTACAATTCATAATTGTTCCAGACTCAGAAACCCAGGAAGTCCTCTCAGGGCCACTTGTTCTTAGCAGACACACACGCAATCTAGAAGGTGGAACTATCATCATGGTGCGCATTTTCCAGATGAGAAAACTGAGGTTAAGGGACTTGATCAAGGTCACACGGCTAAGCACATGAAAAGCCAAGCACAAACCCAGGGTAAAAGTCCTCAAATTGTGTGTTTTTGCTCCATACCAACTAGGAGTGGTGGATGGAGATCTGGCACCAATGGTTAGGCAGAAGCAAACAGTATTCAGGCTTAAATTGAAGTAAGTAAGGAAAGCCACTAGACCATTAACCTATGACCTAAATCAAATCCCTTATGAATTTATAGTGGAGATGAAAAATAGATTCAAGGGATTAGGGCTGGTAGCCTGAAGATCTATGGATGGAAGTTTGTAACACTGGACAAGAGGTGGTCACCAAAACCATCCCCAAGAAAAACAAGTGTGAGAAGGAAAAGGAGTTGCCTGAGGAGGCCTTAAAAACAGCTGAGAAAATAAGAGAAGTAAAAGACAAGGGAGACAGGGAAAGAGATACACAATGGAATGCAGAATTCCAGAGAATATCAAGGAGAGATAAGAAAGTGTTTGTAAGTCAACAGTGCAAGAATTAGAGGAAAATAATAGAATTTTAAAGAGTATAGAGCTCTTCAGGAAAATAAGGGCTACCAGAGGAACACTTCATGCAAGGATGGGCACAATAAAGGACAGAAAAGTCAAAGACCTAACAAAAGCAGAAGAGATTAAGAAGAGGTAGGAAGAATGCACAGAAGAACTGTTAAAAAACCAGTCATAATAACCAGGATAGGAATGATGCTGGGGCCACTCATGTAAAGCCAGATATACTGGAATATGAAGTGGGCCTTAGGAAGCATCACTACAAACAATGTTAGGAGAGGTGATGGAATTCCAGCTGAGCTATTTAAAAATCCTAAAGAATGAGGCTGTAAAAGTGCTGCATTCAATATGTCACCGAATTTGGAAAACAGCAGGGGCCACAGTGCTGGAATAGGTCAGTTTTCATTCCAATCCAAAAGAAAGTGAAAGTGAATTCCAAAGAATGTTCAAACTGTCATGCAATGTGCTCATCTCACTTGCTAGCAAGGTAACATTTAAAATCCTCAAGCTAAGCTTCAACACTACATGAACTGAAAACTTCCAGATGTACAAACTGGTTTGAGGAACCAGAGATCAAATTGCCAACATCCATTGGATCATAGAAAGCAAGATAATCCCAGAAAACCTTTCTGTCTGCTTCACTGACTATGCTAAAGCCTTTCCTTGTGTGGACCACAACAAATTGTGGAAAATTCTTAAGGAATGGGAATACCAGATCACCTTACCTGTCTCCTGAAAAGTCTGAATGTAGGTCTAAAAGCGGCAGTTAGAATCAGACACGGAACAACTGAAAGATTTAAAACTAGGAAAGAAGTGTGACAAGGTATACATTCTCACTCTGGTTTTTTAACTTGTATATTGGATACATCATTCGATATACTGGATTGCATAATTCCCAAGCTGGAATACAGATTGCTGGGAGAAATATCAACATCCACAGAGATGAAGATGACACTGACCTAATAGCAGAAAGCAAAAGAGAACTAAAGAGCCACTTGATGAGGAGAGGAGATGCAAAAATTGGCTTAAAACTCAAAATTTAAAAAACTATTTACAAAATTTTACTCAACATTCATGGCCTCATGTCGCTCCACTTCATGGCATATAGATGAGGGAAAAGTACATACAGTGGCAGATTTTATTTCCTTGGGCCCCAAAAGCACTACATACCTTCACTGCAGCCACAAAATTAAAAGACACTTGCTCCTTGGAAGGAAGAAAGGCTATGAAAAACCTGCGTAGTGTATTAAAAAGCAGAGACTCACTTTGCTACCAAGGTCTGCAGTGACACAGCTATGATTTTGCCAGTAATCATGTACAGACGTGTGCTCTGGACCATAAGAAAAGGTGAATGGGAAAAAATTGAGCTTTTGAACTGTGGTGCTTGAGAAGATTCTTGAGAGTGCCTTATACAACAAGGAGATCAAACCAGTCAATCGGAAAGAAAATCAACCTCCCTGCTGTCTCAGCTGAGGCATCTACTGAGGGCCTCCAGGTGGAAAGAATGGATGCTTTCACTGCACAAGTGCCTAACCATGGCAGCTCCAAGCAAATAGTTTGTAGCTCCACCCCTGGAAGAAGCTCAGAGAGGCTGAAGGCTCTGTGTACCCTGGGTCCCTCGATATATGCGTTGCATTCTCTGCAGCAGCATTGGAGGCCAAGGAAGGGGCATTCTGGGCCCTGGAAGTGGGGGATGGCTCAGGGATCCACTGGGGCCACCACTTACCAGGTTGGACTGGAAAGGACAGAGCAGGCATATGCGGCAGAGAGCCGGTGCTTGGTGTGTGGAACAAGAGGTAATAAGCTTTGCATGAAGTACCTCACCCAAACTCCCCTGGAGGAGAAGCCAAGTGACAAGATCATCTGAGATGGGATGAAGACAGTCTATTGCATTTCCCCTTATAATTCCTCTGAATGAGGAGGTGGTGGAGTTGTTGGGTCATCACAAACCCTTCCAGGGCCCAGACCATCTGCCAGTCACTATCCTTGGGGCTGCCTCTCCCCAGTTCCAGTCACATAGTTCTGGAGGAAATTGACAATCATATGTGCTGCTGGGTCAGGGCCAAAGACAATGTAAAGCCAATCAGAAGACCCCTTGTCCCTGCTAGGATGGCTGATCTGGGCTGTACATGTGAACTGAGGTGGGTCATTCAGAGAATACCCTTGAACTGTGATGTATGCAATCTTCTTTCCTTACTAGGTAATGCCTTTGGGATTTAAAACCCTAGGACAGGTAGCTTGGACTCCCTCACTAGGTGTAGAAGCCTTAAGGAGGAAAGTTGTCAGGCTAAGACCATGGAAAAAGAGTGAAGGGAAAGAGCGAGGGTAAGAGAGAATTGATGACTTCTGATTTCTTGGGTGCAGTCACTGAGATCTTTGTCTTTGCTCTGATTCTTGTGTCCTGATTCCCAGAATCATTTCAATGAATCTCCCTTTATCTTGAAGCCAGTTGCAGTTGGGCTCCTCTCCATTTTGATTCAGACTTGGTTCTAGATACTGCTCTCCCAGACACAAACAGAGGCACCGATTTGTTTCAGCACCATTAAGAGTGAAACACTTTATTCTTTCCTGAGAATAGGGTGTGCAGACCACCAAATAGAGTTCATCAGCATCCTGGGCAGGAGTACCCTAAGTGTGAGTGAGTTTGAGTTACTGATTCCTGAACCACTCCCAGCTTTTACACTGCCCGTGCCAGGCCAATCCTGTCATTTCCTCGATCAAAGACTGAGAAATACCGCCTCAGGAAGACGTCACCCAGGATCCAGGTCTCTCTAGATGGACTCACTTTGTTCTCTTTAAAGGTGGTATAGCAGTGGCCTCTAGAATCCTGGGGGAGTCAGAGACACACACCAGTCAGCATGAGCCCTTTCTGGTGACTCCCCCCAATATCCCAACATAGCACAATTTGTTTTATTTCCCACTTTTGGTAAGTATCAAGTGGTTTTCTCAGCAGCAGGGGATATGAGAGTTCATCCAAAACCAAAGAGGACCAAGACATGAGGTTGCCAGGCAGAAGGGTGTGGTGAGCAGAGGACTGGGAGTTGGGGAAACAAAGGAATGCAAAACAACAAAGTCCTTCTGTAGAGCGTAAGGAACTATATTCAGTATCCACTGATAAAACACATGAAAAAGAATAAGAAAGTATAACTGAGTTACATTGCTGTGCAGCAGAACTTAACACCACACTGAAGATTAGCCACACTTCAATATAATTATTTAAAAAGAACAAGTGTGTCCATAGTTCCCCTCACTCCCTGTTTCCGTTCTTCTGACTCCTGCTCCTTGTTTTCTCTGCAGAGAATGCTGGTTCTCCTCCATCCCCACAATCTGTACTTTGTTGAAAACAACTTCATTTTGTATTGGAGTATAGCTGATTAACAATATTCTGAGTTTCAGGTGGACAGTAAAGGGACTCTACCATATGTATCCATGTATCCTGGTCCCAAAGATCCCCCTCCCATCTAGGCTGTAATATAACTGAGTGGAGTTCCCTGTACTACACAGCATTTTGTTGTTGGTTATCCATCTTAAATATAGCAGTGTCCACAACACGTTCTTGAAGACTTAATTAAGTAACTATGGGAAGCCTCCTTCAGGCCACACTCACCCTCTTCAGCCACTCCCGGCTTGTTTGGGTAACTTACTCTGGTTCCCCATCCCCACTGGTCAGTCCATAGCCCTCATCACCCCTAGTAAGTCCCCAGTGCCCCAATGCAGACCACCTTGAGATGCCATTTGCATGGAATCCCGTGCAGTTTTGCCTAGAATCAAGCAACCCTCCATATGGCTGAATGTGTTTGTGGTTTTAGAATTCCTGCAATTACCTCCCTTCCTCAAAGCCTTCTTTGAGCCCATTAGCCTGCTCTGAACTCCCATAGGGAGCTGACATGAAGCCTCCACCCTGTGCCGGGGCTGAGCAGTCACTGTGTGCCCTTTATTCACCTTAGCGTCCAGCCTCCCCACAGAAGGGTCGGGTACCCCAACTCACAAAGGAGGCACCTGGCCAGAGCAAGGGGAAATGGCAGCTGAGAACTAGGGTGACCATGTAATTTATCATCCAAACCAGGAAAACTTTGAAAAGGGAAGGGAGACTGTTAACTTATGCTAGAATATCAGACTGGGACTGCCCCCAACCATTCTCTTTGTAACATGGCCTGTTTCAGGGACTGCTAGAGCTGACTTCCATGTTCATGCACCCAAGGGTTCAGATTGAACTGAAGCTCTTTGAGGACTGAGGACCTTAGTGTTCCCCTCTCCTTGTGACTCCCACTGTGCCAGCATGGTGTGGCATCTCCACATTTATTTCAAGAATATCAATTTCCCAGACTGTCCTTTAATCTCAAGTGGTTGGTTTTCTGGCAGGCACTGGCCCAGTCACAGGGCTCAGCAGCATCTGCAATGGTGTGACATGGCCTGTAGACTCCACCCTCCTCCCAGCAGCAGCCCAGGGGTTCCTCCAAGCTCCAGTTTGAGAAACAACCCTGAGTATTGTCCCCTCACCTTGAGGATGTAGTCTCGAGCTGGCACTGGGTAGTTGATGCCATTGATGGTGAAGATGATAGAGGGCAGAGTATTGACCGCAAAACATGAAACATAGTCCTATTAGAAAGAGAGGGTGAGAGGCTGGCCCTGGAGACCTTTGTGTTGTGTGGAACCTGAGAGTGACCCTTGGGCATGACCCTTTACCTCGGAACCCCATGGCGTGGCGCCAATGAGCTTCTGTATGTTATTGACCAGTCTTCTTGGGCCTTCGATCAGTGATGTCCCGGTGTCCACAACAGCCTCGCAGCCGCCAGAGCAAGCAATAACCTTTCTTTTCATGGAGATGCTGAGAGACAATGGAAGAAAGTGGGCATCAAGGTCACTATGAGTCTCCCCAGAGCTGCCCCCTTCCCGACTGTCTCCTAAACAGCCCTTCATCTCTTGCCCTCTTTTCATTTGCTCTAGACACAGCACCTTTCTTGGCATCCTTGAATGCAGTATTTGAATACACCAGGCTCTTTTGCACCTTGACACAGGATGGGCTTCTTTCTAAGAAGACTCCACTCCCTTTGACTAGCAAATTTCTTCCCATTTTCCAGATACCACCTTAATTGTATTGTTTTCGGGAAAACTTTCCCCTGGTGTTTATCAGTCTCCTGTCTTGGTCACTCTCTGTAGACCCTTCCTCATGTCTGCTGCTGCTGCTGCTGCTAACTCACTTCAGTCATGTCTGACTCTGTGTGACCCCATAGAAGGCAGCCTACCAGGCTCTGCCATCCCTGGGATTTTCCAAGCAAGAGTACTGGATTTGGTGGCCATTGCCTTCTCCTTCTCATGTCTAGCATGTACCAAAGTGACAGTTCACTATGTGGGTGAGTCACTTCATATACATCTGCCTTCTTAGATGTGAGGGCGAGTTTTATTCTCCTTGCCTCCCTAAAGTGCCTGAAACACAGTGGATGCCCAATGCTTGTCTGTTCAGTGAGTGAATGAAGACTGAGAAAACAGTAAGAAACATCCAGAGAGCTGTATCTAGTGGGGGACAAATATGGGTCACACACAGAGTAAAGATGGAGATTCACCGGGGCAGCAGATTCTCATAGCGGTGGGAGAGAGGGGCTCCTCTGGGAGAGGGTGTCTGCCAGCACTACTGCTACAACCAGTTCAGACCCTGAGACCCTGGTCAGGAAATACATGACTAGCACACAGAAACCCCCCAAAAGAGGTCAGCTTTTGTCTGAGGGTATCACACAGAACCCTATCAATTATGCCTCTTGTCCTCAGGTCACTCCTGGATCCCACCTTCCTGATTCTCTGTTATAGCCCCTGTCCCACTGTATGCCCATGAACGTGGGGTGTCTTTTTTATTAGTTGCTTTAATGGCTTAAGACTGCAGCCAAACTCTCTCGACTTTGGGGTAGCTGCTCCCTAAGGAGACCAGTTTTCCCCATTTGTTCAGGGCTTCCCTGTTTTTAAACAGACATTTATCTGTACTGATAACTTCCTATGTCCTAGGTAGACCTCGATTGTTGGTCTTCTTATCATAACTCTGTCCCTGATTCTCTGTTCACCATCTGTAGAGTCCCTTAACCATGCTCCCCACCTCAAAGGGCAGTGAGTGCAGCCCTCTACCAGCAGCCCAGACCTCTCTGGTGCCTTTTAGTTCCCTTGTCTGAGCCTGGCTCAGAAAGCCTGGGGATTATGAACCCATGTGTTGTTTGTGTATCCATGTGCTTATCTGTTTGTTTGTATGTGTGTTTGCACGTATCTCTGTGTGTGCTTGTGTGTCTCTGACTAGCTATGCATGTTTTCATGTGTCTCTGTGTAGGTTTATATGTGTCTGCTTGAGTGTTTCCATGTGTCTGTGTGTCTGTCTGTGTTGTTGTGGGTGGTGTATATGTCTGTGTGACTGTGTGTCTAGAATGCATTTGTGTGTGTCTGCCTGTGTCCATGTACAGTAGCAGGAGTATCACTTGGACTGATTCTCAGAGGGACAGGCTTACCGGTCCATATGTACACTCCAGTCACCTGCTTGGATCAATGGTACCCAGTTGAGCTCTCCCTTGTAGTAGCGGTGGTCCACCCCACCAAACATCACCACACTGCCCTTCCGCTTGTCTCTGTAGAGAGAAGAGAGGGGGTGATCCTTGGAGGACATTAACAACAGCACTGTCTGAGAGCTGTGCTTCTCCACCCATCAAGGCTCTAATAAGGTCCCCATGTACAGATGCAGAAATAGAGTCTAGGGGCAATTGAGATCCAGACTGAGGTCCCTAACTGGCTAATGAGTGGCACAGAGGAGGTTAGAAGTTAATCACTTGGCTGGGCTCCACCCACTAAGTCTTTTGAAGACGCCCTGGACCTCCTGCGACCTGAGTGCTAGAAACCCTCAGAGGATAGGGTGCTGAAGCGTTTGGCTTTCTCCTTGTCCACCTTGTCATTTTTCAGGAAAATCAAGGCCTAGGAATTCTATCGGTGTGGGTTCAGGTCACTCAGAGTTGCCTCCCATGGCCTGTGACCTCAACTATCCAAAGGGCTTCACACTAGAAGGCACCCCACTTCTGCTCTCCCTGTCTTGAAATGTTTAATATTTCTTGAACAAGGGGTACCACACTTTTGTGTCCTACACTTTCGTTTTTCACTGGCTCCTACAAATTGGGTAGCTGGTCCTGGGCTCCCAGTGAAATGCTAGTGAGGAAGGAAAGATATCCATCATCCTTCTCCCTCCTTCCTTATCAAATTCATAAGCAAATCCTAATGCGTTTTCCTTCAACTTGATTCCTGTTACCTTCCATTAGTCTTCCTCCTCACTCACTGCCCCTCCCCCACCCCCCAAGACCAAGTTACTGGTCTTGAGCTCAGGAGTATGGTTGTGTTCTAATAGAAAGTTATTTATAAAAGCCAGTGGTGAATCCAGGTAGGGCCCTGGGGCCATAGTTATCCTGGGTTAGATTATCTCACAGAATACTTTTTTATCAAGTGTCCTATAATTTTCGTGCAACTGAAAGCATCTTACAGCTAATTTGGAGAAAGGGATTGTCCATCTCAGACTTACTTGCTCAAGTAGAAGGCAAAAACAGGCTCAGAAATGGCACCTTGATTCTTCAGGTTGTCAAAAATAGGGATGGCTCCAGAGAAGGATAGTTTGGGGTAGTTCAAGCCCAAGACGCCATCAAAAGGTATACCCTCAAACCCATATTCCGCCACGCTTAGACCGAACGGCTGGTCAGTACTTACAAGGTCCCCAATCTGTGGGAGAGAAGAGTATTCCCACTACAGATATGTGAAATGGGGCTAGGACTGGGCTGGGGTGCATTGCCATAAGATCCTTGGAAAAGAATTGAGGCTGGGCACTGTCTTCGGTGGCCCACAGATGGTTAGACCAAGCTGGGAGAGGAATCTGGCTTCCATTTGAGAGAAGCTGTGAATTTTAAAACATCTGCCCCTCTGAAAAACCCCACTTGAGTAAGTCAAATTGGTCTGATGGCTTCTGTACAGGTGGGGCAACCAAGAGTCAGGCCAGGTCCCATTGGTGCCTCTTTATGGACAAAACAATAGAGAGCAAGATAGCCTTCTCTTTGGCATCACTGTGGGCTAATGACAGGAATGGATTGCATTCTCTGTAATGTACTGGGAATTCTGTATCTGTCCAGGAAGACAGAAGCCGAAAACTCAATCTTGCTTGCAGGGTTCTATGAAATTACTGCCTGGTAAATTCCCTTTTGGGGATACGTGTGTATTTCCGTGAGTGTGTGTGACAGAGAAAGAGAGAGAAGGGGGAACTACTTTAGTACTTTGGGGGAGGCAGGACATAGGTTTATTAGACTCTTAATGGTCTTCTAGAGTGATAACTCATTTATCAGACTCCTTGAATTCTCAGGCCTCCAGTTTCCCATTCTGGATTCCTGAAGCCCTCGTCTGCTCCCAGGGTCCCCAGATCAGTTTTATCCTGTCCCCAAACACCCCACAGCAACTTCAGTCCTGAAAAGCCAGCCTAACTCCACCTTTTACCACATGTGTGCCCTCAGCAAGGCCCTTGCTGTCTGCATCTCAGTTTCTCATATGCCATGAGTTAATCAGAGTAACTGCTGTGTGGGGTTGTTGCAGAATTAAACCAGTTATCACCTGAAAGTGCCTGGAACAGTCTGTGAAGATAAAAGTGTGTGCTTTTATCCCCTCTTCTCACAGCCAGCAAAATGAGCCTTGAATTGCTCATGGGCAGAGGAGCTGCAAGTCCACACCTCAAGCCACTCTCTGGGTTAGCTAATCTGTTTGCTCATGTGTCACCACGAGCACTGCCTACCCAGGGACATGTTCCTGTGGATAAGATGGCCAATATCTATATGAGATAGGCTAGGGAGGGTCCTGCCAGATGGTCCTGCATCTGTTTTGCAAGCAGCGGTCACTCCATAGCCAGTCCTAACTCAGCATTTGTTACATTGTTACCCGAACTGTGTCATGAACAACAACTCCTTTCATTCTCCCAGATCCATACATGATCCCGAACGTCTTATTGGCATGCCGGAAGGTGGAAGACTGACGATGTCTGAACCTAACGTGTGTAGCTGCAGACACAAGGGATGAGTATCATCAGGTGCCAAGAGTGGAAACAGGACCACAGGGCAAGTGAAAGATGGTCTGGGAACGGGATGTCTGTACTCACAACAGGTTGGGCTGATGCAAAAGATGGAGGGCACCCACAAGTCAGATGAGCCTGTGTCAAAGATAACCTGGAATTCTTGAGGGGGTGTTCCAATGGTGATGTTACCCACGTAGAGCTTCTACAGGGAAAAGAAGGGAGTGGGTTAGTGCAGAACTGGCTACCCTCTGTTCCCACACTGATACCTCCCTCTGGGTATCACATATCTCTTGAGACCACTTTCTAACCACTGTGCAGCTCAAAGACTTTGGTCACAGAGGAATCTGCATTTGATATATTTTTCCTGTGCTACATTTTATGCAGGATATTGACTCTATGACCAGACATTGAAGTGGTACCTCCTGCATGGGAAGCCCAGAGGCATAACCACTGGACTTCCAGGAATGCTAGACACCCAGGGAAGTCCTGGTGCCTTCATTTGAGAAGCTATGTAGCCTCTTCAAACCCAGCCTTAGCACCCCCTTCTCCAGGAGGTCCTTCTTGATCAACCCCAGCCACTCCCTCTAAACTCAGACCACATCCAATCAACACCACACAGGTAACCCTTTCACTTGACATGTATTTACTCTTTGCCTATCTCTTAGGCTGGCATGGGCATTCTTGAAGACAAACTAAGCCCGTTGGCTAATCTAAAGACAGTAACCCCAGTGTTAGATTCTTATGGCCTTAAACACCATACGGGTTCAATAACTTTTTACTGCTGTGGTTCTTGCATCTGTGGAAACTGAATTCCTCTGCCTTGGGATTCACAATTGCTTTGCAGTTGGTTCTACCTTTTGAAAGTGATGGTTCACTCTTCATCTGTAACTGAGTGGCTCACTTAGTTTAGAAGGAACAATCGCCCTCAAACTAATGACACATCTTTGATGCAGAAATGGATATTTACCTGCCACCTGGTAATAGCTGGGCCCAGTCACAAAGACCAACAATTAAGGATAAAAGTGCCTTCTCCTCTGTGTGGGGTCTCTGTTTTCCAGTGTCTCTGCCTCCTGCAGGAACCCCAAACCCAACATCCAACCTGACACCTCCAGATGAGCCCCGGTGCTAGGCTAGAGCACTGGGGGAGCTGTGGAGAACTATCCTCCCAAAATACTCACATCCATGATGTTTCTCAAGGGGTGAAGAGTTAGATTTGAGCCACGAAAGGAAATCTGGGACAGTCTGTAAGCATGCTCCTTCAGGAAACTGTTCAGCATGTTTTTTCCATTGAGGGCTTTTCTCATGGTCTTCACTCTCCTTACAGGTATTCTTTCACCAAGCATTTGACAAAGGAAACAAAGAATATGCTACAACCAGCTGTCAGTGTTAAGGTATAACTATCATTGTAATGGCCATGTATACTTTCTAATTATTTTTATGAGACACATTATTATCAGAATTTTATGTATATACCATAGCAAGGACATAGATTTGAATACAGGTTCTGTTCTGCAATCTTGGGTAAGCCATATGACCATGTGGTATCTCAGTTTCCCCTTTGGTAAAATGGTGGAATGTAACAATAGAAACCCACAAATAGAATATCTTGAGGATAAGTGAAGTGATGGATATAAGGTACTTGATAAATAGGAAGTCTCAACAATGATAGCCATTAGCATTGCTGTTGCCATCCCACTCTATCCGTCTCATAGAACCTCAAGGAAGGAGGTAGAATGGGGACCCATCCTCTTTTAAAAGGGAGCAGTTTGAAATGCAAGAGGTTTCTGAGTTGGCTGTGGTCACAGTGCTTGTCAGATAAAAAACAGTGTATATGAAACAATGTATCTTTCCCCAAGTTGAAAGAGAAGAGAGAGTTGAAAGAAGAATCCAAGTTATAGGGAACAAGTAAGGGAAATTCAGAGGCTTGGGAAGGAAGGATGAGTCAAATGAGAAATTAAAAGACAACAACATAGAGAAAAATACACTCCCAGTGACTTCCAAAGAGAGGGAGAGATAAATGACAGTGATACAGAGATGCAGACATAGACATATACACACTGAAGTAGACAGGGAAAAAAGAGGGCATGTTGAATAACATGTAGAAAAGTGCTATTCCACAGGACCACACCGACATCTGCATAGACTGTGCACTTAACAGTTGCAAGGAGTTGCATTTTCAACAGGTCATGACATGACTGGACCCCAAGAGTTGTGCAACCATGCAAATCTACACCAAGATCTTGGGACCCACAGTTCCTATAGCAAGTTACTTATCAAAAAGAAAGAGTTGGACTTTAAGGTTCTTAGGGAGATATTCCATTCCCTTCTAAACATGATGGGTGGAAGAATATGCAGATGAAAAGAAAAATCCGAGAAAGGTATATGATGTGGCTTACTGTCCTCATACTTACTTGACTATGCACTCTGAGAAGGCCACCAGCCCAAGGAGCACAACCCACTTCATGCTTCTTTCCTGGCTCCAAGTACTCAGGGAAGCTTGGGTTCTTAGCATGTAGTGGTGACCAGTAGCCCTTAGTTATATATGCTCTGACCTACCTTAGTTTTCCCCTTTAGGCCACTAAAAGATCTGAAAAAAAAAAAAAACCACAAAGATCTCGATAAAATCTTTACCTTCATCAGTGTCCGTGGTGAGTAGCCTTTGAAGCTTCTCAGAATGGAGAGAATTGAAGTGCAATCTCTTCCTTGAAGCTTGGCTGGAAAATCAAACTGATCTGCATGGACAACTACAAAGATGGAGAACCTTGACTACTTGGAGAAAAAACTAAGAATATCATGAAAATGGATACTAGAGGCCATGCTCGACACCCATGGTTTCATGCCATTTCATGAGATATGCATTACTGTCTTCATTGGAGAGGAGATTGCTAGGAGGATAAATTGTCCAATGGCAAAATGAAGACTTCAGGGACAGCCCAGGGACATACAACTGGCTTTAGTTAGTAGGTCTAATGGCAGACATCAAGGGCACCTATGATGCCAGTCTGCATCAAAGATTTAGGGCAGGACAGTATGTCAATTGTATGGTTTCAGTACTGGAAGAAATGTCATATGGATCTATAAGATATTTTATATCATTCAACAACTGTACAAGGAAGAACTGTGTGCTAGGTTCTGGGTTAAAGGTTTCAAAGTCAAAGTTGATCAAGACAAAAGTAGTCTTCATCTTAAGATAGCTAGAAGTCTAGTTCTCACTAGACTCATGTTCCAAGGAGGCAGGAGATATGATACCAAGACTAGGTGGCCATGTTGGACCCTGGGCAGCACAGGCCTTACCACTGGGAGCAGCCTTACTTCCACTTCACCCATGCTGGAAAGCAGGACAGTTAGCCATGTTTTCAAGAGAATCAGAAGTTTGGATATTTATGTACAGTCTACTGATTTTAATGTTAGCAACTTCTTTTTTTTCTTTCCTGAAAAAACAGTGGGAATGAAATCTGCACAGCGATGTGCTGGAATCAGCTTTCAGTCTATGCAGGTTTTTATTTCTGGCCTAGAGTTCGGAGCGCAGTGGGGACAGAGAGGAATTTGATTCATGTTTGTTGATTTACAAAGAGATATATGCATACTAAACATGCTGACTCATTGGAAAAGACCCTGATATTAGGAACGATTGAAGGCAGGAGGAGAAGTGGAAGACAGAGGATTAGATGGTTGGATGGCATCACCAAGTCGATGGACATGAGCTTGAGCAAGCTCCAGGAGTTGGTGATGGATAGGGAAGCCTGGCATGCTGCAGTCGGTGGCATTGCAAAGAGACGGACACAACTGAAGGACTGAACTGAACTGAACAAATTGAGAACAAAGACAAATCTAATTGCATCAAGTTTTTGACTAGCTACCTATAACAACACATTGCTTAAGTGGCTTTAAAATTCAGACTTATGACTCTACATTCAGAGTGGAATATCTTCTAAGGAAAAACAAAAATACTGCCCATCAAAAACAAAACCATTTTAATTTTAATTTTAATTAAAATTAAAAGCTTCAGCACAACAAAGGAAAACATAAGCAAACTGAAAAGACAGCCTTCCGAATGGGAGAAAATAATAGCAAATGAAGCAACTGACAAACAACTAATCTCAAAAATATACAAGCAACTCCTGCAGCTCAATTCCAGAAAAATAAACGACCCAATAAAAAAATGGGCCAAAGAACTAAATAGACATTTCTCCAAAGAAGACATACGGATGGCTAACAAACACATGAAAAGATGCTCAACATCACTCATTATTAGAGAAATGCAAATCAAAACCACAATGAGGTACCACTTCACACCAGTCAGAATGTCTGCGATCCAAAAATCCGCAAGCAATAAATGCTGGAGAGGGTGTGGAGAGAAGGGAACCCTCCTACACTGTTGGTGGGAATGCAAACTAGTACAGCCACTATGGAGAACAGTGTGGAGATTCCTTAAAAAATTGCAAATAGAAATGCCTTATGACCCAGCAATCCCACTGTTGGGCATACACACAGAGGAAACCAGAATTGAAAGAGACACATGTACCCCAATGTTCATCGCAGCACTGTTTATAATAGCCAGGACATGGAAACAACCTAGATGTCCATCAGTAGATGAATGGATAAGAAAGCTGTGGTGCATATACACAATGGAGTATTACTCAGCCATTAAAAAGAATACATTTGAATCAGTTCTGATGAGATGGATGAAACTGGAGCCAATTATACAGAGTGAAGTGAGCCAGAAAGAAAAACACCAATACAGTATACTAACACATATATATGGAATTTAGGAAGATGGCAATGATGACCCTGTATGCAGGACAGCAAAAAAGACACAGATGTGTATAGCGGACTTTTGGACTCAGAGGGAGAGGGAGAGGGTGTGATGATTTGAGAGAATGGCATTGAAACATGTATAATAACATGTAAGAATCGAAATGCCAGTCTATGTCTGATGCAGGATATGACACGCTTGGGGCTGACGCGCGGGGATGACCCAGAGAGATGTTGTGGGGAGGGGGGTGGGAGGGGGGTTCATGTTTGGGAACGCATGTACACCTGTGGTGGATTCATGTCAATCTATGCCAAAACCAATACAGAATTGTAAAGTAAAAATTAAAAATAAATAAATAAATTAAAAAAAAAACAAAACAAAAACAAAACCAAAGAAAACCAAAAGAAATAAAGAAAGAAATCTGAAACTGTGTTCAACAACTTCAGTTCAGTTCCGTTGCTCAGTCATGTCTAACTCTTTGTGAGTCCATGAACGGCAGCACACAAGGCCTCCCTGTTCATCACCAACTCCTGAAGTCCACACATACTCATGTCCATTGAGTTGGTGATGCTATCCAACCATCTCATCCTCTGTCATCCCCTTCTTTTCCTGCCATCAATCTTTCCCAACATATGGGTCTTTTCAAATGAGTCATCTCTTCGAATCAGGTGGCCAAAGTATTGGAGTTTCAGCTTCAGCATCAGTCCTTCCAGTGAACATTTAGGACTGATTTCCTTTAAGATGGACTGGTTGGATCTCCTTTTAGTCCAAGGGACACTTGAGAGTCTTCTCCAACACAACAGTTCAAAAGCGTCAGTTCTTTGGGGCTCAGCTTTCTTTATAGTCCAACTCTGACATCCATACACGACCACTGGGAAAACCATAGCCTTGATTACACAGACTTTTGTTGACACAGTAATGTTTCTGCTTTTCAACATGCTGTCTAGGTTGGTCACAACCTAGACACACTTTCCTTTCAGTGTGTAAGCATGTTTTAATTTCATGGCTGCACTCAACATCGCAGTGATTTTGGAGCCCAGAAAAATGAAGTCAACCACTGTCTCCACTGTTTCCCCATCTATTTCCCATGAAGTGATGGGACCAGATGCCATGATCTTAGTTTTCTAAATGTTGAGCTTTAAGCCACCATTTTCACTCTCTTCTTTTACCTTCATCAAGATGTTCTTTCATTCTTCTTCACTTTCTGCCATAAGGGTGATGTCATCTGCATATCTGAGGTTATTGATATTTCTCCTGGCAATCTTGATTCCATCCTTGCTTCCTCCAGCCCAGCGTTTTCATGATGTAATCTGCATATAAGTTAAATAAGCAGAGTGACAATATACAGCCTTGATGTACTCCTTTCATATTTGGAACCCATCTGTTGTTGCATGTCCAGTTCTAACTGTTGATTCCTGACCTGCATATAGGTTTCTCAAGAGGCAGGTCAGGTGGTCTGGTATTCCCATCTCTTTCAGAATTTTCCATATTTTATTGTGATCCACACAGTAAAAAGCTTTTGCATAGTCAGTAAAGCAGAAGTAGGTGTTTTTTTGGAATTCTCTTGCTGTTTCAATAATCCATCAGATGTTGGCAATATGATCTCTGGTTCCTCTGCCTTTTCTAAAACCAGCTTGAACATCTAGAAATTCATGGTTCATGCATTGCTGAAGCTTGGCTTGGAGAATTTTAAGCATTACTTTACTAGCCTGTGAGGTGAGTGCAACTGTGCGGTAGTTTGAGCATTCTTTGGCACTGCCTTTCTTTGGGATTGCAATGAAAACTGACCTTTTCCAGTCCTGTGGCCACTGCTGAGTTTTCCACATTTGCTGGCATATTGAGTGTAGCACTTTTGCAGCATCATCTTTCAGGATTTGAAATAGCTCAACTGGAATTCCATCACATCCACTAGCTTTGTTCATAGTGATGCTTCCTAAGGCCCATTAGACTTCACATTCCAGGATGTCTGGCTCTAGGTGAGTGATTACACCGTCATGATTATCTAGGTAATAAAGATCTTTTTTGTACTGTTCTTCTGTGTATTCTTGCCACCTCTTCTTAATATCTTCTGCTTCTGTTAGGTCCATACCATTTCTGTCCTTTATTGAGCTTATCTTTGCATGAAATATTCCTTTGGTATCTCTAATTTTCTTGAAGAAATCTCTAGTCTTTCCTATTCTATTGTTTTCCTCTATTTCTTTGTACTGATCGCTGAGGAATGCTTTCTTATCTATCCTTGCTATTCTTTGGAACTCTCCATTCAAATGGCTATATCTTTGCTTTTCTCCTTTGTTTTTTTTTTTTTGTTTGTTTGTTTCCCTTATTTTCACAGCTATCTGTAAGGCCTTCTCAGACAGCCATTTGGCTTTTTTGCATTTCTTTTTCTTTAGGGTGGTCTTGATTCCTGTCTCCTGTACAACATCATGAACTTCCATCCATAGTTCATCAGGCACTCTGTCTATTAGATCTAGTCCCTTAAATCTACTTCTCACTTCCACTGAATAATCCTAAGGGATTTGATTTAGGTCATACCTGAATGGTCTAGTTCTTTTCTCCACTTTCTTCAATTTCAGTCTGATTTTGGCAATAATACGTTCATGATCTGAGCCACCATCAACTCCCAGTCTTGTTTTTGCTGACTTTATAGAGCTTCTCCATCTTTGGCTGAAAAGAATATAATCAATCTAATTTTGGTGTCGACCATCTGGTGATGTCCATGTGTAGAGTCTTCTCTTGTGTTGTTGGAAGAAGGTGTTTGCTATGACCAGTGCGTTCTCTTGGCAGAACTCTATTAGCCTTTGTCCTGCTTCATTCTGTACTCCAAGACCAAATTTGCGTGCTACTCCTTGTGTTTCTTGACTTCCTACTTTTGCATTCCTGTCCCCTATAATGAAAAGGACATCTTTTTGGGGGTGTTAGTTCTAGAAGGTCTTGTAGGTCTTCATAGAATTGTTCAACTTCAGTGTTACTGATAGGGGCATAGACTTTGATTACTGAGATATTGAATGGTTTGCCTTGGAAATGAACAGAGATCATGCTGTCATTATTGAGATTGCATCCAAGTACTGCATTTCAGACTCTTTTGTTGACTGTGACGTCTAGTCCATTTCTTCAAAGGGATTCCTGCCCACAGTAGTTGATATTTGGTCATCTGAGTTAAATTCACCCATTCCAGTCCATCTTAGTTCACTGATTCCTAGAATGTCTATTTTCACTCTTTTCATCTCCTGTTTGACTACTTCAAATTTGCCTTGATTCATGGACCTAACAATCCAAGTTCCTATGCAATATTGCTCTCTACAACATCAAATCTTGCTTCTATCACCAGTCCCATCCACAACTGGGGGTTGTCTTTGCTTTGGCTCCATCCCGTCATTCTTTCTGGAGTTATTTCTCCACTGTTCTCCAGTAGCATATTGGGCACATACCGACCTGGGGAGTTCATCTTTCAGTGCCCTATCTTTTTGCCTTATCATTCTGTTCATGGAGTTCTCAAAGTAAGAATATTGAAGTGGTTTGCCATTCCCTTTTCCAGTGGACCACATTTTGTCAGACCTCTCCACCATGACCCATCCATCTTGGGTGGCCCCACACAGCATGGCTTAGCTTCCTTGAGTTAGACAAGGCTGTGATCCGTGTGATAGATTGGCTAGTTGTCTGTGATTGTGGTTTCAGTCTGTCTGCCCTCAGATGTCCTCTCTCAGTTCCTACCATCTTACTTGGGTTTCTCTTACCTTGGATGTGGGTTATCTCTTCACGGCTGCTCCAGGAAAGTGCAGCCGCTGCTCCTTACCTTGGAAGTAAGTTAGCTCCTCTGGGCTGCCATGCCTGATTTGAACGTGGGGTAGTTCCTCTCCACCGTGCTTCTGCACTGCTGTTGCAGCTGCCACATATCTGCACTGCCATCGCAGCTGAGGCGAGCAATAATTCAACAACTTATTGTTCCTCCTATTGTTTCTGTTATTGTGACAGAATCATATGTATGTTAACAGGTAAAAGTAAGACAATAATCAAAACTAATGTTCTGAATTAAGTCTTTCAGTGGCTAGAAAATGAGGTTCACACATAACATAAAGGAGTTTAATTCAAACCCTGCTGTCTTAAATCTTGAACTGAAAGCATAAGTTTGTACCAAATAATTATATTCCTTTTTTATTTTAATTTTTAAGGAAAATGTGTACTTTTCCTCTGACCACTGTAAAGCTGAGAGGCAATGACAACTTGATAACAGTGACTATTCTGAGGTCTAACATGTAGCTTCTAAATACATTTCCCAACAGATGATCTTATAGAGATGACTGATTTCAGAACTAGTTAAAGAAACGCACAAAATAATCTTGGGAATCTTGAAGAACCAGAAACCTGAGGGACTTCAAAGAGCAATGGCGACTGGACAGAAAGTTTAGGAATCCAAATGAAAATCCCAAACATCTACCACTTTTTTGGGCAGAATGATGGTTCTGCTTCTCAACACACTGTTTATGTTTCTCATAGCTTTCCTGCCAAGAAGCAATAGCCTTCTGATTTTATGGTTGCAGGCACCATCCGCAGTGGCTTTAGAGGCTAAGATGAAGAAAGCTGTCACTGCTGTCACCTTTCTTCCTTCTATTTGCCATGAAGGTTTGGGCTGCATGCCATGATCTTAGTTTTTTTATATTTAATTTTATGATGGCCAAAAGTGTCCAAATGTTATTAGAAAGCATCTAATTTGTCACTGTGATAGATTGCTAAGGCACCAACTCACCATTCTGAGCACTGAGAAAGGAAAATAATCATCAGTATTTGTGCTATTTTTGTTTCTATTAAGCATAGGTTATATAACTACAAACAGTTCCAGGAAAACAAGCTAGACTGTCTCTTCTGGGGGTGATGAGAGAGTGATGAAGAGCAGCTATAATACAGATGAGACCTCATTCACTGGCCTGCAGCTCACCTCCTGCTGTGGAGGTCTGGTTCCTAATAGACCAAGGACTGGTACTGGTCCTGACCCTCTGTGCTGGTATTGTGGACTTGTGCTCCAAACTTAATAGTGGGACATTCTGCAAAACAAAGCATCCTGCTTCCTCTCAGTTTTTGAACAAATGAATGCCATTAAAATTGGGAGAGGGACAGTTATTTCATCTGAAAGGAGAGCAACCAAGTGCAACATAAGACTACATTCTTTCAGTAAACTGTGCAAAGAGATATGCTTTTTGAGAATCAGGAAAAAAAAATCAAATAACTAACTAACTAAATAAAGTAAAATAAATAACCTAACTGTACACCTAAAGCAAATAGTAAAGGGAAAAATGAAGAACCCCAGGGTGAGTAGAAGGAAAGAAATCTTAAAAATTAGGCAGAAATAAATACAAAAAAAAAAAAAAGATCATAGCAGAAATCAACAAAGCCAAAATCTGGTTCTTTGAGAGGATAAATAAAATTGGCAAACCATTAGCCATACTCATCAAGAAACAAAGGGAGAAAAATCAAATCAATAAAATTAGAAATGAAAATGGAGAGATCACAACAGACAACATAGATAAACAAAGGATCATCAGAGACTACTCTCGGTAATCATATGCCAATAAAATTGACAATTTGGAAGAAATGGACAAATTCTTAGAAAAGTACAACTTTCCAACTCTGAACCAGGAAGAAATAGAACATCTTAACACATGGATCAGAAGCACAGAGATTGAAACTGTAATCAGAAATCATCCAGCAAACATAAGCCCAGGAACAGATGGCTTTACACCTGAATTATACCAATATTTAGAGAAGACCTATCACCTATCCTACTCAAGTTCTTCCAGAAAATTACAGACAAAGACAAACTGCTAAACTCATTCTATGAGGCCACCATCACCCTAATACCAAAATCTGACAAAGATGCCACAAAAAAAGAAAAAGAAAAAGAAAAAAATTACTACAGGCCAATATCACTGATGAACATAGATCATAGATCAGGTGGACACATATTTGGTCATTAAACAGCAAGCATAGGAAGGTTTCTAAGGTAACTGTAGGTAATTTAAACATGAGGGGCCAAAGAGGGACAGTTTCATTTAACAGGCTGAGATTGGACTGTACAGGTTTCCATAGCTGTTGCTATGACAAGTAAGCATAATAGCTACTTGTTGCTATGCTGGAGATGTGGGAAACCGAAAAGAGACCAAAAGTCTTACAACTCTTTTTGCAGTGTGATTTCAGGCTAGAAGTAGTTGACAAGGAAAGGCTGATTGGTGAGGCTGGGAAGGGAGTATTCTGAGCTAGTAATCAGTAGCTCTTGTTGGAGGCCAGAAAACAGAAGCATCGGCTCAGTCAGAGTTCTGTGTCATGGTTCAGAGATAGATGTCATTTAGCTTAAATCGATATTTAGCCTTGGGGATGGCAGCCATAACCTCTAAACAGAAGATTTCCTTCTCCCCAGGTGGCAGAATAATTCATATTTATTCCAGAGTCAGGAATGCAGAAAGGAATCTCAGGGGCATTTTTTCTTAGCAGGCACGCATGCAATCTAGAAAGTGGAACTATAATCTTGGAGCCCATTTTCCAGTTGACAAAACTGAGGTTAAGAGACTTGATCGAGGTCACACAGATAAGCACTTGAAAAGCCAATCACAAGCCCAGGGTAACTGTCCTCAAATTTTGTGTTTTTGCTCCACACACATTGGGAGTCGTGGGTGGTGATCTGGCACCAATGTTTAGGCAGAAGCAAGCAGCATTAAGGCTTAAATTGAAGTAAGTAAGGAAAACCACTAGACCATTAAGCTATGACCTAAATCAAATACATTATGAATTCATAGTGGAGATGAATAATAGACTCCAGGGATTAGGTCTGTTTACCTGAAGAACTATGGATGGAGGTTTATAACACTGTATGGGAGGTGGTCACCAAAACCATCCCCAAGAAAAACAAATGTGAGAAGGAAAAGGGGTTGCCTGAGGAGGCCTTAAAAACAGCTGAGAAAATAAGAGAAGTGAAAGGCACAGGAGAAAGGGAAAGATTACTCAATGGAATGAAGACTTCCAGAGAATAGCAAGAAGAGATTTGAAAGTCTTCATAAGTGAACAGTGCAAGAATTAGATGAACATAATAGAATTGTAAAGAGTATAGATCGCTTTAGGAAAGTTGGAGCTACCAGAGGAACACTTCATAAAAGGATGGGCACAATAAAGGACAGAAAAGTCAAAGACCTAACAGAAGCAGATGAGATTAAGAAGAGGTAGCAAGAATGTACAGAAGAACTGTAAAAAAAAAACAAAACAAAACAAAAAAAAAACAGTCATAATGACTGGGATAGGGATGCTGCTTGGGTCACTCATGTAATGCCAGATATACTGGAGTATGACATCAAGTGGGCCTTAAAAAGCATCACTACAAACAATGATAGGAGAGGTGATGGAATTCTAGTTGAGCTATTTAAAAGTCCTAAAGAATGAGGCTGTAAAAGTGTTGCATTCAATATGTCAGCAAAGTTGGAAAACTCAGCAGTGGTCCCAGTGCTGGAAAAGGTCAGTTTTCATTCCAATCCAAAAGAAAGGAAATTCCAAAGAATGTTCAACCTATCATGCCATTGTGCTCATCTCACTTGCTAGCAAGGTAATGTTCAAAATTCTTCAAGCTAAGCTTCAACACTACATGAGCTGATAAGTTATAGATGTATAAGCTGGTTTGAAGAACCAGAGATCAAATTACCAACATCCATTGGAGCATAGAGAAAGCAAGGGAATCCCAGAAAACATTTCTGTCTGCTTCACTGACTATGCTAAAGCCTTTCACTGTGTGGACCACAACAAACTGTGGAAAATTCTTAAGGAAATGGGAGTATCAGGTCACCTTACCTGTCTCCTGAAAAGTCTGTATGTAGGACAAAAAGCAGAAATTAGACATGGAACCAGTGAAAGATTTAAAACTGGGAAATAAGCATGACAATGTGTACATTCTCACTCTGGTTATTTAACTTCTATATAGGATACATCATTCGATATGCTGGACTGCATAATTACCAAACTGGAATAAAGATTGCTGGGAGAAATATCAACATTCACAGAAATGAAGATGACACTGCCCTAATGGAAGAAAGCAAAGAAGAACTAAAGAGTATCTTGAAGAGGAGAGGAGATGCAAAAAGTAGCTTAAAACTCAACATTCAAAAAACTATTCACAAAAATATACTCAACATTCATGGCATCTTGTCGCACCACTTCATGGCATATAGATGAGGGAAAAGTGGAAACAGTGGCAGATTTTATTTTCTTGGGTTTCAAAATCACTATGGTCCTTGACTGAAGCCACAAAATTAAAAGACGCTTGATCCTTGGAGGGAAGAAAGGCTGTGAAACAGCTGGACAGTGTGTTAAAAAGCAGAGACTCACTTTGCTACAGAGGTCTGTAGTGTCAAAGCTATGATTTTTCCAGTAATCATGTACAGATGTGTGATTTGGACCATAAGAAAGGGTGAATGCCAAAGAATTGAGCTTTTTAACTGTGGTGCTTGAGAAGATTCTTGAGAGTCCCTTATAAAACAAGGAGATCAAACCAGTCAATCTGAAAGGAAATCAACCTATGACCCCTGCTGACTCAGCTGAGGCATCTACTGAGGGTCTCCAGGTGGAAAGAATGGATGCTTCCACTGCACAAGTGCCTAACCATGGCAGCTCCAAGCAAATACTTTGTAGCTCCACCCCCGGAGGAAGCTCAGAAATGCTGAAGTCTCTGTGTACCCTGAATCCCCCTAAGGCGTTGCATTCTCCCCAGCAGCATTGGAGGCCAAGCAAGGGGCATTCTGGGCCCTCGAGGAGGGGAATGGCTCAGGGATCCACTGGGGCATCACTTACCAAGTAGAACTGGAAAGACAGAGCAGGCATATGAGGCATAGAGCTGGTGACTGGGGTGTGGGAACAACAGGGAGCCAGCTCTGCATGAAATACCTCATCCAAAATCCCCTGGAGGAGAAGCCCAGTGATATGATCATCTGAGATGGGATGAAGAGAGTCTATTTCATTACACCTTATATATAATTCCTCTGAATGAGGAGGTGGTGGAGTTGGTGGGTCATCACAAACTCTTCCATGGCCTAGACGATCCTCCAGGGTCTATCATTGGGGTTGCCTCTCCCCAGCTTCAGTCCCAAAGTTCTGGAGGAATTTGATAATCATGTTTGCTGCTGGGTCAGGGCCAAAGACCATGTAAAGCCAGTCATAAGACCCCATTTCCCTGCAAGGATGGTTGATCTGGGGCTGTACATGTGATCTGAGGTGGGTCATTCAGAGAACACCCTTGAACTCTGATGTGGTGCAATCTTCTTTCCTTACTAGGTGATGCCTTCGGGATTTAAAACCCTAAGGCATGTAGCTTGGACTGCTCCGTAGGGGTAGAAGCCTTAAGGAAGAAAGTTGTCAGGCTAAGACCATCAAAGAAGAGCAAAGGGAAAGAGCGAGGATGAGAGAGAATTGATGACTTCTAATTTCCTGGATCCAGTCACTGAGATCTTTGTATTTGCTCTGATTCTTGTGTCCTGGATTCATAGAATCATTTCAGTGAGTCTCCCTTTTTCTTGAAGCCAGTTGGAGTTGGGGTCCTCTCAATTTTGATTCAGACTTTGTTCTAGATCCTTCCCGATCATTGTACACCTCCCAGACACAAACAGATGCATCCGTTTGTTTCAGCACCATTAAGAGTGAAGTCCTTTATTCTTTACTGAGAATAGGGTGTGCAGGCCACTAAATACAGTTCACCAGCATCTTGGGAAGGAGTGCTCAAAGGGTGAGTGAGTGTGTTAGGAGGGGCCTTACTGATTTCTGAACCACTCCAAGCATTTACACTGCTCGTGCCAGGCCAATCCTGTCATTTCCTCGATCAAAGACAGAGAAATACAGCCTCAGGAAGATGTCACCCAGGATTGAGGTCTCTGTAGATGTCCTCACTCTGTTTTCTTTAAAGGTGGTATAGCAGTAGCCTCTAGAATCCTGGGGCAGTCAGAGACACACAGACCAGTAAGCATGAGCCCTTACTGGCAACTCCTCCCAATATCCAGACCCAGCACAATTCTTTGTTTTATTTCCCAATTTTGGTAAGTATCAAGGGGTTTTCTCAGGAGCAGGGGATATGAAAGTTCATCCAAAACCAGATAGGGCCAAGACATGAGGTTGTCATGAGGAAGGGTGTGGTGATCGGAGGACTGGGAGTTGGGGAAACAGAGGAATGAAAAACAACAAAGTCCTACTGTAGAGCGTAAGGAACTATATTCAATATTCAGTGATAAACCACATGTAAAAGAATAAGAAAAAATATTTTTATGTGTATAACTGAGTCACATTGCTTTGCAGCAGACCTTAATGCAACACTGAAGATTAGCCACACTTCAATATTATTTTTTGAAAAGAACATGTGTGTCCATAGCTCTCCTCACTCCCTGTTTCTTTACTTCTTACTCCTGCTCCTTGTTTACTCTGCAGAGAATGCTGGTTCTCCTCCTGCATCCCCACAATCCATACTTTATTCAAAAAATGTTATTTTCTATTGGAGTATAGCTGATTAACAATATTCTGAGTTTCAGGCAGACAGTAAAGGGACCCAACCATATGTATCTGTGCATCCTGGTCCCAAAGATACCCCTCCCATCCAGGCTGTCATATAACTGAGGGGAGTTTCCTGTGCTACACAGTAACTCGTTGTTGGTTATCCATCTTAAATAGAGCAGTGCCAACAACACGTTCCTGATGACTTAACTCAGGAACTCTGCAAAGCCTCCTCTGGTCCGCACTCACCCTCCTTGGCCACTCCAGGCTTGGTTGGGTAATGTACTCTGGTTCCCCATCCCCACTGGTCAGTCCGTAGCCCTCATCAACCCTAGTAAGTCCCCAGTGCCCCAGTGCAGACCACCTTAAGATGCCATTTGCATGGAATGCAGTGCAGTTTTGCCTAGAAACAAGCAACCCTCCATATGGCTCAATGAGTTGTGGTTTTAGAATTTCTGAAATTCACTCTCTTCCTCAAAGACTTCTTTCAGCCCATCAGCCTGCTCTGAACTCCCACTGGGAGCTGACATGAAGCCTCCCTCCTGTGCCAGGGCTGAACAGTCACTGTATACCTTTTATTCACCTTAGTATCCAACCTCCCCACATAAGGGTCAGGTATCCCAACTCACAAAGGAGGCACCTGGCCAGAGAAAGGGGAAAATGTAGGCGAGTACTAGGCTGACCAATTAATTTATCATCCAAACCAGAAAAACTTTAAGAAGGGAAGGCAGACTGTTAACTTATGCTGGGACATCACACTGGGACTGTCTCCAGCCATTCTCCTTGTAACATGGCCTATTTCAAGGACTGCTAGAGCTGACCTCCATGTTCATGCACCTTAGTGTTCAGATTGAATTGAAGCTTTTGAGGGCTGAGGACCTTAGTATTCCCATCTCCTCTGACTCCCACCATGCCAGCATGTTGTGGCGTCTCCACATTTATTTCTGGAACATCAGTGTCCCAGATGCCCCTTTAAATCTCAAGTGGTTGGTTTTCTGGCAGGCACTGGCCCAGCCACAGAGCTCAGCAGCATCTACAATGGTGTGACATGGCCTGCAGAGGCTTCCATCCTCCCAGCAGCAGCCCATGTGTTTCTGCAAGCTCCAGTTTGAGAACCAACCCTCAGTTTTTTTTCCCCTCACCTTGAGCATGTAGGCTCGAGCTGGCACCAAGTAGTTGATGCCGTTGATGGTGAAGATAATAGAGGGCAAGGTATTGACTGCAAAACAAGAAATGTAGTGCTGTTAGAGAGAGAGGGAGAAAGGTTGGCCTTGGAGATCCTTGTTGTGTGTGGAGACTGGGAGTGACCCTGGGGCATGACCCTTCACCTTGGAACCCCGTGGCATGGCGCCGATGATCTGTATGTTATTGAACAGTCTTCTTGGGCCTTCGATCCGTGCTGACTCAGTGTCCACAAGGGCCTCGCAGTTGCCAGAACAAGCAATAACCTCTCTTTATATGGAGATGCTGAGAGACGATGGAAGAAAGCGGGCATCAAGATCACTCTGAGTCTCTCCAGAGCTGCTCCCTTCCCGACTGTCTCCTAAACAGCCCTTTGTTTCTTGCCCTCTTTTCCTTTGCTCTCAACACAGCACCTTTCTTGACATCCTCGAATGCAGTACTTGAAAACACCAGGCTCTTCTGCACCTTGACACAGGATGCTCTTCCTTCCTAGAAGACTCCACTCCATTTTGACTAGTAAATTATTCTCATCTTCCAGATTCCAGCTTAATTGTATATTTTTCAGAAAGGCTTTCCCCCAGTGTTTATCAGTCTCCTGTCTTGGTCACCCTTCCTTATGTCTGTTGCTGCTGCTGCAGCTAACTCACTTCAGTCGTATCTGATTCTGTGCAAGCTCATAGAGGGCAGCCCACCAGGCTCCGCTATCTCTGGGGTTTTCCAGGCAAGTGTACTGGAGTGGGTTGCCATTGCCTTCTCCTCCTCATGACTAGCATGTACCAAAGTGACAATTCACTATGTGGGTGAGTCACTTCATGTACATCTCCCTTCTTAGATGTGAGGGGGAGTTTTATTCCCCTTGTCTTCCTAAAGTGCCTGGCATACAGTGGATGCCAAATGCTTGTCTGTTCAATGAGTGAATGAAGACTGAGAAAACAATAAGAAACCTCCAGAGAGCTGTATCTGGTGGGGAACAAATAACAGGTCATACACAGACTGAAGATGGAGATTTGCATGGGCAGCAGATTCTCATAGGGGGAGAGAGGGGCTCCTGTGGGAGAGGGTGTCTGCCAGCACTGCTCCTACAACCAGCTCAGACCTTGAGACCCTGGCCAGGAAATACATGACTAGCCTGCAGAAACTCCAAAGGACAGGTCAGCTTTTCTCTGAGGGTATCACACAGAATCCTATCAATTATGCCCCTTGTCCCCAGGTCACTCTTAGATCCCACCTTCCTGATTCTCTGTAGTAGCCCCTGCCCCACTGTGTGCTCAGGTATGTGGGGTGTCTTTTTATTAGTTGCTTTCACGTCTTAAAACTGCAGCCAACCTCTCTCCACTGCTGGGTAGCTGCTGTCTAAGGAAACCAGTTTTCCCCATTTTCTCGGGACTTTCTCTGTTTTTAACAGACTTTTATCTGTATTGAGAACTTCCTATGTCCTAGGTAGCCCTGGACTGTTGATTATCTTACCATAACTCTGTTCACGCTGGTGAAATTCTCCCTGATCCTCTGTTTACCACACTGTAGAGTCCTCTAACCATGCTCCCCGCCTCAAAGGGCAGTGGATGCAGACCTCTCCCAGATGCACAAACCTTTCTGGGCCCTTTTAGGGCCCTGGTCATAGCCATGTGCAGAAGGCCTGGGAATTATGAACCCATGTTTGTGTATCTATGTGCTTGTGTGTTTGTTTGTATGTGTCTCTGTGTGCGCTTGTGTGTCTCTGACTATGCTTGTTTTTATGTGCCTCTGTGTAGCTTTACATGTGTCTGCTTGTGTGTTTTCATGTGTCTGTGTGTCTGTCTGTGTCATTGTGAGTAGTGTATATGTCTGTGTGACTATGTGTCTGGGAATGCATTTGTGTGTGTCTGCCTGGATCCATTTACATTAGTGTGAGCAAAATTGGGCTGACCCTCAGAGGGAGAAGCTTACTGGTCCATGTGTACACTCCAGTCGCCTGCTTTGATCAATGGTACCCAGTTGAGCTCTCTCTTTTAGTAGCGGTGGTCCACCCCACCAAACACCACCACACTGCCCTCCTGCTTGTATCTGTAGAGAGAGGAGAGGGGGGAAATCCTTGGAAGACAGTAACAGGAGCACTGTCTGAGAGCTGTGCTTATCTACCCATCAAGGCCCTAGTAAGGTCCCCATGTACAGAAGCAGAAACAGTATCTCGGAGAGATTGAGATCCAGACTAAGGTCTGTTACTGTTGAATGAGTGGCACAGAGGACGTTAGAAGCTGAATCACTTAGCTGGGCTCCACCCACTAAGTCTTCTGAAGACTCCCTGGAACTTCAGTGACCTGAGTGCTCAGACACCCTCAGAGGACAGGGTGCTGAAGTGTTTTGTCTTTCCCCTTTTCTGTCTTAAAATGACTAATATTTATTGAACAGGGTTTACACAGTTTTGTGTCCCACACATCCATTTTTCACTGGCTCCTACAAATTTGGTAGCTGGCCCTGGTCTCCCAGTGAAATGCTAATGAGGAAGGAAAGATATCCACCATCCTTCTCATTCCTTCCTTCCTTCCTTATCAAATTCATAAGCAAATTCTAATGCTTTTTATTCAAAGTGTTTCCTGTTGCCTTCCATTAGCCTTCCTCCTCACTCACGCCCCTAGACCACGTTACTGATCTTGAGCCCAAGAACAGGGTTGTGTTCCAATAAAACATTATTTATAAAAGCCAGTGTTGAAGCCAGGTAGAGACTTGGGGCCATAGTTTTCCTCGGTTAGATTATCTCTCATGATACTTCTTTATCAAGTGTTCTATAATTTTTGTGCAAGTGAAAGCATCTTACAGATAATTTGGAGAAAGGGATTGTCCATCTCAGACTTAGTTACTCAAGTAGAAGGCAAAAATAGTCTCAGAAATGGCACTTTGATTCTTCAGCTTGTCACAGATAAGGTTGGCTCCAGAGAAGGATATGTTGGGGTAGTCAAGCCCAAGATGCCATCAAAAGTTATACCCTCAAACCAGGATTCCACCAGGCTTAGACCGAATGGCTGACCAGTATTTAAGGGTCCCCAATCTGTGGGAGATAAGAGTGTTCCAACTTACAGGTACGTGAAGTAGGGCTAGGACTGGGCTGGGTGCCTTGCCATTAGATCCTCAGAGAAGAATTGAGGCTGGGCTCTGTCTTCGGTGGCCCACAGACAGTTAGACCAAGGTGGGAGGGGAATTTGGGTTCCATTTGAGAGAGGCTGTGAATTTTAATCATCTGCTCCTCTGAAAACCACCACTTGAGTGAGTCAAATTGGCCTCATGGCTTCTGTATGGGTGAGGCAACCAAGTCAGGCCAGGACCCATTGGTGCCACCTTATGGACAAAATGAGTCAAGAGCAAGATAGCCTTCTCTTTGGCATCACTGTGAGTTAATGACAGGAATGGACTGCATTCTCTGTAATGTACTGTGGATTCTGCATCTGTCCAGGAAGACAGAAGCCGAAAACACAATCTTGCTTGCAGGGTTCTATGAAATTATTGCCTGGGGAATTCACTTTTGGGGATATGTGTGTATTTGTGTGAGTGTGTATAAGAGAGAAAAACAGAGAACAGAACTACTCAAGTACTTTGGGCGAGGCAGGCCATAGGTTTATTAGACTCTCAAGGGTCCTCTATTTGAGAACTCATTTGTCAGGCCCCTTGAGTTCTCAGGCCTCCAGTTTCCCACTTTGGATACCTGAAGCCCTTGATTGCCCCCAGGATCCCTAGATCAGTTTTATCCTGTCCCCAAACACCCCACAGCAACTTCAGTCCTGAAAAGCCAGCCTAACTCCACCTTTTATCACATGTGTGCCCTCAGCAAGGCCCTTACTGTCTGCACCTCAGTTTCCTCATATGTCTCATGATCTAATCAGAGTAACTGCTGTGTGGGATTGTTGCAGGATTAAACCAGTTATCACCTGAAAGTGTCTGGAAAAGTCTGTGAATATAAAAGTAGGTGCTTTTCCCCCCTCTTCTCACCCCCAGAAAAATGATCCTTGAACTGCTCATGGGCAGAGGAGCTACAAGTCCACACCTCAAGCCATTCTCTGGGTTAGCTAATCTGTTTGCTCATATGTAACCACGGGCACTGCCTCCCCACAGACATGATCCTGTGGATAAGATGGCCAATATCTATGGGAGTTAAGCAAGGAAGGGTCCAGCCAGCTGGTCCTTCATTGGTTTTGCAAGCATTGGTCACTCCATAGCCAGTCCTGACTCAGCATTTGTTACCTGAACTGTGTCATAAACAACAAGTCCTTTCATCCTTCCAGTATTGTACCTGATGCTGACAGTCTTTTGGATAGGACGGAAGGTGGAAGACTGAGATGTCTGAACACAAAGTGTGTAGCTGCAGACACAAGAGATGAGTGTCATCAGGTGCCAAGGGTGGAAATAGGGCATCAGGGCAAGTGAAACTTGGTTTAGGTAAGGGGTGTCTGTACTCACAACAGGCTGGGCTGGTGCAAAAGGTGGAGGGCACCCACAAGTCAGATGAGCCTGTGTCAAAGACAACCTGGAATTCCTGAGGGGGTGTTCCAATGGTGATGTTACCCACGTAGAGCATCTACAGTGAGAAGGATGGAGTGGGTTAGTGCAGAACTGGCTACCCTCTGTTCCCACACTGATGTCTCCCTCTGGGTGTCACATATCTCTTGAGGTCATTTTCTAACCACCGTGCAGCCCACAGAGATATCTGCATTTGATATATTTCTCCTGTGCTACATTATATGCGGTATATTGATTCTATGACCAGGCATTGAAGTGGTACCTCTTGCATTGCAAGCTCAGAGGCATAATTACTGGACCTCCAGGACCACTGGACACCCAGGGAAGTCCTGGTGCCTTCATTTGAGAAGCTCTGTAATCTCTTCAATCCTAGCCTTAGCATCCCCTTCTCCAGGAGGTCCTTCCTGTTCAACCCCAGCCACACCCTCTAAACTCAGACAACATCCAATCAACTCCACACAGGTGACCCTTTCACCCGACATGTATTTACTCTTTGCCTAACTCTCAGGCTGGCATGGGGATTCT
This sequence comes from Oryx dammah, assembly GCF_014754425.2. NCBI lineage: Eukaryota > Metazoa > Chordata > Mammalia > Artiodactyla > Bovidae > Oryx > Oryx dammah. The sequence goes on from NW_024070199.1 coordinate 36,376,810, forward strand.
TGAAGACAAAATAAGCCCTTTGTCTAATCTAAAAACAGTAACCACAGTGTTAGATTCTTATGGCCTTACACGGAATATGGGTTCAGTAACTTTTTACTGCTGTGGTTCTTGCATCTGTAGAAACTGAATTCCTCTACTTGGGGATTCAAAATTGCTTTGTAGTTGGTTCTACCTTTTGATCAGTGATGGCTCACTCTTCATGTGTAATTAAGTGGCTCACTTTGTTCCTAAGGAAAAATCGCCCTCAAACTAATGACACATCTTTGACACAGAAATGGATGTTTACCTGCCACCTGGTAAGTGCCGGGCCCAGTCAACAGTTGAGGATGAAAGTAACTTCATCTCTGGTTAAGGTCCCTGTTTTCCAGAGTTTCTGCCTCCTGCAGGACCTCCAACCCCAACATCACACCTGGCACCTCCAGTTGAGCCCCAGTGCTAGGCTAGAGCACCATGGGGCGCTGTGAGCACCATCCTCCCATAATACTCACATCCATGATGTTTCTCAGGGGATGACTAGTTAGATTTGAGCCACGAGAGGAAATCTGGGACAGCCTGTAAGCATGTTCCTTCAGGAAATTGTCAGCATGTTTTTTCCACTGAGGGTGTTTCTCATGGTCTTCACTCTCCTTAGAGGTATTCTTTCACCGAGCATTTGACAAAGAAAACAAAGAAGATGCTACAACAAGCTGTCAATGTTAAAGTATAACTGATTGTAATGGCTGTGTGTACTTTCTAATCATTTTTATGAGGCACATTATTATCAGATTTTATGCAAATACCATGGCAAAGACATAGATTTGAATATAGGTTCTGTTCTGCAATCTTGGGTAACCCTTATGACAATGTGGTGTCTCAGTGTCCCCTTTGGTAAAATGGTGGAATATAACAATGCAACCCCTTCAAATAGAATATCTTGGGGATAAGTGAAGTGATGGATATAAGGTACCTGATAAATAGGAAGTCTCAACAATGACAGCCATTAGCATTGCTGTTGCCATCCCAATCTATCCTTCTCATAGAAACTCAAGGAATGAGTTAGAAGGGGGACTCTTATCCTCTTTTACAAGGAAGCAATTTGAAATGCAAGAGGTTTCTGAGTTGGCTGTGGTCACACTGCTTGTCAGATATAAAACATTGTATATAAAACAGTGTATCTTTCTCCACATTGAAAGAGAAGAGAGAGTTGAAAGAATAATCCAAGATATAGGGAACAAGTAAAGGAAATTCAGAAGCGTTAGAGGGAAGGATGAGTCAAATGAAAAATTAAAAGAAAACAACACAAAGAGAAATACACTCCCAGTGACTTCCAAAGAGATGGAGAGAGAAATGACAGTGATACAGAGATGAAGACATAGTCATATACACACTGAAGTAGACAGCGAAAAAAGAGGACATGTTGAATAAAATGTAGAACATTGCTATTCCACAGGACCACATCGACATCTGCATAGACTGTGCATTGAACAGTTGTAAGGAGTTGCATTTTCAATAGGTCATGACATGACTGGACCCCAAGAATTGTGCAACCATGCAAATCTACACCAAGACCTTGGGATCCACAGTTCCTATAGCAAGTTACTATTCAATAAGTAATAGTGGAACTTTAAGACTTTTAGGGAAATATTCCATTCCCTTCTAAACATGATGGGTGGAAGAATAAGCAGATGAAAACGAAAATCCGAGAAAGGAATATGATATGACTTACAGTAGCCATACTTATTTGACTATGCACTCTGAGAAGGCCACCATCCTGAGGAGCACAAGCCACTTCATGCTTCTTTCCTGGCTCCAGGTACTCAGGGAAGTTTGGATTCTTAGCATGTAGTGGTGACCAGGAGCCTCTAGTTATATATGCTCTGACCTACCCTAGTTTTCCCCTTTAAAGCCACTAAAAAATCTGAAAAAAGCACAAAGGTCTTAATAAAATCTTTACCTTCATCAATGTCCTTGGCTAGTGGACTTTGAAGCTTCTCAGAATACAGAGAATTGAACTGTACTCTCTTCCTTGAATCTTGGCTGGAAAATAAAACTGATCTGCATGGACATCTAAGAAGATGGAGAACCTTGCCTGCTTGGAGAAAAAACTGCTAAGAGCATCATGAAAATGGATACTAGGGCCACACTCCACATTCGTGGTTTCATGTCTTCCTCCTAGACACTTCATGAGATATGCATTCCTGTCTTCTTTGGAGAGGTGATTGCTAGCAGGATAAGTTGTCAAATGGCAAAGTGAAGACTTCAGGGACAGCCCAGGGACATATAACTCGCTTTAGGTAGTGGGTCTAATGGCAGACATCAGGGGCACCTATGATGCCAGCCTGCATCAAAGATTTAGGGCAGAGCAGTACATCAATTACATGGTTTCAGTATGGGAAGAAATGTCATATGCATCTACAAGATATTTTATATCATCCAACAGATATACAAGGGAGAACTGTGTGCTAGGTTCTGGGTTAAAGGCTTCAAAGTCAAAGTTGATCGAGACAAAAGTAGTCTTTATCTTAAGAAAGCTAGCAATCTATTTCTCACAAACTAATATCCCCAGGAGGCATGAGATATGATACTAGGACTAGGTGGCCATGTTGGACTCGGGGCAGCACAGGCTTTACCACTGGGAGCAGCCTTTCCTCCACTTCACCCATGCTGGAAAGCAGGCCAGTGAGCCATGTTTTCAAGAGAATCAGAAGTTTGGATATTTACGTACAGTCTACTGATTTTAATGTTAGCAAATTTTTTTTTCCCCAGAAAAAACAGTGGGAACAAAATCTCCACAGCGATGTGCTGGAATCAGCCTTCAATCTCTGTAGGTTTTTGTTTCTGGTCTAGAGTTGGGAATGCAGTGGGGACAGAGAGGATCTTAATTCCTGTTGGTTGATTTAAAAAGAGACTGAATAGGGATGGTATGGGTAGGGAGGTGGGAGGGGGTTTCAAGATGGGGAACACGTGTATACCTGTGGTGGATTCATGTTGATGTATAGCAAAACCAATACAATATTTTAAAGTAATTAACCTCAATTAAAATAAATAAATTTATATTAAAAAAATAAAAAAAAATTAAAAAATAAAAAGAGACTGAAGGCATAATAAACATGCTGACTCTTTGGAAAAGACCTTGGTATTAGGAAAGATTGACAGCAGGAGGAGAAGCGGAAGAGAGAGGATCAGATGGTTGGATGGCATCACCAAGTCGATGGATATGAGTTTGAGCAAGCTCTGGAAGTTGGTGATGGATAGGGAAGCCTGGCATGCTGCAGGCTATGATGTTCCAAAGAGACGAACACAACTGAAGGACTGATCTGAACTGAACAAATTGAGAACAGAGACTAATAAATCGAATTGCATCAAGTTGTTGCCTAGCTACCTATAATAACACATTACTTATGTGGCTTTAAATTCAGACTTATGACGCTACATTCAGAGTGGAATATCTTCTAAGGAAAAACAAAAATACTGCCCATCAAAAAAAAAAAAAAAAAAAAACATCACAAGCACGGAAATTGAAACTGTAATCAGAAATCTTCCAGCAAACAAAAGCCCAGGTCCAGACGGCTTCACAGCTGAATTCTACCAAAAATTTCGAGAAGAGTTAACACCTATCCTACTCAAACTCTTCCAGAAAATTGCAGAGGAAGGGAAACTTCCAAACTCATTCTATGAGGCCACCATCACCCTAATACCAAAACCTGACAAAGATACTACAAAAAAGGAAAACTACAGGCCAATATCACTGATGAACATAGATGCAAAAATCCTCAACAAAATTCTAGCAATCAGAATCCAACAACACATTAAAAAGATCGTACACCATGACCAAGTGGGCTTTATCCCAGGGATGCAAGGATTCTTCAACATCTGCAAATCAATCAATGTAATTCACCACATTAACAAATTGAAAAATAAAAACCAGATGATTATCTCAATAGATGCAGAGAAGGCCTTTGACAAAATTCAACATCCATTTATGATAAAAACTCTCCAGAAAGCAGGAATAGAAGGAACATACCTCAATATAATAAAAGCTATATATGACAAACCTACAGCAAACATTATCCTCAATGGTGAAAAATTGAAAGCATTTCCCCTTAAGTCAGGAACAAGACAAGGGTGCCCACTTTCACCACTACTATTCAACATAGTTCTGGAAGTTTTAGCCACAGCAATCAGAGCAGAAAAAGAAATAAAAGGAATCCAAATTGGAAAAGAAGAAGTAAAACTCTCACTGTTTGCAGATGACATGATCCTCTACATAGAAAACACTAAAGACTCTACCAGAAAATTACTAGAGCTAATTAATGAATATAGTAAAGTTGCAGGATATAAAATCGACACACAGAAATCCCTTGCATTCCTATACACTAATAATGAGAAAGTAGAAGAAGAAATTAAGGAAACAATTCCATTCACCATTGCAACAAAAAGAATAAAATACTTAGGAATATATCTACCTAAAGAAACTAAAGACCTATATACAGAAAACTATAAAACACTGATGAAAGAAATCAAAGAGGACACTAATAGATGGAGAAATATACCATGCTCATGGATCGGAAGAATCAATATAGTGAAAATGAGTATATTACCCAAAGCAATGTACAAATTCAATGCAATCCCTATCAAGATACCGGCGATATTTTTCGCAGAACTAGAACAAATAATTTCAAGATTTGTATGGAAATACAAAAAACCACGAATAGCCAAAGCAATCTTGAGAAAGAAGAATGGAACTGGAGGAATCAATTTGCCTGACTTCAGGCTCTACTACAAAGCCACAGTCATCAAGACAGTATGGTATTGGCACAAAGACAGACATATAGATCAATGGAACAAAATAGAAAGCCCAGAGATAAATCCACACACATATGGACACCTTATCTTTGACAAAGGAGGCAAGAATATACAATGGAGTAAAGACAATCTCTTTAACAAGTGGTGCTGGGAAAACTGGTCAACCACTTGTAAAAGAATGAAACTAGATCACTTTCTAACACCGCACACAAAGATAAACTCAAAATGGATTAAAGATCTAAATGTAAGACCAGAAACTATAAAACTCTTAGAGGAGAACATAGGCAAAACACTCTCCGACATAAACCACAGCAGGATCCTCTATGATCCACCTCCCAGAATTCTGGAAATAAAAGCAAAAATAAACAAATGGGATCTAATTAAAATTAAAAGCTTCTGCACAACAAAGGAAAACATAAGCAAAGTGAAAAGACAGCCTTCCGAATGGGAGAAAATAATAGCAAATGAAGCAACTGACAAACAACTAATCTCAAAAATATACAAGCAACTCCTGCAGCTCAATTCCAGAAAAATAAACGACCCAATCAAAAAATGGGCCAAAGAACTAAATAGACATTTCTCCAAAGAAGACATACGGATGGCCAACAAACACATGAAAAGATGCTCAACATCACTCATTATTAGAGAAATGCAAATCAAAACCACAATGAGGTACCACTTCACACCAGTCAGAATGTCTGCGATCCAAAAATCTGCAAGCAATAAATGCTGGAGAGGATGTGGAGAGAAGGGAACCCTCCTACACTGCTGGTGGGAATGCAAACTAGTACAGCCACTATGGAGAACAGTGTGGAGATTCCTTAAAAAATTGCAAATAGAAATGCCTTATGACCCAGCAATCCCACTGTTGGGCATACACACAGAGGAAACCAGAATTGAAAGAGACACATGTACCCCAATGTTCATTGCAGCACTGTTTATAATAGCCAGGACATGGAAACAACCTAGATGTCCATCAGTAGATGAATGGATAAGAAAGCTGTGGTGCATATACACAATGGAGTATTACTCAGCCATTAAAAAGAATACATTTGAATCAGTTCTGCTGAGATGGATGAAACTGGAGCCAATTATACAGAGTGAAGTGAGCCAGAAAGAAAAACACCAATACAGTATACTAACACATATATATGGAATTTAGGAAGATGGCAATGATGACCCTGTATGCAGGACAGCAAAAAAGACACAGATGTGTATAGCGGACTTTTGGACTCAGAGGGAGAGGGAGAGGGTATGATGATTTGGGAGAATGGCATTGAAACATGTATAATATCATGTAAGAATCGAAATGCCAGTCTATGTCTGATGCAGGATATGACACGCTTGGGGCTGACGCGCGGGGATGACTCAGAGAGATGTTGTGGGGAGGGGGGCGGCAGGGGGGCTCATGTTTGGGAACGCATGTACACCTGTGGTGGATTCATGTCAATCTATGCCAAAACCAATACAGAATTGTAAAGTAAAAATTAAAAATAAATAAATAAATTAAAAAAAATAAAACTTAAAAAAAAAAAGAAAGAAAGAAAGAAAGAAAGAGAACCAAAGAAAAAAGGAAAGAAATCTGACACTATATTCAACAACTTTAGTATAGTTCAGTTGCTCAGTCGTGTCCAGCTCTTTATGAGCCCATGAATGGAAGCACGCCAGTCCTCCCTGTCCATCACCAACTCCCAGAGTCCACACATACTCATGTCCATAGAGTTAGTGATGCCATCCAACCATCTCATCCTCTGTCATTCCCTTCTCCTCCTGCCCTCAATCTTTCCCAACATCAGGGTCTTTTCAAATGAGTCAGCTCTTCGCATCAGGTGGCCAAAGTATTGGAGTTTCAGCTTCAGCATCAGTCCTTCCAGTGAACATTCAGGACTGATTTCCTTTAGGATGGACTGGTTGGATCTCCTTTCAGTCCAAGGGATGCTCAAGAGTCTTCTCCAACACCACAGTTCAAAAGCATCAACTCTTCAGGGCTCAGCTTTCTTTATGGTCCAACTCTTACATCCATACATGATCAGTGGAAAAACTATAGCCTTGACTACATGGACCTTTGTTGACAAAGAAATGCCTCTGCTTTTCAATAAGCTGTCTATGTTGGTCACAACTTTCCTTCCAAGGTGTAAATGTGTTTTAATTTCATGGCTGCACTCAACATCTGCAGTGATTTTGGAGCCCAGAAAAATGAAGTCAACCACTGTCTCCACTGTTTCCCCATCTATTGGCCATAAGTGATGGGACCGAATGCCATGATTTTAGTTTTCTAAATGTTGAGCTTTAAGCCAACTTTTTCATTCTCCTCTTTCACTTTTATCAAGAGGTTCTTTAGTTCTTCTTCACTTTCTGCCATAAGGATGATGTCATCTGTATATCTGAGTTTACTGATGTTTCTCCCAGAAATCTTGATTCCAGCCTGTGCTTCCTCCAGCCCAGCATTTTCATGATGTACTCTACATATAAGTTAAATAAGCAGGATGAAAATATACAGTCTTAACATACTCCTTTCCTATTTGGAACCAGTCTGTTGTTCCATGTCCAGTGCTAACTGTTGATTCCTGACCTGCATATAGGTTTCTCAAGAGGCAGGTCAGATGATCTGGTATTCCCATCTCTTTAAGAATTTTCCACATTTTATTGTGATCCACACAGTGAAAGGCTTTGGCCTAGTCACTAAAGCAGAAGTAGGTGTTTTTCTGGAATTCTCTTGCTGTTTCGATAATCCATCAGATGTTGGCAATATGATCTCTGATTCCTCTGCCTTTTCTAAAACCAGCTTGAATATCTGGAATTTCATGGTTCATGTACTGCTGAAGCCTGGCTTGGAGAATTTTAAGCATTAATTTACTAGCCTGTGAGATGAGTGCAGTTGTGCTGTAGTTTGAGCATTCTTTGGCATTGCCTTTCCTTGGGATTGCAATGAAAACTGACTTTTTCCAGTCCTGTGGCCACTGCTGAGTTTTCCAAATTTGCTAACATATTGAGTGCAGCACTTTCACAGCATCATCTTTTAGGATTTGAAGGAGCTCAACTGGCATTCCATCACGTCCACTAGCTTTGTTTGTAGTGATGCTTCCTAAGGCCCATTTGACTTCATATTCCAGGATGTCTGGCTGTAGGTGAGTGATCACATCATCTTGATTATCTGGATCTTGAAGATCTTTTTTGTACAGTTCTTCTGTGTATTCTTGCCACCTCTTCTTAATATCTTCTGCTTCTGTTAGGTCCATACAACTTTTGTCCTTTATTGAGCTCATTTTTTCAGGAAATATTCCCTTGGTATCTCTAATCTTCTTGAAGAGATCTCTAGTCTTTCCCATTCTATTGTTTTCCTCTATTTCTTTGCACTGATCGCTGAGGAAGTCTTTCTTATCTCTCCTTGCTATTCCTTGGAACTCTACATTCAAATGGGTATGTCTTTCCTTTTCTCTTTTGCTTTTTGCTTCTCTTCTTTTCACAGATATCTCTAAGGCCTCCTCAGACAGCCATTTTGCTTTTTTGCATTTCTTTTCCTTGGGGATGGTCTTGATCCCTGTCTCCTGTACAATGTCATGAACCTCCACCCATAGTTCATCAGGCACTCTGTCTATTAGATCTAGTCCCTTAAATCTATTTCTTACTTCCACTGTATGGTCCTAAGGGATTTGATTTAGGTCACACCTGAATGGTCCAGTGCTTTTCTTCACTTTCAGTCTGAATTTGTCAATAAAGTGTTCATGATCTGAGACATCTTCAGCTCCCAGTCTTGTTTTTGCTGACTGTATAGAGCTTCTCCATCTTTGGTTGCAAAGAATATAATCAATCTGATTTTGGTGTTGACCATCTGGTGATGTCCATGTGTAAAGTCTTCTCTTGTGTTGTTGGAAGTGGCCATTTTCTATGACCAGTGTGTTCTCTTGGCAGAACTCTATTAGCCTTTGCCCTGCTTCATTCTGTACTCCAAGGCCAAATTTGCATGTTACTCCTGGTGTTTCTTTAATCCTACTTTTGCATTCCAGTCCCCTATAATGAGAAGGACATCTTTTTTGGGGTGTCAGTTCTAGCAGGTCTTGTAGGTCTTCATAGAACTGTTCAACTTAACTTCTTCAGCATTACTGATCTGGGGATAGACTTGGATTACCATGATATTGAATGGTTTGCCTTGGAAACGAACAGAGATCATATTGTCATTTTTGAGACTGCATGCAAGTACTGCATTTCAGACTCGTTTGTTGACTGTGATGTCTACTCCATTTCTTCTAATGGATTCCTGCCCACAGTAGTAGATATAATGGTCATCTGAGTTAAATTCACCCATTCCATCCATCTTAGTTCTCTGATTCCTAGAATGTCTATGTTCACTCTTGTCATCTCCTCTTTGACCACTTACAATTTGCCTTGATTCATGAACCTAACAATACAGGTTTTTATGCAATATTGCTCTCTACAGCATTGAATCTTGCTTCTATCACCAGTCCCATCCACAATTGGGTGTTGTCTTTACTTTGGTTCCATCCTTTTATTCTTTATGGAGTTATTTCTCTGCTGATCTCCAATAGCATATTGGGCACCTACCGATCTGAGGAGTTCATCTTTCCATGTCCTATCTTTTTGCCTTATCATGCTGTTCATGGGGTTCTCAAGGCAAGAATACTGAAGTGGTTTGCCATTCCCTTCTCCAGTGGACCACATTCTGTCAGACCTCTCCACCGTGACCTGTCCGTCTTGGGTGGCCCTACATGGCATGACTTAGTTTCATTGAGTGAGCCAAGGCAGTGATCCGTGTGACAGATTGGCTAGTTGTCTGTGAATGCGGTTTCAGTCTGTGTGCCCTCTGATGCCCTCTCTCAGCACCTACCATCTTACTTGGGTTTCTCTCACCTTGGACGTGGGTTATCTCTTCACGGCTGCTCCAGCAAAGTGCAGCCGCTGCTCCTTACCTTGGAATTAGGGTAGCTCCTCTCGGCTGCCACCTCTGATTTGGATGTGGGGGAGTTCCTCTCTGCCGCTCTTCTGCACTGCTGTTGCAGCCGCCAAGCATCTGCACCGCCATCACAGCTGAGGCAAGCAATAATTCAACAACTTATTGTTCTTCATATTGTTTCTGTTATTGTGACAGAATCGTATGTATGTTATCAGGTAAAAGTAAGACAATAATTAAAACTAATGCTCTGTAGTAAGACTTCCAGTGGCTAGAAAAATACGTTCACACATAACATAAAGAAGTTTAATTCAAATCCTGCTGTCTTAAATCTTGAACTGAAAGCATAAGTTTGTACCAACTAATTATATTCCTTTTTATTTTAAGTTTTAAGTAAAATGTGTACTTCCTCCTCTTACCACTGTAAAGCTTAGAAGCAATGACAATTTGATAACAGTGACTATTCTGTGGTCTAACATGTAGCTTCTAAACAGATTTTCCATCAGATCATCTTAAATGATGGATGATTTCAGGATTTGGTAAAGAAATGCACAAAATAATGTTGGGAATCTTGAAACACCAGAAAGGCAAGGGACTTCAAAGACCAGTGGGGACTAGACAGAAATTTTAGGAATCCAAATGAAAAGGCCAAACATCTATCAGTTTGTTGGGCAGAATGATGTTTCTGCTTCTCAACACACTGTTTATGTTTCTCATAGCTTTCCTGCCAAGAAGGAAACGTCTTCTGATTTCATGGCTGCAGTCACCATCCAGAGTGGTTTTAGAGGCTAAGATGCAGAAATCTGTCAGTGCTTCCACCTTTTCTCCTTCTATTTGCCATGAAGGATGGGGCTGGATCCCATGATCTTAATTTTTAAATTTTTAAATTTAAGCTGGCTGAATGTGTCCAAATGTTAATAGGCAACATCAAATTTGTCACTATGGTAGATTGCTAAGGCACCAACTCACCATTCTGAGCACTGAGAAAGGAAAATAATCATCAATATTTTTGCTATTCTTGTTTCTATTAAGCGTAGGTTATGTAACTACAAACAGTTCCAGGAAAATAAGCTAGACTGTTCTTTCTGGGGGTGATGACAGAGTGATGGAGAGCAGCTATAATACAGATGAAGCTTCACTCACTTGCCAACAACTCAGCTCCTGCTTTGGAGGTCTGGTTCCTAATAGACCAAGGACTGGTAGAGGTCCTGAACCACTGTGCTGGTATTGTGTCCCCACTATTGGGGACATTCTGTAAGACAAACCACCTTGCTTCCGCCCAGTTTCTGAACAAATAAATGGCATTAAAATTGGGAGAGGAACAGTTATTTCATCTTAAAAGAAAACAACCATTTGCAACATATGAGTACATTCTTACAATAAACTGTGAAAAGACATCTGCTTTTTGAGAATCAGGGACATTTGCTCATGGACTGGATATTAAATGTTCATTTTATTCGGATGAAAAGAGCATTTTTTTCATATCCTATCATTCTACCACAAATACTCATTTTGTACATTTTGAAAAATATTCATCTTTTCCCTATAATACTTCAGGAAAAATGAATAAGGAGTAAAAGAGAGAATGAAATGAGGGTCTGTCTTGATTTAAAAACAGATACCTGCTATGCAATGCATAGCTTCTGTGGATTGGATTGTGTCTATCCTTGACTCCCAATGTGGTGGTATTAGGAAGTAAGGCTTTTGATAGGTACCCAGGTTGACATGAGGTTTTGATGGCCGTCCCTTATGATGGGATTAGCCTCTCCCTCTTTTTCTCTCTTGATCTCCCTCTTCTTCCTTCCCTTCAGCCACCACATGTGAGAACATAGTAAGAAGAGTAAGACTGATGCAAGTCAAGAATGTCTTAACCGGGAACTCAACTGGCCATCACCTCGATATTGCATAGTCTCCAGTCTATGACAACCTGTGGGACTAAGAGATTAGTTTTTAGTTATTGATAATGAATGATGAAATATATGGTTCATGGCACTCTTCTTTCTTATATTTGTTATGTTTGAAATTGTTTCACAGTAAGAAGTTTATATAAAATCCATTTTGAAGTTTCTATTTTAGTGATACCCTGAGGAGCCCAAGATAGCAGATTTAGGCAGGTCCCCAATGAATGAGTGGTTGGAGGACCACACGCTCCTTACTCCAACTCATCTCTTGTCATCTGAAAACTGTCCCCCACACCTGACACCCTTAACGTCCCCCCTCCCCCCAGCACCATCTGCATCTCCATTCCTCTCCTAAGCTGAATCATCTAGCTGGAGATGTTCATGGTTCAGGACAGGGTCTGCAAGCAGAAGGAATGCAGACATTTTTAGAAAGAATGAACTGGGCAGACCTGTCTCAGTATTCCCTTCTTTAGTGTGATCTACAGGTGAGGGATTGGGCCTTGGTAGGGAGGGAGCCACAAGTGGGACTGCAGAGGCATCTGCAAGTGAAGGGAGGGGAAATTCAGAACCCAGGAACCAGGAGGTGGGCAGCTTGCACAGGACACAGGAGGGAAGGAAGAAGCAGTGGGAAAAGAATAGTGCCTACCTGAGGGCCAGACCTTCTTAAGTCTTCTAGTTAAACTTGGAAGTCATGTCCTTCCTGCTGGAATTTCTGCTCCAGATGTGGATGGGAGAGAGCTGTCCTCACTGCTAATGAGTCACAGGGAGAGGGACAGCCTCCCCCAGAGGCCCTTTGATTTCACTCTAACTGTGGGTATCATCACAAGCCAGAGAGCAAATGGCAGGTCATCCAAAAAATGACCTACTTTAAATGGTATTTAAAATACTACAAAATTTGTCTAAGAGTCCTAGCATATCTAGTTCCCAGTTTTTTTGGACAGATGATTCATCAGCCTAATTTGGGTTTCTACTGAGGAATCTACAAGTTTCCCCATTGGTAACTTCTGACTTGTAACTACCTGATCTCATCCCACAGAATCCAAATGATGGTAAGTTCCGGGGGGCAAGGCCTCTAAGACCTCGGTATCACAGCAGCTGTGTGCCAAGTGGTCTACCACTCCCAGTCCTGAGCCTCGGACCCATGAACTTCACAGGCTCCTGTCCACCAGATTCAGCCTCAGCATCCTCTGCAACACGCAATTCTGAGCCACTTCCCCACTGAATGGCACTGAGCTTCAGTCTGGAACAAGTGTTCTGGGGCAAGTCCAGTCTCCTTCATCCAAGAGATGGGAAACTGAACCCTGGGGTGTATGACTCACCTTAAGGCTGTAGGTAAGTTAGTGAAGACTTGGGACCCAGGAATCCTGGTTCCCAGGCTAGCAGACTTCCAGGAAGGGAAAAATGAGAGAAAGCTCAATTGCATCCACTGCTGGGTAGCTCTCAGACGTCTGCAAGCCCCAGAGTCGAAGTTTCTTTCCCTTTGCCCCTCAAGTCTGGTTCCGATTTTATCAGCAAACCTGCCTCCATGTAGCAGCAGGAAAGCAATATTCAGGGTTGTTTCTTCTTGGTTCCAGGCACAGTGGGAGAGCCCCAGGTGTAGTGACCCTAGGAGGCAGTCGTGCAGGTGGTGACTGACTCACTCCCAACTCAGATCCCCAGAGCTCCCGCTCCTCCTTCACACAAGACAGACCCTTGGCTGACTGGGTAACATGAATCTGCATTCACAGCAAGAAGCATTCTCTTCACAGCTTTCTGGCAATGTAGATAAGTGCCTTATGTTTCCTCAGGGAACCCTTGGCAGAGCGAACTTGGGTTCTGAGACTAGCCTGAATGCAGGGGATGTGTCCCCACTTTGACGCTCCAAATAGACTTTGGAGATTCAAAGGCCTTGAGAGAATTACAATCACTCTTATACTTTGTAGGAATTTTGCTTTATGAATCTGGTTGGAGAAAAAGGACAGAAACTCAGGACAAGGCTGGACAACTCTGGGTCCCAGCTGACTGTGTGTAGAGTTCCATCCACCAGGCTTCACAGTCAGGTGCTGATGTTATTCACAAGCCACCTTTGAAGAAGCAAAAGGGGAAAGAGTTTTTGGGAGGACAGCAGTGTGGTCAAAGGGTTGTGGGAATCACACAGGACAAGATGAAACAAGAGTCGTTATTTGTTTCTTTGCTCTATCTGACACAACTTATATCCCAGTTTCCCTGATAAAACAGGCTGTTGCTTCCCTCTACATGACTTGCATGAAATCAGACCCAGACTGGTTTCTTCCTTTTTTCATGTCCTGCTTCCCCTGAGACCTCACTGGTTTCTCTGGGAGAATTTTTTTTTTTTTAATTTTGGCTGCACTAGGTCTGCATTGCTGCTCAGGCTTCCCTATTTGCAACGAGCAGGGGCTACTCTGTAATGGTAGTGCACCGGCTTTACAATCCTGTGCTTCTCTTGATGTAGACCACAGGCTCTAGGGCACTCAGGCTCAGAAGTGGCCCACTGGCTTAGTTGCCCTGGGGCATTTGCGATCTTCCCAAAGCAGGTCTCAAACGCATATCTCAAGCACTGGATCAAAAGGGAAAACACTCTGGAAGGAATTTGAAATAAATCACTTTTACATGAAACTTGGCATCATGGCCTATTTATGAGGAGACTGATAGAGGATTGTCCCTGCTTCAAGCAACCTCCTGAGATCAGGACTGATTGAGGTTCTCCTCCCCAGGGTTCCTACAGGATCTTGAAGCTCTCTTGCCATGTGGCTTTGTTATTGCTTGAGTTTCTGAATCCCACACTAGAGCACATCTTCCAGAGGACAGGGCTGTCACTTGACTCACTTCTACCCTGGGTTGGGAAGATCCCCTGGAGAAGGAAATGGCAACCCACTCCAGTATTCTTGCCTGGAGAATCCTATGGATGGAGGATACTGGTGGGCTACAGTCCACGGGGTCGCAGAGTCAGACACGACTGAGCGACTTCACTTTCTTTCTTTCTAAGGATACATCAATAGATATTGTCTCATTCAGACCCTAATGTCAAGACAGGGCTAATACAAAGATCAGTTATTCTATTATGAGTGTTAGGTTACAGGTTCACTGACTAATCAAACCCTAAATAACATTATCTTAAATACAATACAATTTCAATTCTCTGTCATATAATGATAGTGCAGGTCTCTCCACAGAGATGAGGGCCCACTTCTTTCTTGTTACATCGTCCACTTGTGCTATTTACCTCTGGTCTAACATGGCTGCTCCAGCTCCTGCCATTACATGTGCATTCCAGCTAGTGGGACAGAAAATAATACTTCCACTTGGAAGTGAGATATCACCTCTACTCAAATTCCACTGGACCAAGTATCTTCCATGGTCACGGCAAACCTGGGGGTGGTGGGCACATAGAAGGGCAGGGAAATGTGATCTTACTGAAGAACATTAATGATGAGTAACAGTGGCCACCAGCCTTCATTCATATCCCTGTGTACATTCTTCTTTGTTCCTCCCCACACAGGTCTCGGTCTGTTTTGGCTTGCAGATATGGATATGGATGAGGTTATAAGAGAGGCCATGGTACAGGCTGTACAATATATGGCAAAAACAAGAAACGAAAGAAGATAAGGAAGTATAAAAATTCAAAATCTAAAGGAAACCGTGCTTATAATAATAATTTTGCATTTATATAATTTAGGTATAGTGGTTGATGAATCAATTTATAAAATAAAAAATTTGAGAAATATAAAACATAAATATATTCACTAAACCCAACAAAATAATAAGGTTATATCATATTAAACACATAGTAGTATCAGGATTACGTTTGGATGCACATTGCAAAAGACTAAAACAACTATAACTTTAGCAAGATAAACTTGATTTTTCTCTCCCACTGAAACAAAGCTTTATGTAGGCCAGCCAGAGCTTGGGTGGTATCCATTTCCATGGTTACATGTTTGTCCAATACAACTGTAGGAGTTCCAGCCATCACAACTAAAATCCAGACAACAGTTAGGAAGAATGTAGGGAAGGGAAGAGTCCCATCTCTCAGTTAAATCAGCTCCTTGAAAGCAGTCTTTATAGAAATCCTTCTTACATATCTGCTTGCAGTTGGGTCACCAGTCATGACTAAGAGCACGGGTGTGCAGGAAAGGCAATCCTGTAGCTACTGTGCTCATGGCTATATAACAAACTATTTTCAGTTTTGAAAGAGAAGCAGAGAATAGATCATTTTAGGTAGCCTGCAGCGCCTGCCTTAAAGAACAAACCCTTTCTGAATGGATCAGGCTGAATGGCTGGGCACAGTGTGGGAAGCAGGAGGAAAGAACAGCAATGAGAAACAGCTAGATGGACCTGAACTGTGCTCCAGAAAAAAGAGGCAGACTGGTCAGTAGAGATCTTCTAAAGACTGAAGTGAGGATTATACATACCACACGACCCAATTTGTTTTGAAAACTTCTTTTCCAACTCAGGTCCCAAATCTCTCTCAATTCTTCAGCTTCTAAATACCTTGTCTTTGTTACCTCACATTCTGACCAACCTGTCTCACTTTCCTTATTTCTGTTCACATCACTTCTCCATCTAGTCCACCAGCACTGCAAGATCCAGTACTGAGGAGTTAGCAGTACATTCTAGAATTGGGTAAAAACACAATGAGTATCTACTTTAATATTTGTTTGTCCTTATCAGGGTCTTTTGAAGGACTGAGATGGCTAGAATTATGGAGATCTCACGTTTGAGGCCTTTTAAAAAAAACATTTCTTGTTACATTGTTCTGTTTGTAGTGATGCAGTCTCATAGTTTTTGTACGTCTGATAAGGTATTTTATCTTGTTTTTGATATGTATTTTTCTTGGGTATAGAATTCTGAGTCAATTATATTTCTCTCAGCATTTTAAGATGTGGTGCCAGTGTCCTCTGGCTAACATTGTTTCATATGCCTAATCTGCTGTCTCCCCCCCCCCTTTTTTTTTTTTCTACTGTGTCTGTTTTTCCTTCTGGTTACATTTTTTTGGTTGATTATTTTAAACAATGAATTATCATGCAGCTTTGAATACTTGTCTTATTTCTTGTCCTTGAATTAATAGAACTTCTGTGTTAATGGATTTAACACAGCTTTCATCATAGCTGGAACATTTTCAGCCAGTAATTATGAAGTTCTTTTCTCTATTCTGCTTCTTTCACTTCCTGTGGGATTCCATTTACATATATTTCAGTATTCTTAAAGTTGTTTCAAATATCTGTGATGCACAGTTAATTGTTTCCCACATTCTTTTCATTCTTATTTTCCATGTCTCTATTTAACATACCCAATATTCTTCAGCTTCATGAATATAAAGATTATTATTCTAGGAAGCATTTTAATGTCTTTCCTTGGTAATCATGTAATGTATATTTTACCTGTATTTTTACTTATTGATGTTTCCCTCATTATGGATATTTCTTTGCTTCTTTACACATTGGAAGTATTTTTTTTCTTTTTAAATTTATGTATTTGTCTTAATTAGAGGGTAATTACTTTACAATATTTTGGTTGACTTAGGACAAATATTTTCACAATTCTTATTGAAATTTTATTGGATATTGGGTATGGTAATTTTTACCCTTTGGATTATAGATATTTTTAATTTTTATAAATTATTTCTGGCACTGTTTGCAAACATTGTTAATTTCTTGGAAAACATTGTATTTTTTGAAGGCTTGCTGTTCAGTTTTTTTTTTTTTAATCTGATATGAGACCAGCCTTTAGACCAGGTTTACTATTCCCCACTAGTAAGGAAATATTGTCTTCAGGGCCACACTGATGTCATGGGAATTATGAATAATTTCCACGCTGGTGGGTGGGGACACCATTAGACTTGGTGCAGTTTGAGTCTCAAGGATTGTTCCCTATAATCCTGACCAGTACTATCAACTCTCTGCTGTAAACTGGAAGGGTATCACCTATACACTCACACAGTTCTCTGTATGTAGCTCTCTCCTGTGAGCTCTAACTATCTAGAGTCTCAAATCTCTCTTCTTGAGGAGACTGTTTGTCTTTGCCTAGTTAGCCCTTCCATGTATGTGTTGGAAACTATTTCCAGAGTTGGGGAAATTGTAGAACTCACCTTGCTTGCTCCCAACCTCAGGAATCCATTCTCTGCTGCCTGACATTTGATGTAAAAAAGCCGCTCTTTCATTTATCTCTTCTATTTTCAAGTTGTTTGAGACAGGAGGATAAATGTGTCCTTTGCTCCTCTATGTCTACCAAAACGGAGGTCC
The DNA here is from genome assembly GCF_014754425.2 of Oryx dammah. NCBI lineage: Eukaryota > Metazoa > Chordata > Mammalia > Artiodactyla > Bovidae > Oryx > Oryx dammah. Next base: position 36,394,647 of record NW_024070199.1, read on the forward strand.
CCCCTGCAATCAGAACTCACTGAATGCCTTGAGAATGCTAAGCAGTGATTTCTGTGCATGGGTGCAGACTAACCAGGGATATGTCTTGGGGCTTTGGGGAGCCCCATCTTGCTGGAGAAACATGACAATTACAAGTAGCATTTGCTATGTGGTATGTTCAGTTCAGTTCAGTCGCTCAGTCATGTCCAACTTTTTGCAATCCCATTGACTGCAGCATGCCAGGCTTCTCTGTCCTTCACCAACTCCTGGAGCTTGCTCAAACTCAAGTCGTCGAGTCAGTGATGCCATCCAGCCATCTCATCCTCTATCTTCCTCTTCTCCTCCTGCCTTCAATCTTTCCCAGTAATAGAGTCTTTTAATGAGCAAGTTCTTCACATCAGTTGGCCAAAGCATTGGAGCTTCAGCTTCAGCATCGCTCCTTCCAATGAATATTCAGGATTGATTTCCTTTAGCATTGACTTGTTGGATATCCTTGTAGTCCAAAGGACTCTCAGGAGTCTTGTCCAACACCACAGTTCAAAACCATCAATTCTTCATCGAAAACCATTCTTGATGGTCCAACTGTCACATCCATACATGATAAATGTAAAAATCATAGCTTTGATTATACTGAACTTTTTCAGCAAAGTAATGTCTCTGCTTTTAAAAATGCTGATAGTTTTGTCATAGCTTTTCTTCAAACAAGCAAATATATTTTAATTTCATGGCTGCAGTCATCATCTGCAGTGATTTTGGAGCCCCCAAAATAAAGTCTCTCTCTGTTTCCATTGTTTCCCTATCTATTTGCCATGAATTAATGGGATGAAATTCCATGATCTCATTTTCTGAATGTGGAGCTAAAGCCAGTTATTTCACTCTCCTCTTTCACATTCATCATGAGGCTCTTTAGTTTCTCTTCACATTCTGCCATGAGGGTGGTGTCTTCTGCATATCTGAGGTTATTGATATTTCTCCCAGCCACCATTATTCCAGCTTGTGCTTCATCCAGTTGGGAATTTCGCCTGATGTTCTAAGCATATAATTTAAATAAGCAGGGTGACAATATAGAGCCTTTACTTACTCCTTTTCTGATTTGGAATCAGTCAGCTGTTTCATGTTCAGTTCTAACTGTTGCTTCTTGACCTGCATACAGATTTCTCAGAAGGCAGGTAAGATGGTCTGGTATTCCCATCTCTGTAAGTTTTCCACTGTTTGTTGTGATCCACACAATCAAGGGCTTTTGCATGCTCAATAAATCAGAAGTAGGTATATTTCTGGAATTCTCTTGCCTTTTCTATGACCCAATGGATGATGGCAATTTGATCTCTGGTTCCTCAGCCTTTTCTAAATCCAGCTTGAACATATGGAATTTCACAGCACATGCACTGTTGAAGACTTGCTTGGAGAAAGACTTGCTTTGGTAGCATGTGAGATGAGTGCAACTGTATGGTAGTTGAACATTCTTTGAAATCGCCATTCTTTGGGATTGTGATGAAAACTACCTTTCCAGTCCTGTGGCCACTGCTGAGATTTCCAAATTTGCTAGCATATTGAGTGAAGCACTTTAACAGCATCATCTTTTAGGATTTGAAATAGCTCAATTGCAATTCCATCACCTCGACTAGTTTTGCTCATAGTGATCCTTCTTAAGGCCCTCTTGAGTTCACATTTCAGGATGTCTAGCTCTAGGTGAGTGATCACACCACTGTGGCTATCTGAGTCATTAATATCTTTTTTTGTATAGTTCTTCTGTACATTCTTTCAACCTCTTCTTAATATATTTTGCTTCTTTTAGGTCCATGATATTTCTGTCTTTTGTAAGGCCCATTTTGCATGAAATGATCCTTCCCTACCGCTAATTTTCTTGAGCAAATCTCTGGTATTTCCCATTCTATTGTTTTCCTCTATTCTTTGCACTGATCACTTCAGTTCAGTTCAGTCACTCAGTCGTGTCTGACTCTTTGTGACCCCATAAATTGCAGCACGCCTGGCCTCCCTGTCCATCACCATCTCCCGGAGTTCAATCAGACTCATGTCCATCGAACCCATGATGTGATCCAGCCATCTCACCCTTGGTCGTCCCCTTCTCCTCCTGCCCCCAGTCCCTCCCAGCATCAGAGTCTTTTCCAATGACTCAGTTCTTCGCATGAGGTGGCCAAAGTACTGGAGCCTCAGCTTTAGCATCATTCCTCCCAAAGGAATTCCAGGGTTGATCTCCTTCAGAATAGACTGGTTGGATCTCCTTGCAGTCCAAGGGACTCTCAAGAGTCTTCTCCAACACCACAGTTCAAAAGCATCATTCTTTGGCACTCAGCCTTCTTCACAGTCCAACTCTCACATCCATACATGACCACAGGAAAAACCATAGCCTTGACTAGACGGACCTTAGTCGGCAAAGTAATGTCTCTGCTTTTCAATATCCTCTCTAGGTTGGTCATAACTTTTCTTCCAAGGAGTAAGCGTGTTTTAATTTCATGGCTGCACTCACCATCTGCAGTGATTTTGGAGCCCCCCCAAATAAAGTCTGACACTGTTTCCACTGTTTCCCCATCTATTCCCCATGAAATGATGGGACCGGATGCCATGATCTTCATTTTCTGAATGTTGAGCTTTAAGCCAACTTTTTCGCTCTCCTCTTTCACTTTCATCAAGAGGCTTTTTAGATCCTCTTCACTTTCTGCCATAAGGGTGGTGTTATCTGCATATCTGAAGTTATTGATATTTCTTCCGGCAATCTTGCTTCCAGCTTGTGTTTCTTCCAGTCCAGCATCTCTCATGATGTACTCTGCATAGAAGTTAAATAAGCAGGGTGACAATATACAGCCTTGACATACTCCTTTTCCTATTTGGAACCAGTCTGTTGTTCCATGTCCAGTTCTAACTATTGCTTCCTGACCTGCATACAGATTTCTCAAAAGGCAGGTCAGGTGGTCTGGTATTCCCATCTCTTTCAGAATTTTCCACAGTTTATTATGATCCACACAGTCAAAAGCTTTAGCATAGTCAATAAAGGAGAAATAGATGTTTCTCTCGAACTCTCTTGCTTTCTCCATGATCCAGTGGATGTTGGCAATTTGATCTCTGGTTCCTCTGCCTTTTCTAAAACCAGCTTGAACATCAGAGAGTTCACGGTTCACGTATTGCTGAAGCCTGGCTTGGAGAATTTTGAACATTACTTTATTAGCATGTGAGATGAGTGCAATTGTGTGGCAGTTTGAGCATTCTTTGGCATTTCTTTTCTTTGGAATTGGAATGACAACTGACCTTTTCCAGTCCTGTGGCCACTGCTGAGTTTTTCAAATTTGCTGGCATATTGCATGCAGCACTTTCACAGCATCATCTTTCAGGATTTGAAACAGCTCAACTGGAATTCCAGCACCTCCACTAGCTTTGTTCATAGTGATGCTTTCAAAGGCCCACTTGACTTCACATTCCAAGATGTCTGGCTCTAGATTAGTGATCACATCATCATGATTATCTGGGTCATGAAGATCTCTTTTGTACAGTTCTTCCATGTATTCTTGCCACCTCTTCTTAATATCTTCTGCTTCTGTTAGGTCCAGACCATTTCCGTCCTTTATTGAGCCCATCTTTGCATGAAATGTTCCCGTGGTATCTCTAATTTTCTTGAAGAGATCTCTAGTCTTTCCCATTCTGTTGTTTCCCTCTATTTCTTTGCATTGATCACTGAAGAAGGCTTTCTTATCTCTTCTTGCTATTCTTCAGAACTCTGCATTCAGATGCTTATATCTTTCCTTTTCTCCTTTTCTTTTCACTTCTCTTTTTTTTACAGCTATTTGTAAGGCCTCCTCAGACAGCCATTTTGCTTTGTTGCATTTCTTTTCCATGGGGATGGTCTTGATCCCTGTCTCTTGTACAATGTCACGAACCTCATTCCATAGTTCATCAGGCACTCTATCTATCAGATCTAGACCCTTAAATCTATTACTCACTTCCACTATATAATCATAAGAGATTTGATTTAGGTCATAACTGAATTGTCTAGCGGTTTTCTCTACACTCTTCAATTTGAGTCTAAATTTGGTAATAAGGATTTCATGATCTGAGCCACAGTTAGCTCCTGGTCTTGTTTTGTTGACTGTATAGAGCTTCTCCATCTTTGGCTGCAAAGAATATAATCAATCTGATTTTGGTGTCGACCATCTGGTGATGTCCATGTGTAGAGTCTTCTCTTGTGTTGTTGGAAGAGGGTGTTTGCTATGACCAGTGCATTTTCTTGGCAAAACTCTATTAGTTTTTGCCCTGCTTCATTCTGCATTCCAAGGCCAAATTTGCCTGTTACTCCAGGTGTTTCTTGACTTTCTACTTTTGCATTCCAGTCCCCTATAATGAAAAAGACATCTTTTTTGGGTGTTAGTTCTAAAAGGTCTTGTAGGTCTTCATAGAACTGTTCAACTTCAGTTTCTTCAGCATTACTGGTTGGGGCATAGACTTGGATAACTGTGATATTGAATGGTTTTCCTTGGAGACAAACAGAGATCATTCTGTCATTTTTGAGATTGCATCCAAGTACTGCATTTCAGACTCTTTTGTTGACCATGATGGCTACTCCATTTCTTCTGAGGGATTCCTGCCTGCAGTAGTAGATATAATGGTCATCTGAGTTAAATTCTCCCATTCCAGTCCATTTTAGTTTGCTGATTCCTAGAATGTCGACGTTCACCCTTGCCATCTCTTGTTTGACCACTTCCAATTTGCCTTGATTCATGGACCTGACATTCCAGGTTCCTATGAAATATTGCTCTTTACAGCATCAGATCTTGCTTCTATCACCAGTCACATCCACAACTGGGTGTTGTTTTTGCTTTGGCTCCATCCCTTCATTCTTTCTGGAGTTATTTCTCCACTGATCTCCAGTAGCATATTGGGCACCTAATGACCTGGGGAGTTCCTCTTTCAGTATCCTATCATTTTGCCTTTTCATACTGTTCATGGGGTTCTCAGGGCAAGAATACTGAAGTGGCTTGCCATTCCCTTCTCCAGTGGACCACATTCTGTCAGACCTCTCCACCATGACCCGCCCATCTTGGGTTGCCCTGCAGACATGGCTTGGTTTCATTGAGTGCAGGTGGCTGTGGGCTGGCACACTAAGCATGGCTGAGAGGAGCTACCCCACGTCCGAGGTCAGGGGCAGTGGCCTAGGGTGCCAGGCTGCGATGGCGCAGGAACAGCTGAGAGGAGCTACCCTGCGTCCGAGGTCAGGGGCGGCTGAGAGAAGCCACCTTGCGCCCGAAGCCAGGGGCTGTGACCCTGAGGAGCCACCCTGAGCCTGAGGCCAGGGGCGGCAGCTGGGAGGAGCCACCCACAGCCGAGACCAGGGCAGGTGGCTTGGAGAAGCAACCCAAGGAGTGGTGGCTGTGCAGGCACAGAAGGGCCTAGAGGAGCTATCTCACGTTGAAGGTCAGGAACAGGGGCAGTAAGGAGATACCCCTCATCCAAGGTAAGGAGCAATGGCCATGCTTTGCTGGAGCAGCCATGAAGAGATACCCCACGCTCAAGGTAAGAGAACCCAAGTAAGATGGTAGGTGTTGCAAGAGGGCATCAGAGAGCAGACACACTGAAACCATACTCATTGATCACTTAGGAAGGCTTTTAAAAAATCTATTCTTACTATTCTTTGGAACTAGCATTCAGATTGGTATGTTTTTTTCTCTTTTCCTTTTGCTCCTTTTCTTTTCTAAGTTATTTCTAAGGCATCCTCAGATAACGATTTTGCCTTTTTGCATCTCATTTTTTGGGGGGATGGTCTTGACGAGGTATGTACAGATCAAAACATAAAGATCATTGCATCCAGTTCCATTGTTTCATGGAAAATACATGGATAAACAAAGAAAATAGTGACAGACTTTATTTTCCTGGGCTCCAACATCACTGTAGTTAGTGACTGCAGCTGTGGGGAAAAAAAAAAAAGACACTTGGTCCCTGGAAGAAAAGCTATGAAAAACCTAGACAGCATACTAAAAAGCAGAGACATTACTTTACCAGCAAAGGTCTGTACAGTCAAAGCTATGCGTTTTCCAGAAGTCATGAGTGGATATGAGAGTTGGACCATAAAGAAAGCTGAGCACCAAAGAATTAATGCTTTTGAACTGTGGTATTGGACAAGACTCTTGAGAGTCCCTTGGACTGCAAGGAGATCCAATCTGTCCATCCTAAAGGAAATTAGTCCTGAATATTCATTGGAAGGACTGATACTGAAGCTGGACCTCCATTACTTTGGCCAATTGATGGGTAGAACTGACTCATTATAAAAGACCACGATGCAGGGAAAGATTAAAAGCAGGAGGAAAAAGGAAAGGCAGAAGACAAAATTGTTAGGTGGCATCACCAACTTGATGAACATGAGTTTGAGCATGCTCTAGGAGTTGGTGATAGACAGGGAAGCCTGGCGTGCTCACCCCGTGATACAGCAAAGATTTTGACATGACTGAGAGACTGAACTGAACTAATGTACAGAGGACAATCAGGAAGCAAGTAGAAGTCTTTAAGGAAGGAGGAAGGAACAAATTATGGATAGCTAACAATGATGGGTTGGCAGGCCATTTCAAGCTGGAGAAGCTGTAGGGAAGCAATTGTATGCCAGGTGGAGAGAAGAATGGTATGAGAAAGACACGGTGGCAGTGCTGGGATTTCCCAGAGGACAAGATCTCTGTTTTATTAAACTTTATCAATGTTCAATATTGTTAAATGATTGGAAACAGGAGTTTTGTTTTGGAAATGGTAGAGCAATATTCAATGGAAGGACTGATGCTGAAGATGAAGCTCCAACACTTAGGCCATCTAATGTGAAGACCCAGCTCTTTGGAAGAGACCCTGATGCTGGGAAAGATTGTGGGCAGAAGGAGAGGGGTCAAAAGGATGAGACTGTGAAATGGCATCACCGACTCAATGGACATGAATTTGAGGAAACTCCAGGAAATAGTGAAAGACAGGGAAGCCAGCTTTATGGCCAAACAGTGTTCAGAGAGTCAGACATGACTTAGGAACTGAACAATACCAGTGAGGACACAGGGTCCAGTGAAGGCTCTGGTCCTGTTTGGAGTGGAGACAGATTTAGGTGGAAGGGGAGGCTTCCCATCCTCTGGTGCACGTCATGAATCCATGGCAAGGAGCACTAGATTTTGAATGTGTTACCAAACCTTGTTTTCTAAAAAAAAACCACAATACTGTTTTCTGCAGGAGAGAGATCTTTGACTGAGTTTCTTCTCTAGATTTTACTGAGGGATGTGGAAGGGATCTGGAGTGGGCTGAGTCTGCAAAAGCCAGGTGACCAGCTGCTGGAGGGTGAGGCTTGTGGTAGACATTCTGCACTAGGTGGAAAACGAATCTAGAAAAAGTGTTCCTTCTGGAGTGGATGTGTCAAAGTATCACATTGTTTCGGCAAATCACATCAATGTTGTTTTGGGTCAAGGAAGACTGTACGATGTGACTAAATGAGAATGAATGACTAATTGTCTGGTTACATCATTGCATGGTTGGAATCATGCTTAAGAAATAAACCTAGATAAAGTCCACACATATTTCATCATTAAACAGCAGAGGAAGGTTTCTAAGGCAACTGTAGGTAATTTAAACATGAGGGGCCAAATGGGGACAGTTTCATTTAACAGGCTGAGATTGACTGTACAGGTTGCCATACTTGTTGCCATGACAAGCCATAACAGCTACTTGTTGCTACGCTGGAGATGTGGGAAAGCAAAAAGAGACCAAAAGCCTTATAACTCTCCTTGCAGTGTGATTTCAGGCTAGTAGTAGTTGACAAGGAAAGGCTGACTGGTAAGGCTGGGAAGAGAGTAATCTGAGCCAGTAATCAGTAACTCTTGTTGGGGCCCAGAAAACAGAAGCATCAGGTCAGTCATAGTTCTGTCACGGTTCAGAGATAGATGTCATTTGGCTTGAATCAATATTTAGCCTTGGGGATGGCAGCCATATCCTCTAAACAGAAGATTTCCTTCTCCCCAGGTGGCAGAATAATTTATATTTGTTCCAGTCTCAGGAACCCAGAAAGCGCTCTCAGGGCCACTTGTTCTTAGCAGGCACACATGCAATCAATCTATAAGGTGGAATTATCATCATGGTGCCCATTTTGCAGATGAGAAAACTGAGGTTAAGGGACTTGATCAAGGTCACACAGCTAAGCATGTGAAAAGCCAAGCACAAACCCAGGGTAACGGTCCTCAAATTGTGTGTTTTTGCTCCACACCCACTGGGAGTGGTGAGTGGTGATCTGGCACCAATGCTTAGGCAGAAGCAAGCAGTTTTAAGGCTTAAATTGAAGTAAGAAAGGAAAACCACTAGACCATTCAGATATGACCTAAATCAAATTGCTGATGATTATAAGTGGAGATGAAAGATAGATTCAAGGCATTAGGTCTGGTAGCCTGAAAACTATGGATGGAGGTTTGTAACATTGTATGGGATGTGGTTACCAAAACCATCGCCAAGATAAACAAATGTGAGAAGGCAAAGGGGTTGCCTGAGGAGGCCTTAAAAACATGAGGAAAAAAGAGAAATGAAAGGCAAAGGAGACAGGGAAAGATATACTGAATGTAACACAGACTTCCAGAGAATAGCAAGGAGAGATAAGAAAGTCTTCATAGGTGAACAGTGAAAGAATTAGAGGAAAATAATAGAATTTTAAAGAGTATAGATCTCTTCAGGAAAATTAGAGTTACCAGAGGAACACTTCATGCAAGGATGTGCACAAGAAAGAAGAGAAAATCAAACACCTAACAGAAGCAGATGAGATTAAGAAGAGGTGGCAAGAATGCACAGAAGAACTGAACAATAATGGTCATAATGACCAGGATAGAGATGATGCTTGGCTCACTCATGTAAAGCCAGATATACTGGAGTATGAAGTCAAGTGGGCCTTAGGAAGCATCACTAGAAATAATGCTAGGAGAGGTGATGGAATTCCAGTTGAGCTATTTAAAAATCCTAAAGAATGAGGCTGTAAAAGTGCTGCATTCAGTATGTCAGCAAATTTGGAAAACTCAGCAGTGGCCACAGTGCTGGGAAAGGTCAATTTTAATTCCAATCCAAAAGAAAGACAATTCCAAAGAATGTTCAAACTAACATGCCATTGTGCTCATCTCACTTGCTAGCAAGGTAATGCTCAAAATCCTTCAAGCTAAGCTTCAACTTTCCATGAACTGAGAACTTCCAGATATACAAATTGGTTTAAGGAACCAGAGATCAAAATGCCAACGTCCATTGGATCATAGAGAAAGCAAGGGAATCCCAGAAAACATTTCCATCTCCTTCACTGACTATGCTAAAGCTTTTCACTGTGTGGACCACAACAAACTGTGGAAAATTCTTAAGGAAATGGGAGTACCAGATCACCTTACCTGTCTCCTGAAAAGTCTGTATGTACTTTGACCTGTACCTCAGGTCAAAAAGTGGCAGTTAGAATCAGACACGGAACAACTGAAAGATTTAAAACTGGGAAAGAAGCATGACAACGTGTACATTCTCACTCTGGTTATTTAACTTCTATATAGGATACATCATTTGACATGCTGGACTGCATAAATCCCAAGCTTGAATAAAGATTGCTGGGAGAAATATCAACATCCATAGATATGAAGTTGACACTTCCCTAATGGCAGAAAGCAAAGAAGAACTAAAGAGCCTCTTGATGAGGAGAGGAGATGCAAAAACTGGCTTAAAACTCAACATTCAAAGAGCTATTCTCAAGATATATTCAACATTCATGCCATCCGGTCAAACCACTTCATGTCAAATAGATGAGGGAAAAGTGGAAACAGAGGCAGATTTTATTTTCTTGGGCTCCCATACCACTATGGACCTTGACTGCAGCCCAAAATTAACAGACACCTGCTCCTTGGAAGGAAGAAAGGCTATGAAAAACCTGGACAATGTATTAAGAAGCAGAGACTCACTTTGCTACCGAAGTCTGTATTGTCAAAGCTATGATTTTTCCAGTAATCATGTACAGATGTGCGATTTGGACCATAAAAGGGGGAATGGCAAAAAATTGAGCTTATGAACTGTGGTGCTTGAGAAGATTCTTGAGAGTCCCTTATAAAGCAAGGAGATCAAACCAGTCAATCTGAAAGGGAATCAAACTCTGACCCTGCTGTCTCAGCTGAGACATCTACTAAGGGCCTCCAGGTGGAAAGAATGGATGCTTTCACTGCACAAGTGCCTAACCATGGCAGCTCCAAGCAAATAGTTTGTAGCTCCACCCCTGGAGGAAGCTCAGAAAGGCTGAAGGCTCTGTGTACCCTGGGTCTCGTGATACATGCGTTGTATTTTCCCCAACAGCATTGGAGGCCAAGGAAGGGGCATTCTGAGCCCTGGAGGAGGGGGATGGCTCAGGGATCCACTGGGGCCACCACTTACCAAGTAGGACTGGAAAGGACAGAGCAGGCATATGTGGCATAGAGCTGGTGACTGGGGTGTGGGAACAAGAGGTAATGAGCTCTGCATGAAGCTCCTCACCCAACATCCTCTGGAGGAGATTTCATTACCCCTTATAATTCCTCTGAATGAGGAGGTGGTGGAGTTGGTGTGTCATCACAAACTCTTCCATGGCCTAGACCATCTGCCAGTTGCTATCCTTGGGGCTGCCTCTCCCCAGCTTCAGTCATGTAGTTCTGGAGGAAACTGACAATTATGTGTGCTGCCAGGTCAGGGCCAAAGACCATGTAAAGCCAATCATAAGACCCCTTGTCCCTGCCAGGATGGCTGATCTGGGGCTGTACATGTGATCTGAGGTGGATCTTTCAGAGAACACCTTTGAACTCTGATGTCTTCAATCTTTTCTTTCCTTATTGGAGATGCCTTCAGGATATAAAACCCTAGGGCAGGTAGCTTGGACTTCCTCACTAGGTGTAGAAGCCTTAAGGAAGAAAGTTGGCAGGCTAAGACCATCAAAGAAGAGGGAAGGGAAAGAGCGAGGGTGAGAGAGAATTGATGACTTTTGATTTTTTGGGTCCAGTCACTGAGATCTTTGTATTTGCTCTGTTTCTTGCATCCTAGATTCCCAGAATCATTTCAATGAGTCTCCCTCTTTCTTGAAGCCAGTTGGATTAGGGCTCCTCTCAATTTTGATTCAGACTTGGTTCTATATCCTTCACTCCCAGACAAAAACAGAGGCACCGATTTCTTTCAGCACCATTAAGAGTGAAACTCTTTATTCTTTACTGAGAATAGGGTGTGCAGACCACCAAATACAGTTCACCAGCATCCTGGGCAGGAGTACCCTAAGTGTGAGTGAGTGTGTGTTAGCAGTGGCCTTACTGATTCCTGAACCACTCCCAGCATTTACACTGCCCGTGCCAGGCCAATCCTGTCATTTCCTCGATCAAAGACTGAGAAATACTTCCTCAGGAAGATGTCACCCAGGATCCAGGTCTCTGCAGATGGACTCACTCTGTTCACTTGAAAGGGGGAATAGCACTGGTCTCTAGAATTCTGGGGGAGTCAGAGACACACACCAGTCAGCATGAGCCATTACGGCGATTCCCCCCAATATCCACACCCAGCACACTTTTTTATTTCCCTCTTTTCATAAGTATCAAGGGGTTTTCTCAGCAGCAGGGGATACGACAGTTTATCCAAAAGAAAGAGGGTCGAGTCATGAGGTTGCCATGAGGAAGGGTGTGGGGGAGGGGAGGACTGGGAGTTGGGGAAACAGAGGAATGAAAGACAACAAAGTCCTACTGTAGAGTGTAAGGAACTATATTCAATATTCAGTGATAAACCACATGAAAAAGAACGAAAAAAAAAGAAAAAAGAATTTTTATGTGTATAACTGAGTCTCATTGCTGTGCAGCAGAACTTAACAGAACACTGAATATTAGCAACATTTCAATATAATTTTTTAGAAAAGAACAAGTGTGTCCATAGTTCTCCTCACTCACTGTTTCCTTCCTTCTGACTCCTGCTCTTTTTTTTTAATGTTAGTTCAAACATTTTATTTCTTTTTTCTTTTCTTACTCCTTCTCCCCTCCTTTCATTTATTTATTTTTAAGTTTATTTATTTTAATTGGAGGATAATTATTTTACAATATTGTATTGGTTCTGCCACACATCAACATGAATCTGCCACGAGCGTACACGTGTTCTTCATCCTGACCCCCTTCCCACCTCCTTCCCCATACCATCCCTCTGGGTCATCCCAGTGCACCAGCCCCAAGCATCCTGTATCGAACCTGCACTGGTGATTCATTTCTTATATGATATTATACATGTTCTCTGCAGAGAATGCCAGTTCTCCTCCTGCATCCCCACAACCCGTACTTTATTAAAAAACTTTATTTTGTTTTGGAGTATAACTGATTAACAATACTCTGAGTTTCAGGTGAACAGTAAAGGGACTCAACCGTATTTATCCATGCATCCTGGTCCCAAAGATACCCCTCCCATCCAGGCTGTCATATAACTGAGGAGAGTCCCTGTGTTACACAGTAGCTTGTTGCTGGTTATCCGTCTTAAATAGAGCAGTGCCCACAACACGTTTCTGATGACTTAACTCAGGAACTCTGCAAAGCCTCCTTCAGCCCACACTCACCCTCTTTAGCCACTCCAGACTTGGTTGTGTAATATACTCTGGTTCCCATCCCCACTGGTCAGTCCATAGCCCTCATCTCCCCTAGTAAGTCCTCAGTGCCCCAGTGCAGACAGACCACCTTGAGATGCTATTTGCATGGAATCCAGGGCAGTTTTGCCTAGAACCAAGCAACCCTCCACATGGCTTCATGAGTTTACAGTTTTAGAATTCCTGAAATTCCCTATCTTCCTCAAAGCCTTCTTTGAGCCCATCAGTCTGCCCTGAACTCTCTCAGGGAGCTGACATGAAGCCTCCACCCTGTGCCAGGGCTGAGCAGTCACTGGACACCCTTTATTCACCTTAGTTTCCAACCTCCCCCCAGAGGGGTCGGGTACCCCAACTCACAAAGGAAGCACCTGGCCAGAGCAGGCGGAAGATGCAGCCGAGAACTAGGCTGACCATGTAATTTATCATCCAAACCAGGAAAACTTTGAGAAGGGAAGGGAGACTGTTAACATATGCTGAAACATCACACTAGGACTGTCCCCAGTCATTCTCCTTGTAACATGGCCTATTTCAGGGACTGCTAAAGCTGACTTTCATGTTCATGCACCTAAAGGTTCAGATTGAATTGCAGCTCCTTGAGGACTGAGGACCTTAGTGTTCCCCTCTCCCTGACTCCCACTATGCTGGCATGGTGTGGCGTCTCCACATTTATTTCAGGAAGATCAGTGTCCCAGACGGCCCTTTACTCCCAAGTGATTGATTTTCTGGCAGGCGCTAGCCCAGCCACAGGGCTCAACAGCATATGCAATGGTGTACATGGCCTCCAGAGGGCGCCTCCTCCCAGCAGCAGCCCAAGGGTTCCTGCAAGCTCCAGTTAGAGAACCAACCCGCAGTATTGTCCCCTCACCTTGACGAGGTAGGCTCGAGCTGGCACTGGGTAGTTGATGCCATTGATGGTGAAGATAATAGAGGGCAGGGCATAGACCGCAGAACATGAAACGAAGTACTGTTAGAGAGAGAGGGTGAGAGGTTGGCCCTGGAGATCCTTGTTGTGTGTGGAGACAGGGAGTGACCCTGGGGCATGACCCTTCACCTCGAAACACTGTGGTGTGGCACCGATGTGCTTCTGTATGTTATCGACCACTGTTCTTGGGCCAAGGATCAGTGATGTCGCGGTGCCCACAAGGGCCTTGCAGCCACCAGAACAAGCAATAACCTTTCTTCTCATGGAGATGCTGAGAGACAATGGAAGAAAGCGGGCATCAAGGTCACTCTGAGTCTCCCCAGAGTTGCCCCCTTCCCAACTGTCCCTAAACAGCCCTTCGTCTCTTTCCCTCTTTTCCTTTGCTCTCGACCCAACACCTTTCTTGACATCCTTGAATGCAGTACTTGAATACACCAGGATCTTTTGTACCTTGACACAAACTGGACTTCCTTCCTAGAAAACTCCAGTCCCTTTTGACTAGCAAATTTCTTCTCATCTTCCAGATTCCAGCTTAACTGTATGGTTTTCAGGAAGTCTTTCCACTGGTGTTTATCAGTCTCCTGTCTTGGTCACTTTCTGTAGACCCTTCCTCATGTTTGCTGCTGCTGCTGCTGCTAACTCACTTCAGTTGTGTCTGACTCTGTGCGACCTCATAGAGGGCAACCCACCAGGCTCTGCTGTCCCTGGGATTTTCCAGGCAGGAGTACTGGAGTGGGTTGCCATTGCCTTCTCTTCATCATGTCTAGCATGTACCAAAGTCACATTTCACTATGTGGGCAGGTCACTTCATGTACATCTGCCTTCTTAGACGTAAAGGCAAGTTTTATTCTCCTTGCCTCCCTAAAGTGCTTGGCATACAGTGGATGCCCAATGCTTGTCTGTTCAATGAGTGAATGAAGACTTAGAAAACAATCAGTAACCTCCAGAGAGCTGTATCTGGTGAGGAACAAATAACAGGTCTCACAGAGAGTGAAGATGGAGATTCTCAGGGGCAGCAGATTCTCATAGTAGGGGGAGAGAGGGGCTTCTCTGGGAGAGGGTGTCTGCCAGCACTGCTCCTACAACCAGCTCAGGCCCTGAGACCCTGGCCAGGAAATACATGACTAGCCTGCAGAAACTCCAAAGGACAGGTCAGCTTTTGTCTGAAGGTATCACACAGAATCATGTCAATTATGCCTTTTGTCCTCAGGTCACTCCTAGATCCCACCTTCCAGATTCTCTGTATAGCCCCTGCCCCACTCTGTGCTCAAGAACATGGGATGTCTTTTTTATTAGTTGCTTTCATGTCTTAAGACTGCAGCCAAACTCCCTCCACTGCTGCATAGCTGCTCCCAAAGAAGACTAATTTCCCCCATTTTCTCAGAACTTTCCCTGTTTTTAAACTGACATTTATCTGTACTGAGAACTTCCTATGTCCTAAGTAGCCATGGACAGTTGATCATCTTATTATAACTCTGTCCAGGCTGAAGAAATTCTCCCTGATCCTCTGTTCACCACACTGTAGAGTCTTCTAACCATGCTCCGCACCTCAGAGGGCGGTGGGTGCAGCCCTTTCCCAGCTGAACAGACCTCTTTAGACTCTTTCAGGACCCTGGTCAGAGCCTTGCTCAGAATGCCAGGGGATTATAAACCCATGGGTTGTTTGTGTATCTATGTGTTTGTGTGTTTGTTTATATGTGTTTGTATGTATCTCTGTGTGTGTTTGTGTGTCTCTGACTAGCTATGCATGTTTATATGTGTTCCTGTGTAGGTTTATATGTGTCTGCTTGTGTGTTTCCATGTGTCTGTGTGTCTGTCTGTGTTGTTGTGGGTGGTGTATACGTCTCTGTGACTATGTGTCTGAGAATGCATTTGTGTGTTTCTGCCTGCATTCATGTACAGTAGTGGGAGCACCACTTGGGCTCAAGAGGGAGAGGCTTACCGGTCCAAGTGTACACTCCACTCGCCCGGGTGGATCAATGGCACCCACTTGAGCTCTCCCTTGTAGTAGCGGTGGTCCACCCCACCAAACATCACCACACTACCCTCCTGCTTGTATCTGTAGAGAGAAGAGAGGTGGGGGGGATCCTTGGAGGACAGTAATATTAGCACTGTCTGAGAGCTGTGCTTGTCCACCCATCAAGGCCCTAATAAAGTCCCCATGTACAGATGCAGAAATAGCATCTAGGAGAGATTGAGATTCAGAATGAGGTCTGTTACTGGCTAATGAGTGGCACAGAGGAGGTTAGAAGCTGAATCACTTGGCTGGGCTCCACCCACTAAGTCTTCTGAAGACTCCCTGGACCTCCAGCGACCGGAGTGCTCAGACATCCTCAGAGGACAGGGTGCTGAAGTGTTTTGGCTTTCCCCTTGTCCACCTTGTCATTTTTCAGGAAAATCAAGTCTGGAAGTTCTAAGCATTTGGGTTCAGGTCGCCCAGAGTTGGCTCCACTGGCCTGTGACATCTACTGTCTAAAGGGCCCCACACTCAGAAGGGACCCCACCTCTGCTTTCACTGTCTTGAAATGCTTAATATTTCTTGAAAAAGGGGTCCCACACTTTTGCGTCCCACACTTTTGTTTTTCATTGCCTCCTACAAATTGGGTAGCTGGACCTGGGCTCCAAGTGAAGTGCTAATGAGGAAAGAAAGATATCCACCAGCCTTCTCCTTTCTTCCTTATCAAATTCATAAGCAAATCCTAATGCCTTTTCCTTCAACTTGTTTCCTGTTGCTTTCCATTAGCCTTCTTTCTCACTCACTCCCCTATACCAAGTTACTGGTCTTGAGCCCAGGATCATGGCTGTCTTCCAATAAAATTTTATTTATTTATAAATGCCAGGGGTGAGGCCAGGTAGGGCCTTGGGGCCATATTTATGGTGGGTTAGATTATCTCTCAGGATACCTCTTTATCAAGTGTTCTATAATTTTATTGCAACTAAAAGCATATTACACCTAATTTGGAGAAAGAGATTGTCCATCTCAGACTTACTTGCTCAAGTAGAAGGCAAAAACAGGCTCAGAAAAGGCACCTTCATTCTTCAGCTTGTCAAAGATAGGGATGGCTCCAGAGAAGGATGTGTTGGGATAGTTCAAGCCCAAGATGCCATCAATAGGCATATCAAACCAGGTTTCCAAAGAGGTTAGGCCAAATAGCTGGTCAGTACTTACAAGGTCCCCAATCTGTGGGAGAGAAGAGTGTTCCCACTTACAGATACATGAAGTGGAGCTAAGACTGGGCTGGGGTGCCTTGCCATTATCTCCTCAGAGAAGAATTGAAGCTGGGCTCTGTCTTCGGTGGCCCACAGAAGGTTAGAGCAAGGTGGAAGGAGAATTTGGGTTCCATTTGAGAGAGGCTGTGAATTTTAAAACATCTGACCCTCTGAAAAACACCATGTCAGTGAGTCAAATTGGCCTGATGGCTTCTGTACAGGTGGGGCAACCAAGAGTCAGGCCAGGTCCCATTGGTGCCACCTTATGGACAAAACAAGAGCAAGATAGCCTTTTCTTTGGCATCACTGTGACCTAATGACAGGAATGGACTGCATTCTCTGTAAGCTACTGTGGCTTCTGCATCTGTCCAGGAAAACAGAAGCCGAAAACACAATCTTGCTTGCAGGGTTCTATGAAATTATTGCCTAGGGGATTCACTTTTGGGGATATGTGTATATTTGTATGAGTGTGTATGAGAATGAAAGAGAGAGATGGGAACTATTCAAATACTTTGGGGGAGGCAGGGCATATGTTTATTAGACTCTCAAGGGTCCTCTAGAGTGAGAACTCATTTATCAGGCCCCTTGACTTCTCAGGCTTCCAGTTTCCCACTCTGGATACCTGAAGTCCTTGACTGCACCCAGGGCCCCCAGATCAGTTTTATCCTGTCCCCAAACACCCCACAGCAACTTCAGTCCTGAAAAGCCAGCCTATCTCCACCTTTTATCAATGTGTGACCTCAGCAAGGCCCTCACTGGCTGCACCTCAGTTTCCTCATATGTCTCATGAGCTAATCAGAGTAACTGCTGTGTGGGATTGTTGCAAGATTAAGCCAGTTATCACCAGAAAGTGCCTGAAACAGTCTGTGAATATAAAAATGAGTGCTTTTATCCCTTCTTCTTGCTCACAGTAAAATGAACCTTTAACTGCTCATGGGCAGAGGAGCTGCAAGTTCACACCTCAAGCCACTCTCTGGGTTAGCTAATCTGTTTGCTCATGTGTCATCACGGGCACTGCCTCCCCAGAGTCATGATCCTGTGAATAAGATGGCCAATATCTATGGGAGTTAGGCTAGGAAGGGTCCTGCCAGATGGTTCTGCATCTGTTTTGCAAGCATTGGTCACTCCATAGCCAGTCCTGACTCAGCATTTGTTACAATGTTACCCGAACTGTGTCATGAGCAACAACTCCTCTCATCGTTCCAGCACTGACGTAGATTCTGAAGGTGTCATTGGTAAACCGGAAGGTGGAAGACTGGTGATGTTTGAACTTATCTTGTTTACCTGCAGAAACAAGAGATGAGTGTCATCAGATGCCAAGGTTGTAAACAGGGTGGCAAGGCCAGTGAAGGATAGTCTGGGTACAGGGTGTCTCTACTCACTACAGGGTCTCTTGGTTGGGTTGAGGCAATTGATGGAGGGCACCAACAAGTCAGATGAGCCTGTGTCAAAAACAACCTGTAATTCCTGAGGGGGTGTTCCAATGGTGATTTTACCCACGTAGAGCAACTACAGGGAGAAGGAGTGAGTGGGTTAGTGCAGAACTGGCTACCCTCTATTCCCACACTGATGTCTCCCTCTGGGTGTCTCATATCTCTGGAGATCACTTTCTAACCACCGTGCAGCTGACAGACTTTCATTACAAAGGTATCTGCATTTGATATATTTTTCCTGTACTACATCGTATGCAGGATAGTCACTCTATGACCAGGCATTGAAGTGGTACCTCCTGCATGGGAAGCCCAGAGGCATAATCACTGCACCTCCAGGACTGCTGGGCACCCAGGGTAGTCCTGGTGCCTTCATTTGAGAAGCTCTGTCCTCTCTTCAAACCCAGCCTTAGCACCCCCTTCTCCAGGAGGTCCTATTTGATCAACCCCAGCCACTCCCTCTAAACTCAGACCACATCCAATCAACACCGCATAGGTGACCCTTTCATTTGACATGTATTTACTCTTTGCCCATCTCTCAGGCTGGCATGGACATTCTTAAAGACATTTTGAAGACAAAATTAGCCCTTTTCCAATCTAAAAACAGTAACCACAGTGATTCTTATGGCCATACACAGAATACAGGTTCAGTAACTTTTTGCTGTTGTCGTTCTTGCATCTGTGAAAACTGAATTCCTCTACCTGGGGATTCACAATTGCTTTGCAGTTGATTCTACCTTTTGATCAGTGACGGTTCACTCTTCATCTGTAACTGAGTGGCTCACTAAGTTCAGAAGGAACAATCTCCCTTAAACTAATGACACATCTTTGACACAGAAATAGATATTTACGTGCCACCTGGTAATTGCTGGGCTCAGTCACAAAGACCAACAGTTGAGGATGAGGGTGCCTTATCCTCTGGTTGGGCTCCCGGTTTTCCAGGGTTTCTGCCTCCTGCAGGAACTCCAACCTCAACATCCCACCTGACACCTCCAGAGGAGCCTCAGTACTGGGAAAGAGCACCAGGGGGCGCTGAGGAGCACCATCCTCCCCAAATACTCACATCCATGATGTTTCTCAGGGGGTGAATAGTTAGATTTGAGGCACGAAAAGAAATCTGAGACAGTCTGTAAGCATGTTCCTTCAGGAAACTGTTCAGCATCTTTTTTCCACTGAGGGTGTTTCTCATGGTCTTCACTCTCCTTAGAGGTATTCTTTCACCGAGCATTTGACAAAGAAAACAAAGAAGATGCTATAGTTAGCTGTCAGTGTTAAGGTATAACTGTCATTGTAATGGCTCTGTGTATTTTCTAATATTTTTTATGAGGGACATTATTATCAGAATTCTATGCATATACCATGGCAAAGACATAGATTTGAATAAAGGTTCTGTTCTGCAATCTTGGGTAAGCCATATGACCATGTGGTGTCTCAGTGTCCCCTTCGGTAAAATGATGGAATGTAACAATACAACCCCTCCAAATAGAATATCTTGGGGATAAGTGAAGTGATGGATATAAGGTACCTGATAAATAGGAAGTCTCAACAATGACAGCCATTAGCATTGCTGTTGCCATCCCACTCTAACCTTCTCACAGAAACTCAAGGAAGGAGTTAGAAGGGGTACTCTTATCCTCTTTTATAAGGGAGCAATTTGAAATGCAAGAGGTTTCTGAGTTGGAAGTGGTCACACTGGTTGTCAGATATAAAACACTGTTTATAAAACAGTGTATCTTTCTCCACATTGAAAGAGAAGAGAGAGTTGAAAGACGAATCCAAAATATAGGGAACAAGTAAGGCAAACTCAGAGGCTGAAAAAGGAAGGAAGAGTCAAATGAAAAATAAAACAAAATAACACAGAGAGACATACTCCCAGTGTGTCCCCAGACATATTCCCACACTCCCAGTGACTTCCAAAGAGATGGAGAGATAAATGACAGTGATACAGAGATGCAGACATAGGCATATACACACTAAAGTAGACAGGGAAAAAAGAGGACATGTTGAATAAAATGCAGAGAAGTGCTATTCCACAGGACCACATTGACATCTGCATAGACTGTGCACTGAAGAGTTGCAAGGAGTTGCATTTTGAATAGGTCATGACATGACTGGACCCCAAGTTGTGCAACCCAAATCTGTACCAAGACCTTGGGATCCACAGTTCCTATAGCAAGTTACATATCAATAAGTAACAGTGGAACTTTAAGACTCTTAGGGAAACATTCCATTCATTTATAAACCTGATGGGTGGAAGAATAAGCAGATGAAAATGAAAGTCCGAGAAAGGAATATGATGTGACTTACAGTCCCCATACTTACTTCACTATGCATTCTGAGAAGGCCATCAGCCCAAGGAGCACAAGCCACTTCATGCTTCTTTCCTGGCTCCAAGTACTCAGGGAAGTTTGGATTCTTAGCATGTAGTGGTGACCAGGAGCCTCTAGTTATATATGCACTGACCTACCCTAGTTTTCCCCTTTAGGCCACTAAAAAGATCTGAAAAAAATCACAAAGCTCTTGATAAAATCTTTGCCTTCATCAGTGTCCTTGGCGAGTGGACTTTGAAGCTTCTCAGAATACAGAGAATTGAACTGTAATCTCTTCCTTGAATCTTGGCTGGAAAATCAAACTGATCTGCATGGACATCTAAGAAGACAGAGATCCTTGCCAACTTGGAGAAAAAACTGCTAAGACCATCATGAAAATGGGTACTAGGGGCCATGCTAGACATTCATGGTTTCATGTCATCTTCCTAGCCACTTCATGCGATGTCCATTGCTGTCTGCGTTAGAGAGGAGATTGCTAGGAGGATAAGTTGTCAAATGTCAAAGTGAAGACTTCAGGGACAGCCCAGGGACATACAACTGGCTTTAGGTAGTGGGTCTAATGGCAGACATCAGGGGCACCTATGATGCCAGTCTGCATCAAAGATTTAGGGCAGAGCAGTACGTCAATTACATGGTTTCAGTATTGGAAGAAATGTCATATGCATCCACAAGATATTTTATATCATCCAACAAAGGTACAAGGAAGAACTGTGTGCTAGGTTCTGGGTTAAAGGCTTCAAAGTCAAAGTTGATCAAGACAAAAGTAGTCTTTATCTTAAGAGGGCTAGCAGTCTAGTTCTCACAAACTAATGTCCCCAGGAATCAGGAGATGATACTAGGATTAGGTGGCTATGTTGGACCCTGGGCAGCACAGACCTTACCACTGGGAGAAGCCTTTCCTCCACCTCACCAATTCTGTAAAGCACGCCAGTTGGCCATGTTTTCAAGAGAATCAGAAGTTTGGATATTTATGCACAATGTACTGTTTTTAATGTTAGCAACTAATTTTTTTTTCCAGAAAAAACAGTGGGAATGAAATCTCCACAGCAATGTGCTGGAATCAGCCTTCAGTCTCTGCAGGCTTTTGTTTCTGGCCTAGAGTTGGGAGTGCAGTGGGGACAGAGAGGAATTTAATTCATATTAGTTGATTTGAAAAGAGACTGAATGCATACCAAACATGCTGACTCATTGGAAAAGACCCTGATAAAGGGAAGATTGAAGGCAGGAGGAGAAGCAGAAAACAGAGGATGAGATGGTTGGATGGCATCACCAAGTCAATGTACATGAGCTTGAGGAAGAACTGGGAGTTGGTGATGGATAGGGAAGCCTGGCATGATGCAGTCGATGGCATTGCAAAGAGACAGACACAACTGAAGGATTGAATTGAACTGGAAAAATTGAGAACAAAGACTAAGAAATCTAATTGTATCAGGTTGCTGACTAGCTACCTATAACAACACATTATTTAAGTGGCTTTAAAATTCAGACTTATGACTCTACATTCAGAGTGGAATATCTTCTAAGGAAAAACAAAAATCCTGCCCATCAAAAAGAAAACCAAAGAAAATCAAAACAAAAAACGGAAAGAAATCTGAAAATATATTCAACAACTTCAGTTCAGTTCAGTTGCTCAGTCGTGTCCAACTCTTTGTGAGCCCATGCATGGCAGCATGCAAGGCCTCCCTGTCCATCACCAACTCCTGGAGTCCACAGATACTCATGTCCATTGAGTTGGTGATGCCATTAAACCATCTCATCCTCTGTCATCCCCTTCTTCTCCTGCCCTCAGTCTTTCCCAACATTAAGGTCCTTTCATTTTTATAAAAATATAAATTTGTTTATTTTAATTGGAGGCTAATTACTTTACAATATTGTATTGGTTTTGCCATACATCAACATGAATCCACCATGGGTGTATATGTGTTCCCCCTCCTGAATCCCCCTTCAACCTCCCTCCTTGTACCATCCCTCTGGGTCATCCCAGTGCACCAGTCCCAAGTATCCTGTATCATGCATCCACCCTCAACTGGCAATTCATTTCATATATGATATTATACATGTTTCAATGCCATTCTCCAAAGTCATCCCACCCTTGCCCTCTCCCACAGTCCAAAAGACTGTTCTATAGATCTGTGTCTCTTTTGCTGTCTCGGGTGACTGCAGCCATGAAATTAAAAGATGATTGCTGCTTGGAAGAAAAGTTATGACCAACCTAGATAGCATATTCAAAAGCAGAGACTTTACTTTGCCAACTAAGGTCTGTCTAGTCAAGGCTATGCTTTTTCCAGTAGTCATGTATGGATATGAGAGCTGGACTGTGAAGAAGACTGAGTGTCAAAAAATTGATGCTTTTGAACTGTGGTGTTGGAGAAGACTCTTGAGAGTCCCTTGGACTGCAAGGAGATCCAACCAGTCCATTCTGAAGGAGATCAGCCCTGGGATTCCTTTGGAAGGAATGATGCTAAAGCTGAGCTCCAGTACTTTGGCCACCTCATGCGAAGAGTTGAGTCATTGGAAAAGACTCTGATGCTGGGAGGGATTGGGGGCAGGAGGAGAAGGGGACGACAGAGGATGAGATGGCTGGATGGCATCACTGGCTTGATGGACGTGAGTCTTGACTGAACTCCGGGAGTTGGTGATGGACAGGGAGGGCTGGTGTGCTGTGATTCATGGAGCCGCAAAGAATTGGACACGACTGAGTGACTGAACTGAAATGAACTGATATAGGGTTATCATTACTATCTTTCTAAATTCCATATATATGCATTAGTATACTGTATTGGTGTTTTTCTTTCTGGCTTACTTCACTCTGTATAATAGGCTCCAGTTTCATCCACCTCATTAGGACTGATTCAAATGTATTCTTTTTAATGGCTGAGTAATACCTCATTTTGTATAGATACCATTGCTTTCTTATCCATTCGTCTGTTGATCGACATCTAGGTTGCTTCCATGTCTTGGCTATTATAAACTGTGCTGCGATGAACATTAGGGTATATGTGTCTATTCCAATTCTGGTTTCCTCAGTGTGTATGCCCAGTAGTGGGATTGCTAGGTCATAAGGCAGTTCTATTCCCAATTTTTTAAGGAATCTCCACACTATTCTCCATAATGGCTGTATTAGTTTGCATTCCCACCAACAGTGTAAGAGGGTTCCCTTTTCTCCACGCCTTCTCCAGCATTTATTGCTGGTAGACTTTTGGATAGCAGCCATTCTGACTGGCATGAAATGATACCTGATTGTGGTTTTGATTTGCATTTCTCTGACAATGAGTGATGTTGCACATCTTTTCATGTGTTTGTTAGCCATCTGTATGTCTTCTTAGGGGAAATGTCTGTTTAGTTCTCTGTACCATTTTTTGATTGGGCCGTTTATTTTTCTGGAGTTGAGTTGCAGGAGTTGCTTGTATATTTTTGAGATAGGTTCTTTGTCAGTTTCTTCATTTGCTATTATTTTCTCCCATTCTGAAGGCTGTCTTTTCTCCTTGCTTATAGTTTCCTTTCTTGTATAGAAGCTTTGAGTTTTGATTAGTTCCCATTTTTTAATTCTTCCTCTTATTTCCAGTATTCTGGGAGGTGGATCATAGAGGATCCTGCTGTGATTTATGTCAGAGAGTGTTTTGCCTATGTTCTCCTCTAGGAGTTTTATAGTTTCTGGTCTTACATTTAGATAATTAGTTCATTTTGAGTTTATTTTTGTGTATGGTGTTAGAAAGTGTTCTAGTTTCATTCTTTTACAAATGATTGACCAGTTTCCCCAGCACCACTTGTTAAGGAGATTCTCTTTCCTTCACTGTATATTCTTGCTTCCTTTGTCAAAGGTAAGGTGTCCATAAATGGGTGGATTTATCTCTAGGCTTTCTATTTTGTTCCGTTGATCTATACTTCTGTCTTTGTGCCAGTACCATACTGTCTTGATGACTGTGGCTTTGTAGTAGAGCCTGAAGTCAGGCAAGTTGATTCCTCCAGTTCCATTCTTCTTTCTCAAGATTGCTTTGGCTATTTGAGGTTTTTTGTATTTCCATGCAAATTGTGAAATTATTTATTCTAGCTCTGTGAAAAATACTGTTGGTAGCTTGATAGGGATTGCATTGAATCTACAGATTGCTTTGGGTAGTATAATCATTTTCACTCTATTGATTTTTCTGATCTATGATCGTGGTATATTTCTCTATCTATTTGTGTCCTCTTTGATTTCTTTTACCAGGGTTTTATAGTTTTCTATATATAGGTCTTTAGTTTCTTTAGATAGATATATTCCTAAGTATTTTATTCTTTTCTTTGCAATGGTGAATGGAATTGTTTCCTTAATTTCTCTTTCTATTTTCTCGTTATTAGTGTATAGGAATGCAAGGGATTTTTGTGTGTTGATTTTATATCCTGTAACTTTACTATATTCATTGATTAGCTCTAGTAATTTTCTGGTAGAGTCTTTAGGGTTTTCTATATAGAGGATCATGTCATCTGCAAACAGTGAGAATTTTACTTCTTTTGGAATTTGGATTCCTTTTATATCTTTTTCTGCTCTGTTTGCTGTGTCCCAAACCTCCAAAACTATGTTGAATAGTAGTGGTGAAAGTGGGCACCCTTGTCTTGTTCCTGATTTAGGGGAAATGTTTTCAATTTTTTACCATTGAGGATAATGTTTGCTGTAGGTTTGTCATATATAGTTTTTATTATGTTGAGGTATTTCCTTCTATTCCTCTTTTCTGGATAATTTTTATCATAAATGGATGTTGAATTTTGTCAAAGGGTTTCTCTGCATCTATTGAGATAATCATATGGCTTTTATTTTTCAATTTGTTAATGTGGTGTATTACATTTATTAATTTGTGGATATTGAAGAATCCTTGCATCCCTGGGATAAAGCCCACTTGGTTATGTGTATGATCTTTTTAGTATGTTGTTGCATTCTGATTGCTAGGATTTTGTTAAGGATTTTTGCATGTATGTTCATCAGTGACACTGGCCTGTAGTTTTCTTTTTTTTGGTAGCATCTTTGTCAGGTTTTGGTATTAGGGTGATGGTGGCCTCATAGAAAGAGTTTGGAAGTTTCCCTTCCCCTGCGATTTTCTGGAAGAGTTTGAGTAGAATAGGTGTTAGCTCTTCACTAAATTTTTGATAAAATTCAGCTATGAATCGTTTGGACCTGGGTTTTGTTTGCTAGAAGATTTCTGATTACAGTTTCAATTTTCATGCTTGTGATAAGTCTGTTAATATTTTCTATTTCTTCCTGATTCAGTTTTGGAAAGTTGTACTTTTCTAAGAATTTGTCCCTTTCTTCCACGTTGTCCATTTTATTGGCATATAATTGCTGATAGTAGTCTCTTATGATCCTTTGTATTTCTGTATTTTCTGTTGTGATCTCTCCATTTTCATTTCTAATTTTATTGATTTGATTTTTCTCCCTTTGTTTCTTGATGAGTCTGGCTAATGGTTTGACAATTTTATTTATCCTCTCAAAGAACCAGTTTTGGGCTTTGTTGATTTTTGCTATAGTCTCTTTTGTTTCTTTTTCATTTATTTCTGCCCACATTTTGAAGATTTCTTTCCTTCTGCTAACACTGGGGTTCTTCATTTCTTCCTTTGCTAGTTGCTTTAGGTGTAGAGTTAGGTTATTTATTTGACTTTTTTCTTGTTTCTTGAGGTATGCCTATATTGCTATGAACCTTCCCCTTATCACTGCTCTTACAGTGTCCCACAGGTTTTGGGTTGTTGTGTTTTGATTTTCATTTTCATTCGTTTCTATGCATATTTTGATTTCATTTTTTATTTCTTCTGTGATTTTTTGGTTATTCAGCAACATGTTGTTCAGCCTGCATATGTTGGAACTTTTAATAATTTTCCTCCTGTAATTGAGATCTAATCTTACTTCCTTGTGGTCAGAAAAGATGTTTGGAATGATTTCAATTTTCTTTGAGTTACCAAGGCTAGATATGGTCCAGGATGTGATCTATCCTGGAGAAGGTTCCGTGTGCACTTAAGAAAAAGGTGAAATTCATTGTTTTGTGGTGAAATGTCCTATAGATATCAATTAGGTCTAACTGGTCTATTGTATCATTTAAAATTTGTGTTTCCTCATTAATTTTCTGTTTAGTTGATCTATCCATAGGTGTGAGTGAAGTATTAACGTCTCCCACTATTATTGTGTTACTGTTAATTTCCCCTTTCATACTTGTTAGCATTTTTCTTACATATTGCAGTGCTCCTATGTTGGGTACCTTTATATTTATAATTGTTATATCTTCTTGGATTTATATTTTGATCATTATGTAGTGTCTTTCTTTGTCTCTTTTCACAGCCTTTGTTTTAAAGTCTATTTTATCTGATATGAGTATTGCTACTCCTGCTTTCTTTTGGTATCTATTTGCATGGAATATCTTTTTCCAGCCCTTCACTTTCAGTCTGTATGTGTCCCTTGTTTTGAGGTGGGTCTCTTGTAGACAACATATATAGGTGTCTTATTTTTGTATCCATTCAGCCAGTCTTTGTCTTTTGGTTGGGGCATTCAACCCATTTACGTTTAAGGTAATTATTGATAAGTATGATCCGGTTAGTTGACTCATTGGAAAAGACTTTGATGCTTGGAGGGATTGGGGGCAGGAGAAGAAGGGGACAACAGAGGGTGAGATGGCTGGATGGCATCACTGACTCGATGGATGCGAGTCTGAGTGAACTCTGGGAGTTGGTGATGGACAGGGAGGCCTGGCGTGCTGAGATTCATGGGGTCACAAAGAGTCGGACACCACTGAGTGACTGAACTGAACTGAACTGATGATCCGTTGCCATTTACTTTATTGTTTTGGGTTCAAGTTTATACATGCTTTTTGTGTTTTCTATCTAGAGGAGATCCTTTAGCATTTGTTGGAGAGCTGGTTTGGTGGTGCTGAATTCTCTCAGCTTTTGCTTCTCTGTAAAGCTTTTGATTTCTCCTTCATATTTGAATGAGATCCTTGCTGGGTACCATAATCTGGGGTGTAGCTTATTTTCTTTCATCACTTTAAGTATGTCCTGCCATTCCCTCCTGGCCTGAAGAGTTTCTATTGAAAGATGAGCTGTTATTCTTATGGGAATCCCCTTGTGTGTTATTTGTTGTTTTTCCCTTGTTGTTTTTAATATTTGTTTTTTGTGTTTGATCTTTGTTAATTAGATTAATATGTGTCTTGAGGTGTTTCACCTTGGGTTTATCCTGTTTGGGATGCTCTGGGTTTCTTGGACTTGGGTGATTATTTCCTTCCCCATTTTAGGGAACTTTCAACTATTATCTCCTCAAGTATTTTCTCATGGTCTTTCTTTTTGTCTTCTTCTGGGATTCCTATGATTCAAATGTTGGAGCATTTAACATTGTCCCAGAGGTCTCTGAGATTGTCCTCATTTCTTTTAATTCATTTTTCTTTTTTTCCTCTCTGATTCATTTATTTCTACCATTCTATCTTCTACTTCAGTAATCCTATCTTCTGCCTCTGTTATTCTACTATTTGTTCCCTCCAGCATGTTTTTGATCTTATTTATTGCATTATTCATTATATATTGACAATTTTTTATTTCTCCTAGGTCCTTGTTAACATGTTCTTGCATCTTCTCAATCCTTGTCTCCAGGCTGTTTATCTGTGATTCCATTTTGATTTCAAGATTTTGGATCATTTCTTTGGATTATTTTCAATAATAACTATCATTATTCAGAATTCTTTATCAGGTAGATTCTCTGTCTCTTCCTGTTTTCTTTGGTTTGGTGGGCATTTATCCTATTCCTTTACCTGCTGTGTATTCCTCTGTCTCTTCATCTTGTTTATATTGCTGTGTTTGGGGTGGCCTTTCTTTATTCTGGCAGTTTGTGGAGTTCTCTTTATTGTGGAGTTTCTTCATTTTTTGGGGGGTTGTATGTGTGGCTTTTCAAGGTTTCCTGGTTAGGAAAGATTGTGTTGGTGTTCTGGTGGGTGGAGCTGGACTTCTTCTCTCTGGAGTGCAATGAAGTGTCCAGTAATGAGTTATGAGATGTTAGTGGGTTTGGAGTGACTTTGGGCAGCCTGTATATTGACTCTAAGGGGTGTGCTCCTGTGTTGCTGGAGAATTTGCATGGTATGTATTTCTCTGGAACTTGTTGGCCCTTGGGTGGTGCTTGGTTTCAGTGTAGGTATGAAGGTACTTGATGAGCTCCTGTCAATTAATGTTCCCTGTAGTCAGGAGTTCTCTGGTGTTCTCAGGATTTGGACGTAAGCCTCCTGCTTCTGGTTTTCAGTCTTATTTTTACAGTAGCTTCAAGACTTCTCCCTCTGTACAGCATAACCTAGATGTTAGGTTAAAGTTGGAAAGGTTAAAGGTTAAAGATGAAAAGGTTAAAGATGAAGAGTTTCTCAACCATGAGGGACATCCGGAGAGGTTCACAGAGTTACATGGAGAAGAGAAGAGGGAGGAGGGAATTAGAGGTGACCCGAATGAGATGAGATGGAATCAAAAGAGAAGAGAGCAAGCTAGCCAGTTAGCACTTCCTTATATGTGCTCCACAGTCTGGAACGCTCAGAGATGTTCATGGAGTTATACAGAGAAGAGAAGAGGGAGGAAGGAGACAGAGGTGGCCAGGAGAATAAAAGGGGGGAATCAAAAGGAGAGAGACAAATCCAGCCAGTAGTCAGTTCCCTGGACTGGAAGAAACACAAGCTGGAATCAAGATTGCCAGGAGAAATATCAATAACCTCAGATATGCACCCTTATGGCAGAAAGTGAAGAGGAGCTAAAAAGCCTCTTGATGAAAGTGAAAGAGGAGAGTGAAAAAGTTGGCTTAAAGCTCAACATTCAGAAAACGAAGATCATGGCATCCGGTCCCATCACTTCATGGGAAATAGATGGGGAAACAGTGGAAACAGTGTCAGACTTTATTTTTTGGAGGGGTTCCAAAATCACTGCAGATGGTGACTGCAGCCATAAAATCAAAAGACACTTACTCCTTGGAAGAAAAGTTATGACCAACCTAGACAGTATATTCAAAAGCAGAGACATTAGTTTGCCGACTAAAATCTGTCTAGTCAAGGCTATGGTTTTTCCAGTAGTCATGTATGGATGTGAGAGTTGGACTGTGAAGAAGGCTGAGTGTCAAAAAATTGATGCTTTTGAACTGTGGTGTTGGAGAAGACTCTTGAGAGTCCCTTGGATTGCAAGGAGATCCAACCAGTCCATTCTGAAGGAGATCAGCTCTGGGATTTCTTTGGAAGAAATGATGCTAAAGCTGAAACCCAGTACTTTGGCCACCTCATGCGAAGAGCTGACTCATTGGGAAAGACTCTGATGCTGGGAGGGATTGGGGGCAGGAGGAGAAGGGGGCAACAGAGGATGAGATGGCTGGATGGCATCACTGACTCAATGGACGTGAGTCTGAGTGAACTCCAGGAATTGGTGATGGACAGGGAGGGCTGGCGTGCTATGATTCATGGGGTCACAAAGAGTCAGACACGACTGAACTGAACTGAACTGAATCAGTTCCCTAAGTGTTCTCCACCATCCAGAACACACAAAGAGATTCACAGAGTTTGGTAGAGAAGAGCAGTGGGAGAGAAGAGACAGAGGCGACCTGGTGGAGAAAAAGGAGAGTCCAAAAGGCGAGAAAAGTCAAGCCAGTAATCTCGCTCCCAAGTAAAAATGGGCACTGAAAATTGGGTTCTTAAAGGTACAAAATTGATAACAAATACCAAAATCTAAGATTAAAAATCTAGAGTAGAGGTTGGATTTTCAAAAATACAATATGAAAGAAAAGCAAAGAAAGTCACAAAAATTACTATATATATATATATATGTATATATGAAGTTTGTTTTAAAAGATAGGATCTCTCTCTTGCTTTTTTTTGCAAAGTTATAGTAGGTTATAAAAATGAAAATTGAAGCAATAGAGGACTTAAACATTAAAAAGATTAAAAAAATAAAAATTATAGTAAAAATAGTAAAAATGTATCTAGGACTTTCTCTGGTGTTCTTGTGGGCAGTTTGCGGTCAGTTCATTTTCAGATAGTTCCTTGGTCCGGCTTATATTTCTCAAGATCTATAGGCCCATTCCTATGTAGTTGGTACTAACTAGGTGTTTAAATCTATTGCACCTGTCACTTCCAAGGTGGTTCCCTCTGTTTTAGCTTCTTCTGTTTGCTGGTCTCTTCAGTGTCTAATTTCCACCCTGATTCAAGTGGGCGGTGGTGGACACTTTTTTAGGCTCACTTGTTCAGTCGCACTGTGGGGAGGAAGGGATGCTGCTAACAAATAACACTGGCATGTGCTCACAGTGTCTCAGCCACACTGGGCCTGCCCCCACTCATGGCACGTGTGCCCGCCCTGCCCACACTGTTCATGCTCTAGGTTGCTCCGAGGGGAAGCATCTGAGGCCAGCCCTGGGCTGCATGCACTTCCCAGGTCTAAGCCACTCAGGTTCAGGCACTGTGGTTGTCCTCAGAGGCACAGACTCGATTGGCCTGCGTTTTGTGCCCTTCCCAGGTCCGAGCAGCTCAGGTGATGAGGTGTTTGGGGAGCACGGTCGCTGTGACTTATCACCTCCTCCCGTCCCTGCCACTCAGTTTTCTGGGTGCACAACTGGTGCACCTTTCTCAGGCAGATGTTGATCATCCAGAGTCCCAAGAAGTTTTAGCAAAGAAGCCTGCTTGCAGTTTGGTAGATAATGCCTCTCTGGGGCTGCTATTGCCCTCTTCTGGCTCTAGCTGCCTGTCACCAGAGGGGAATAGTCTGCAGCCTGCTAACTCTGTTCAGTCCTTTGTTCTGTGAGGTGGGCCTGCCTGAGTCTTAGGTTAGGGCTTTTCACATAGCTCTAGTCAGTCCTTTGTTCTGTGAGCAGGCGTGGCGGTGTCTTATGTTAGGGCTTTTCACATGGAAGCTATCCCACAGTCTGGTTTGCTAGCCCAAGTTAATTCCATCAGATTGCCCTTGGAGCATTCAGGCCCTGTCCTTACTCTGGTTTTAATTAATTATTCATTTATTTTTCCTCCCAGTTATGTGGCCCTCTGTGGTTCCAAAGCTTGCCACAGACTCAGCAGTTAGAGTGTTTCTTGGTGTTTGAAAACTTCTCTTTTTTTTTAACACTCCCTTCCCAGCAAGGATCTCCATCTCTACCTCTTTTGTCTCTCTTTTTGTCTTTTATATTTTTTCCTACTTCATTCTGAAGACAATGGGCTGCTTTTCTGGGTGCCTGATGTCCTCTGTTGGCATTCAGAAGTTGTTTTGTGGAATTTACTCTGCGTTTAAATGTTCTTTTGATGAATTTGTGGGGGAAAAAGTGGTCTCCCCATCCTATTCCTTCATAATCGTAGGACCACCTCCTCAGGGTCTTTTCAAATGAGTCAGCTCTTTGCATCAGGTGGCCAAACTATTGGAGTTTCAGCTTCAGCGTCAGTCCTTCCAGTGAACATTCAGGGCTGATTTCCTTTAGGACGGACTGGTTGGATCTCCTTGCAGTCCAAGTGATGCTCAAGAATCTTCTTCAACACCACAGTTCAAAAGCATCAATTCTTTGGGACTCAGATTTCTTTATAGTCCAAATCTCACATCAATACATGACCCCTGGAAAAAACATAGCCTTGACTACACGGACTTTTGTTGACATAGTAATGTCTCTGCTTTTCAATATGTTGTCTAGACTGGTCTCAATTTTCCTTCCAAGGTGTAAGCATCTTTTAATTTCATGGCTGCAATCACCATCTGCAGTGATTTTGGAGCCCCCCAAAAATAAAGCCAGCCTCTGTTTCCACTGTTTCCCCATCTTTTGGCCATGCAGTGATGGGACCGTATGCCATGATCTTAGTTTTCTAAGTGTTGAGCTTTAAGCCAACCTTTAAATCTCCTCTTTCACATTCATCTAGAGGTTCTTTATTCTTCTTCACTTTCTGCAATAGGGTGGTGTCATCGGCATATCCGAGGCTACTGATATTTCTCTCAGCAATCTTGATTCCAGCCTATGCTTCCTGCAGCCCTAGCGATTTCATGATGTACTCTGCATATAAATTAAATAAGCAGGGTGACAATATACAGCCTTGATGTACTCCTTTCTTATTTGGAACCAGTCTGTTGTTCCATGTCCAATTCTAACTTGCTTCCTGATCTGCATACAGGTTTCTCAAGAGGCAGGTCAGGTGGTCTGGTATTCCCATCCCTTTAATAATTTCCCACAGTTTATTGTGATGATACACACAGTCAAAGGCTTTGGCATAGTAAAGCAGAAGTAGGTGTTTGTCTGGAATTTCTAGCTTTTATGATAATCCATCAGATGTGGGCAATACGATCTCTGGTTCCTCTGCCTTTTCTAAAACCAGCTTGAACATCTTGAAGTTCACAGTTCACGTATTGCTGAAGCTTGGCTTGGAGAATTTTTAGCATTACTTTACTAGCCTGTGAGATGAGTGCAGTTGTGCTGTAGTTTGAGCATTCTTTGGCATTGCCTTTCTTTGGAATTGGAATGAAAACTGACCTTTTTCAGTCCTGTGGCCACTGCTGAGTTTTCCAAATTTGCTGGCATATTGAGTGCAGCACTTTCACAGCATCATCTTTCAGGATTTGAAATAGCTCAACTGGAATTCCATCACCTCCACTAGCTTTGTTCATAGCGATGCTTCCTAAGGCCCATTTGACTTCACATTCCAGGATGTCTGGCTGTAGGTGAATGATCACACCATCATGATTATCTGGGTCATGAAGATCTTTTCTGTACAGTTCTTCTGTGTATTCTTGCCACCTCTTCTTAATATCTTCTGCTTCTGTTAGGTCCATATCATTTCTGTCATTTATTGAGCTCACTATTTAAATTTTCTTGAAGAGATCTGTAGTTTTCCCCATTCTATTGTTTTCCTCTGTTTCTTTGCATTGATCGCGGAGGAAGGCTTTCTTATTTCTCCTTCCTATTCTTTGGAACTCTGCATTCAAATGGGTATGTCTTTCCTTTCCTCTTTTGCTTTTTGCTTCCCTTCTTTTCACAGCTATCTGTAAGGCCTCCTCAGAGAGCCATTTGGCTTTTTTGCATTTCTTTTTCTTGCAGGTGGTCTGATTCCTGTCTCCTGTACAATGTTATGAACCTCCATCCATAGTTCATCAGGCACTCTGTCTATTAGATCTAGTCTCATAAATCTATTTCTCATTTCCACTGTATAGTCCTAAGGGATTTGATTTAGGTCATACCTGAATTGTCTCGTGCTTTTCTGCACTTTCTTCTATTTCAGTCTGAATTTTGCAACCAGGAGTTCATGATCTGAGCCACCGTCAGCTCCCAGTCTTGTTTTTCCTGACTGTATAGAGCTTCTCCATCTTTGGCTGCAAAGAATATAATCAATCTGATTTTGGTGTTGACCATCTGGTGATGTCCATGTGTAGAGTCTTCTCTTGTGTTGTTGGAAGAGGGTGTTTGCTAGTGCATTTTCTTGACAGAACTCTATTAGCCTTTGCCCTGCTTCATTCTGTACTCCAAGGCCAAATTTACATGTTACTCCTTGTATTTCTTGACTCCTACTTTTGCATTCCAGTCCCCTATAATGAAAATGGAATCTTTTTGGGGTGTTTTCTAGAATGTCTTGTAGGTATTCATAGAACTGTTCAACTTCAGCTTCTTCAGCATTACTGACTGAGGCATAAACTTGGATTACCATCATATTGAATGGTTTGCCTTGGAAACGAACAGAGATCATACTGTCATTTTTGAGATTGCATCCAAGTACTGCATTTCAGATTCTTTTGTTGACTGTGATGTCTACTCCATTTCTTCTAATGGATTCCTGCCCACAGTAGTAGATATAATGGCCATCTGTTTTAAATTCACCCATTCCAGTCCATCTTAGTTCGTTGATTCCTAGAATGTCTATGTTCACTTTTGCCATCTCCTGTTAGACCACTTCCAAGGTCCGTCTAGTCAAGGCTATGATTTTTCCAGTGGTCATGTATGGATGTGAGAGTTGAACTGTGAAGAAAGCTGAGCACTGTAGAATTGATGCTTTTGAACTGTGGTGTTGGAGAAAACTCTTGAGAGTCCCTTGGACTGCAAGGAGAATCAACCAGTCCATTCTAAAGGATATTGGTCCTGGATATCCTTTGAAAAGGATGATTCTAAAGGTGAAACTCCAGTACTTTGGCCACCCCATGTAAAGAGTTGACTCATTGGAAAAGACTTTGATGCTGGGAGGGATTGGGGGTAGGAGAAGGGGACGACAGAGGATAAGATGGCTGGATGGCATCACCAACTCAATGAATGTGAGTTTGAGTGAGCTCCGTGAGTTGGTGATGGACAGGGAGGCCGGGCCTGCTGCAATTCATGGGCTTGGAGAGTCAGACAGACAGGACTGAGAGACTGAATTGAACTGAACTGAACTGAACTGAATTTGCCTTGATTCATGGACCTAACAATCCAGGTTCCTATGCAATATTGCTCTCTACAGCATTGAATCTTGCTTCTATCACTAGTCCAACCCACAACTGGGTGTTGTCTTTGCTTTGGCTCCATTCCTTCATTCCTTCTGGAGTTATTTCTCCACTGATCTCCAGTAGCATACTGGTTACCTACCAACCTGGGGAATTCATCTTTCAGTGTCCAATCTTTTTACCTTATCATATTGTTCATGGGGTTCTCAAGGCAAGAATACTGAAGTGGATTGCCATTCCCTTCTCCAGTGGACCACATTCTGTCAGACCTCTCCACCATGACCCGTCCATCTTGGGTGGCCCCACATGGCATGTTTTAGCTTCATTGAGTTAGACAAGGCTGTGATCTGTGTGATAGATTGACTAGTTGTCTGTGATTGTGGTTTCAGTCTGTCTGCCCTCTGATGCCCTCTCTCAGCACCTACCATCTTACTTGGGTTTCTCTTACCTTGGATGTGGGTTACCTCTTCACGGCTGCTCCAGCAAAGCACAGCCACTGCTCCTTACCTTGGAAGTAGGGTAGCTCCTCTCAGCTGTCACCTCTGATTTTTTCATGGGGTAGTTCCTCTCCACCACGCTTCTGCGCTGCCGTTGCAGCTGCCATGCATCTGCACTGCCATTACAGCTTCAGTGAGCAATAATTCAACAACTTATTGTTCTTCATATTGTTTCTGTTATTGTGAAAGAATCGTATGTATATTAACAGGTAAAAGCAAGACAATAATTAAAACTAATGTTTTGAAGTAAGCCTTTCAGTGGCTAGAAAAAGAGGTTCACACATAATATATAGACGTTTAATTCAAACCTTGCTGTCTTAAATCTTGAACTGAAAGCATAAGTTTGTACCAACTAATTATATTTCTTTTAATATTAATTTTTAAGGAAAATATGTACTTCCTCCTCTGACCACTGTAAAGCCTAGAAGCAGTGACAACTTGATGACAGTGACTATTCTGAGGTCTAACATCTAGCTTCTGAATACATTTCCCATCAGACAATCTTAAAGAGATGGCTGATTTCAGGACTGGGTAAAGAAATGCACAAAATAATCTTGGGAATCGTGAAGGAGCAGAAAGCTGAGGGACTTCAAAGACCAATGGGGACTGGACAGAAAATTTAGAAAGCCAAACGAAAAGGCCAAACATCTATCAGTTTGTTGGGCAGAATGATGTTTCTGCTTCTCAACACACTGTTTATGTTTCTCATAGCTTTCCTGTGAAGAAGCAAATGCCTTCTGATTTCATGGCTGCAGTCACCATCCACAGTGGTTTTAGAGGCTAAGATGAAGAAATCTGTCACTGCTTCCACCTGTTCTCCTTCTATTTGCCATGAAGGATGGGGCTGGATCCCATGATCTTAGTTTCTTTAATATTTAATTATAAGCTGGCCAAATGTGTCCAAATGTTAACAGGCAACATTTAATTTGTCAGTGTGATAGATTGCTAGGGCACCAACTCACCATTCTGAGCACTGAGAAAGGAAAATAATCATCAATATTTATGCTATTTTTATTTCTATTAAGCATAGATTATGTAACTACAAACAGTTCCAGGAAAAGAAGCTAGACTGTCCCTTCTGGGGGTGATGAGAGAGTGATGGGGAGCAGCTATAATAAAGATGAAGACTCACTCACTGGCCTGCAGCTCACCTCCTTCTGTGGAGGTCTGGTTCCTAATAGACCAAGGACTGGTACTGGTCCTGACCCACTGTGCTGGTATTGTAGACTCTTGCTAAATAAAGGCAAGAGAGGATTTTGGTTTGAAAACTGCTTTTCCAACTCAGGTCGCAAATATCTCTCAATTCTTCAGCTTCTAAATACCTTGTCTTTGTTACCTCACATTCTGACCTACCTGTCTCACCTACCTTATTTCTGTTCACATCACTTCTCCATCTAGTCCACCAGCCTTACAAGATCCTGTATTGAGAACTTAGCAACACTTTCTAGAATTGGGTAGAAACATAATGACTATTTCTACTTTAGTATTTGTGTGTCCTGATCAAGGTCTTTTGAAAAGACTTAAATGGCTAGAATTATGGAGATCTCACGTTTCTTCTAAAATCCCAAACAAGAATGTGACTTCCTTGGACCTGGATGGGATGCATTCACGTTTGGATCCACAGGTCTTAGCAGAACATTAAGTCCCCTGTATATAAACAAGTTACATTTGAAAAGGGTGTTCATAAATCCCAACTTCTTCATAAGTCCAGCGAAGTTACTTAGGTAGCCTACTAAGACAATTGGTTATATTACTGTAGTTTAATAGCTTTATGAGACTTTTCACACAAATAATACATAAAAAACAAACACAATTAAGGAAACATTTTTAATCTTGCAGTACCTAGATAGGGCATGGCAACCCACTCCAGTATTCTGGTCTGGAAAATCTCCATGGCAAGAAGAGCCTGGCATACTGCAGTCCATATGTTGAAAATTCAGACACAGCTGAGCAACTAAGCACACCTTTAAAAATAGAGTAGTAGTACCATCTCCATTACCACTGCATTTATGCTTCCTTTCAGACAGCATAGGCTTGAAATAAAAGTCCTGCACTATTTTACTCCATAAAGTTCTGTACAGTAAAGTACACAAATGCATACCAACTTGTCTTGGATGTGCCCATGACAATGTTTGTCAGATCTGTAAACTAACTGATGTGATTGCACATGCAAATGTGCTTTTACATGTTTGAATGTTTTCAGCTTGAACGTCTGTATGTAACAAACTTGCTACATAGGTTTTCAGTGAATGTATGTTGTGAAGGAACAAGAGAGGAGAGTAAGGAGCTGTTCTTTCCCTTTTTGCGTGTATTATGGCCACTCTGAATAGGAATTTCATTGGGTGAGATTGAGGCCTGGTGTATGGGAACATGGCTGCAAGTGACAGGAGACCAGGATCCCAAGAGGTAAGACAAGAGCCATGGTTAGGTGAAAAGAGCCAAGAGTGCAAAATACTAGGAAACATGTTTTCACTGGTTTATGTGAAAGACTTGGCAAATATCATCCGGCTTTGTGTGTAGTGATTGAGCTGAGGTTTAGAGGAGCAGTCCCTGTTGCCCAGGATGAGCAAGACAGGAGAAGGGAGAGGAGACTGAACTGTGAAAATCAAACATGAATGTCTAGTATTGTTGAGGTATGTCAAGTATGTCTAGTATTGAAGAGATGTAAGTCTTGGAACTTTATCTGCTCCTTCCTGGGAAGAATTAGAGTTGGAAAAAGGGGAAGGTCTGCACTGTGCTAACACCTTATTCTTCTCCTGTCCAGTGAACATTGATTTATTTCTTTTTTTTTACTTTTATTTTTACTTTATTTTACTTTACAATATATTGGTTTTGCCATACATTGACATCAATCCACCACGGGTGTACATGAGTTCCCAAACATGAAATCGCCTCCCACCTCCCTCCCCATAACATCTCTCTGGGTCATCCCCATGCACCAGGCCCAAACATCCTGTATCCTGCATCAGACATAGATTGGCGATTCGTTTCTTACATGATAGTATACATGTTTCAATGCCATTCTCCCAAATCATCCCACCCTCTCCCTTTCCCTCTGAGTCCAAAAGTCTGCTCTACACATTTGTGTCTCTTTTGCTGTCTTGCATACAGGGTCACCATTGCCATCTTTCTAAATTCCATATATATGTGTTAGTATACTGTATTGGTGTTTTTATTTCTGGCTTACTTCACTCTGTATAATCGGCTCCAGTTTCATCCATCTCATTAGAACTGATTCAAATGTATCCTTTTTAATGGCTGAGTAATACTCCATTGTGTATATGTACATTGATTTCTAATGCCACTTCTTTGTAAACAGAGGATGTACTTTGTATGATTGAAGTCTTCTAATTTACTGTTCCATATAAACTTTTGGTGCTGTTCTGTGCCCAAACACATGGGGCTCTGGGGCCTGGCAGGCTCTGTTTCAGCTGCACAGTGCAGTGTATGGGGATCTGCTGTCGTCTGGGCCCTGGGGTATATCTTCAGTCTGAGTTCACATCTGAGGAGTTAACTCTAGTGGGGTTTAATTCCATCATCTTATTCTTTATCTTCAGTTTGTCCCATGTCCTTTCTTTCCATGTCTCTTTTTATCCCTGACTTCTTTGTGACTGAGTAGTTTTTAGGTTTCCCTTTTTTATCCTTTGCCACTTTATTAACTGGAACTGTTTTTAAGTAGTTTTAAGATCCACGGTATGCATCTTTAACTTGCCAGCCTATCATTATTAATTATGATAATTATTAAATTATTTATTTATCACTTCTTTGTCTGTACTGGGTCTTAGTGTGGCATGCAGGATCTTCCTTGTGGTAGGGACTCTCTATTTGAAGAGGGCACGCTCAGTACTTGCAGCATGTAAACTCTGAGACATGCAGGTCTATTTGCTCAGTGGCATGTGGGATCTTAGTTCTCTGGCAAAGGAACAAACCTTTGCCATTTGTAAATGCTTTGCATTTCAAAGCAGATCCTTAAGCACTGGACCACCAAGGAAGTCCCTCTATTTACTTTTTAATACATATTACATGATTATCATATTTGGTACTGTTCATTTCCCCTGTAGATCCAGATTTTCACTTGGTTTTAAATTCTTCCTGACTTGAGACCTTTTAAAAAACATTTCTTACATTGTCTGTTGGTGGTGATGCAGTCTTGTAGTTGTTGTATGTCTGAGAAAGTATTTTGTCTTGTTTTTGATATGTAATTTTCTTGTGTATAGAATTCTGAGTCAGTTATATTTCTCTCAGCATTTAAGATGTGGTGCCATGTTTCATGTGCCTAATTTCATATGCCTAACATTGTTTCATATGCCTAATCTGCTGTCATCCCCATTTTTTGTTCTACTGTGTTTGTTTTTCCTTCTGGTTACATTTCTTTTGTTGATTGTTTTAAGCCATGAATTATGATGTTCCTTTGTAGAGTTGTCATATTTCTTGTCCTTGAATTAATTGAGTTTCTGTGTTAATGGCTTTTTTTTTTATAAATTTATTTATTTATTTTTAATTTTTACTTTACAATTCTGTATTGGTTTTGGCATAGATTGACATGAATCCACCACAGGTGTACATGCGTTAATAAGCTTTCATCATACCTGGAAATTTTTCAGCCAGTAATTATGAAGTTCTTTGCTCTATTCCTCTGTTTTTCACTTCCTGTGTGATTTCATTTACATATATTTTACCACTCTTAAAGTTCCTTCAAAGCTCTCTGATGCACAATTAATTTTCTTTCCACAGTTTTTGTATTTCTATTTTCCATGTCTCTATTTAACATACTCAATATTCTTCAGCTTCATGAATTTAAGGATTATTGATATAGTAAGCATTTTAATGTCCTTCCCTGTTACTTATATAATACATATTTTACTTGTGTTTTTACTAATTGACTTTGTCCTCATTATGGATATTTTTTTGCTTCTTTACACATCTGTATTTTTTTCTTTTTAAATTTATTTATTTATCTTAATCAGAGGATAATTACCTTACAATATTGAGATGAAACTAGGACAAATACTGTCACAATTTATATGGAAATTTTAAATTGGATTGTGGATTTGGTCACTTTAGCTTTGGATGCTGGATTTTTTTAATTTTTATAAATTATTCCTTTCACTGTTTGCAAACACTGTTAATTTCTTGGAAATAATTGCATTTTTTGAAGGCTTGCTGTAAAGTTTTTTAAGCTGAGATGAAACTAGCCTTTAGACCTCGTTTACTATTCTCCGCTAGCAAAGCAATATTGTCTTTAGGGCCCTATTAATCTCATGGGAATTATGAGTATTTTCACGGGCAATCCTAAGATATCAGAGGATTAGGACAGGGAGACTACTTTCTCCCCAACAAATTCATCAAAAGAATATTTGAACGCTGAGTAAATTCCACAAGACAATTTCTGAGTTCAGACAGAGGACATCAGGAACCCAGAAAAGCAGCCCATTGTCTTCGAAAGGAGGTAAGAAAAAATGTAAAAGATAAAAAGAGAGACAAAAGAGGTAGGGATGGAGATCCATCCCGGGAAATGAGTCTTAAAAAAGAAAGAAGTTTCCAAACACCAGGAAACGCTCTCACTGGCGAGTCTGTGGTGAGCCTTGGAACCTCAGTGGGCAACAAAACTGGGAGGAAAAATAAATAAATAATTTAAACCCACAGATTACATGCCCAGTGGTAACTCCCAGTGGAGAAGCAGCACAGATACCTGCATCAGCTGCTAGCAAGCAGGGGCTGGGCAGGGAGGTGCGGGCTGCATTGCTTAGAGTAAGGACCAGGCCCGAATGCCCTGATGGAAATCTGAGGGAACTCACTTGAGATAGCAAACCAGACCCTGGGATAGCTACCCTGGTGAAAAGCCCTAAAGTAAGACACCGCTAGGCCTACTCATAGAACAAAGACTGAGCAGAGCTAGCCGGCTATGGTCCAGCACCTACCCTTCCAGAGACAGGAAGGTGAGGGCAGCCAGAGCTGGAAGTGGCAATCGTGGCCCCAGAGAGGCTTCATCTACCAAACTGCAAGCAGGCTTCATTGCTAACCAAGACTTCTTGGGATTCTGGACGGGCAACATCCGCCTGAGAAGGTGTACCAGAAATCTGAGCAGCAGGGATGGGAGAGGCGATGAGTAGGAGTTACCATGCTCGCCAAACACCTGGTCACCTGTCTGGCTCGGATCTGTGAAGAGCACAAAACACAGGCCCACCCTAGTCTGTGCCTTTGAGGAGTACCTGAGTACCTGAAACTGAGTGGCTTAGACCTGGGAAGTACATGCAACCCAGGGCCAGCCTCAGAGAGTCACCAGCAGAGTGACCTAGAGCCTGAGCAGTGTGAACTGGGAAAGCACACATGCCATGAGTGGGAACAAACCCAATGTGGCTGAATCATTGTGAGCACAGGCCAGTGTTGGCAGTGTCCCTCCCCACAGCACGACTGAACAAGTGAGCCTAAAAAATTGTCCACCACCACCCCCTTGGGTCAGGGTGGAAATTAGACACTGAAGACACCAGCGAACAAAAGAAGCTAAAACAGAGGGAACCATCCTGGAAGTGACAGATGCAATAGATTAAAACCCTGCAGTTAGCACTGATTGCATAGGAAAGGGCCTATAGATCTTTAGAAGTATAAGCTGGATCAAGGAACTATCTGAAAATGAACTGACCCCACACTGTCCACAACAACACTAGATAAAGTAAATATAGATATATTTTTACTATTTTATTATTTAAATTTAATTTCTTTTTAAAATTTTAAGTCCTCTACTACTCCTTTAATTTTCATTTTTATAACCTACAATTAATTTGTGAAAAAAAGACCCTATTTCTTAAAGCAAACTTCCTATATATATATATAATTTTTGTGACTTTGCTTTTTTTCCTTTAATATTGTATTTTTGAGAATCTATTTTTTTTAATTCATAAGTTTATTTTATTTTTATTTTTTTTATTTGTTTATTTATTTATTTTTAATTTTTACTTTACAATTCTGTATTGGTTTTGGCATAGATTTTTAATATTTGCTTTTTGGTATTTGTTATCAAGTTTGTACCTTTAAG
Organism: Oryx dammah; assembly: GCF_014754425.2. Taxonomy (NCBI): domain Eukaryota; kingdom Metazoa; phylum Chordata; class Mammalia; order Artiodactyla; family Bovidae; genus Oryx; species Oryx dammah. Next base: position 36,437,031 of record NW_024070199.1, read on the forward strand.
AACCCAATCTTCAGTGACTAGTTTTACTTGGGAGTGGGATCACTGGCCTGATTGCTCTCTCCATCTTTGGATCTCCTTTTTCTCCACCAGGTCGCCTCTATCTCCTCCTTCCCCCTTGTCTTCTCTACCTAACTCTGTGAATCTCTTTTTGTGTTCTGGACTGTGGAGAACACTTAGAGAATGGATTACTGGCTGGATATGTCTCTCTCCTTTTGATTCCCCCCTTTATACCCCTGGCCACCCCTATCTCCTTCCTCCCTCTTCTCTTCTCTGTGTAACTTTGTGAATGTCTCTGGGTGTCCCTCACTGTGGAGAAACTTTTCATTTTTAACCTAGATGTTTTATCATTGGTGCTGTATAGATGGAGAAGTCTTGAGGCTACTGTAAGAATAAGACTGAAAACCAGAGGCAGGAGGCTTAAGTCCAAATCCTGAGATCACCAGAGAACTGACTCCAGGGAACATTAATCGATAGGAGCTCATCAAACTCCTCCATACTTACACTGAAACCAAGCACCACAAAAGGGCCAACAAGTTCCAGAGAAAGACATACCATGCAAAATCTCCAGCAACACAGGAACATAGCCCTGAGCTTCAATATACAGGCTGCCCAAAATCACTCCAAACCCACTGACATCTCATAACTCATTACTGGACACTTCATTGCACTCCAGAGAGAAGAAGTCCAGCTCCACCCACGAAAAACACAGACAAAAGCTTCCCTAACCAGGAAACCTTGACAAGCTACCTGTCCAACCCCACCCACAGTGAGGAAACTCCACAATAAAGAGAAATCCACAAACTGCCAGAAGACAGAAAGGCAATCTCAAACACTGCAATATAAACCAGATGAAGAGGCAGAGAAATATCCAGCAGGTAAAGGGACAAGGTAAATGTCCACCTAACCAAACAAAAGAGGAAGAGATAGGATATCTACCTGATAAAGAATTCCGAATAATGAATGTGAAAATGATCCAAAATCTTGAAAACAAAAAGGACTTACAGATGAATAACTTGGAGACAAGGATTCAGAAGATGCAAGAAAGGTTTGACAAGGACTTAGAAGAAATAAAAAAGAGTCAATATATAATGAATAATGACATCAAAAACACGCTGGAGGGAACCAAGAATAGAATAACAGAGGGAGAAGATAGGATACATGAGGTAGAAGATAGAATGGTAGAAATCAATGAAACAGAGAGGAAAAAAGAAAAACGAATTAAAAGAAATGAGGACAATCTAAGAGACCTCTGGGACAATGTTAAATGCCCCCACATTCGAATCATAAGAGTGCCAGAAGAAGAAGACAAAAAGAAAGACCATGAGAAAATATTTGAGATAATAGTTGAAAACTTCCCTAAATTGGGGAAGGAAATAATCAGGCAAATCCAAGAAGCCCAGAGAATCCCAAACAGGATAAACCCAAGGCCAAACACCCCAAGACACATATTAATCAAATTAACAAAGATCAAACACAAAGAACAAATGTGAAAAGCAGCAAGGGAAAAACAACAAATAGCACACAAGGGCATTCCCATAAGGGAACAGCTGATCTTTGAATAGAAACTATTCATGCCAGGAAGGTATTGCAGGGCATACTTAAAGTGATGAAAGAAAAACACCTACATCCCAGATTACTGTACCCAGCAAGGATCTCATTTAAATATGAAGGAGAAATCAAAAGCTTTACAGACAAGCAAAAGCTGAGAGAATTCAGCACCACCAAACCATACATCAACATGATGTATGTATTGTGATGCACAATTAATTTTTTCTCACAGTATTTCCATTCCTATTTTCCATGTCTACTCAGTATTCTTCAGCTTCATGAATATAACGATTATTGATGTAGAAAACATATACAGAGTGAAGTAAGCCAGACAGAAAAACACCAATATAGTATACTAATGCATATATATGGAATTTAGAAAGATAGTAACAATAAGCCTGTACTAGAGACAAGAAAAGAGACACAAATGGATAGAACAGTCTTCTGAACTCTGTTGGAGAGGGCGACGGTGGGATGATTTGGGAGAATGGCATTGAAACATGTATATCATCATATGTGAAACGAATCTCCAGTCAGGTTCAATGCATTATACAGGATGCTCAGGGCTGGTGCGCTGGGATGACCCAGAGGTATGGTATGGGGAGGGAGGTGGGAGGGGGATTCAGGATGGGGAACACGAGTACACTCATGGAGGATTCATGTTGATGTATGGCAAAACCAATACAATATTGTAAAGTAATTAGCTGCCAATTAAAATAAATAAATTTATATTTAAAAAATGAGTAATTTTCACGCTGGCGGATGGGGACACAATTAGACTTGGTGCAATTTGAGACTCAAGGATTGTTCCCTATAATGCAGACGAGTACTATCAGCTCTCTGCTAAAAACTTGAAGGGCATCAACTGTACCTCCCACAGTTCTCTGTATGTAGTTCTCTCCTGTGAACTCTAATTATATAGAGTCATAAATCTCTCTTCTTGGGGAGACTGTTTGTCTTTGCCTAGGTACAACTTCCATGTATGTGTTGGAAACTATTTCTAGAGTTGGGGCAATTGTAGAACTCTCCTTGCTTGCTTCCCACCTCAGGAATCCATTCTCTGCTGCCAGATGTTTGATGTAAAACAATACTCTTTCATTTGTCTTTTCTACTTTGGAGTTATTTGAGACAGGAGGATAAATGTGTCCTTTACTCCTTTATGTCAACTAAAATAGAGGTCCCCCTGCAATCAGAACTCACCGAATGCCTTGTGAATGCTAGGCAATGACTTCTGTGCATGGTGCAAACTTGATTGGGGATATGTGTTGGAGCCTAGGGAGCCCCAGTCTTGCTGGAAAAATATGCCAATTACAAATAGTATTTGCTATGTGGTACGTTCAGTTCAGATCAGTCACTCAGTCATGTCCGACTCTGCAACCCCATGGACTGCAGCATGACAGGGCTTGCTGTTCTTCACCAACTCGTGGAGCTTGGGCAAACTCATGTCCATCGAATTGGTGATTCCATCCAACCATCTCATCCTCTGTCATCCTCTTTTTCTCCTGCCTTCAATCTTTCCCAGTAACAGGGTCTTTTCTAATGAGTCAGTTCTTCACATCAGTTGTCCAAAGTATTGGGTGTTCAATTTCAGCATCGGTCCTTCCAATATATATTCAGGATTGATTTCCTTTAGGATGACTGGGCGGATCTCCTTGCAGTCCAAGGTACTCTCAACAGACTTGTCCAACACCAGAGTTCAAAACCATCAATTGTTCATCGCTCACCATTCTTTATGGTGCAACTGTCACATCTATACATGACAACTGGAAAAATCATAGCTTTGATTATACTTAAATTTTCAGCAAAGTAATGGCTCTACTTAAAAAAAAATTGTATAGGTTTGTCATAGTTTTTCTTCAAACGAACAAGCATCTTTTAATTTCATGGCTGTAGTCATCATCTGCAGTGATCTTGGAGCCCCTGAAGTTAAAGTCTCTCACTGTTTTCATTGTTTCCCCATCTATTTGCAATGAAGTGACAGGACCAAATGCCATGATCTTCATTCTCTGAATGTGAAGTTTAAACCAGATATTTCACTCTCCTATTTCACATTTATCAACAGGCTCTTTACTTCCTCTTCAATTTCTGCCATGAGAGTGGTGTCTTCTGCATATCTGAGGCTATTGATATTTCTCTCAGCAATCTTTATTCCAGCTTGTGCTTCATCCAGTTGGGTATTTCACATGACATACTCTGCATATATGTTAAATAAGCAAGGTGACAATATACAGCCTTTATATACTCCTTTCCTGATTTGAAACCAGTCTGCTCTTCCATGTTCAGTTCTACCTGTTGCTTCTTGACCTGCATACAGATTTCTCTGAAGGCAGGTAAGATCGTCTGGTATTCCCATCTCTGTAAGTTTTCCACTGTTTGTTGTGATCCACACAGTCAAAGGCTTTGGCATAGTCAATAAAGCAGAAATAGATGTTGTTATGGACAAGGTGGTATAGCAGTGGCCTCTGGAGGAGGAAATGGCCACCCACTCCAGTGTCATTGCCTGGAGAATCCCAGGGACGGGGGAGCCTGGTGGGCTGCTGCCTATGGGGTCGCACAGAATCAGACACGACTGAAGCGACTTAGCAGTAGCAGCAGCAGCAGTGGCCTCTAGAATCTTGGGGGAGTCAGAGACACACACCAGTCAGCCTGAGCCCTTACCTGCGACTCCCACAAATATCCAGACCCAGCACAATTCATGGTTTTATTTCCCTGTTTTGGTAAATATCAAGGGATTTTCTCCTTAGCAGGGGACATGAGAGTTCATCCACAACCGAAGGGGCCAAGATATGAGGTTGCCATGAGGAAGGGTGTGGGGCAGGGGAGGACTGGGAGTTGGGGATACAGAGGAATGATAAACAACAAAGTCCTACAGAAGAGCATAAGGAAATATATTAACTATCCAGTCATAAACCACATGAAAAAGAATAAGAAAAATAATATGTATTTCTGTATGTGTATAACTGAATCACTTTGCTGTGCAGCAGATCTTAATGCAACACTGAAGATTAGCCACAGTTCAATAAAATTTTTAGAAAAGAAAAAGAATGTCCATAGTTCTCCTCTCTCCCTGTTTATTTCCTTCTGACTCCTGCTCCTTGTTTTCTCTGCAGAGAATGCTTGTTCTCCTCCTGTGTCCCCACAATCTGTACTTTATTAAAAAACTTTATTTTGTATTGGAGTTTAGCTGATTAACAATATTCTGAGTTTCAGGGGGACAGCAAATGGACTCAACCATGTATATCCATGTTTCCTGGTCGCAAAAATACCCCTCCCATCCAGGTTGTCATATAATTAACCAGAGTTCCCTGTTCTACACAGTAACCCATTGTTGGTTATCCATCTTAACTAGAACAGTGCCCACAACACATTCTTGAAGATTTAACTTAGGAACTCTGGGAGGCCTCCTTTGGCCCACACTCACCCTTTTTGGCCAATCCAGGCTTGGTTGAGGAACGTACTCTGGTTCCCCATCCCAGTCAGTGCATAGCCCTCATCACCCAGATTAAGTCCCCAGTGCCCCAATGCAGAGCACCTTGAGATGCCATTTGCATGGAATCCAGTACAATTTCACCTAGAACCAAGCAACCCTCCATATGGCTCCATGAGTTTACAGTTTTAGAATTCCTGAAATTCCCTCCCTTCCTCAAAGTCGTCTTTGAGCCCATCAGCCAGCTCTGAACTCCCACAGGGAGCTGACATGAATCCTCCACCCTGTGCTGGGGCTGAGCAGTCACTGTGCACCTTTTATTCACATTGGCATCCAGCCTCCCCACAGAGGGGTCAGGTATCCCAACTCACAAAGGGGCATCCGGCCAGAGTTAGGGGAAGATGCATCCGAGAACTAGGGTGACCATGTAATTTATCCAAACCAGGAAAACTGCAAGAAGGGAAGGGAGACTGTTAATCCTTATGGTGGGACAGCACCCTGGGAGTGTCCCCAGCCGTTCTCCTTGTCACATGACTTATTTCAAGGACTGCTAGAGCTGGCCTTCCGTTTTCATCCATCTGAGGGTTCAGATTGGACTGAAGCTCTTTGAACACTGAGGACCTGAGTGTTCCCCTCTCCTTGTGACTCCCACCATGCCAGCATGACGTGGCGTCTCCACATTTATTTCAAGATGATCAGTGTCCCAAACGACCCTTTACTCTCAAATGGTTCATGTTGTGGGAGGCACTGGCCCAGCCACAGGGCTCAGCAGCATCTGCAATAGTGTGAGATGGCCTGCAGAGGGAACCCTCTTCCCCGTAGCAGCCCAAGGGTTCCTGCAAGTTCCTATTTGAGAACCACCCCTCAGGGTCTTCCCCTCACCTTGAGGATGTAGGCTTGAGCTGGGACTGGGTAGTTGATACCATTGATGGTGAAGATAATAGAGGACAGGATATTGACTGCAAAACATGAAATGTAGTGCTGTTAGAGAGAGGGAGAGAGGTTGGCCCTGGGGATCCTTCTTGTGTTTGGAGACTGGGAGTGAGCCTGGGGCATGACCCTTCACCTTTGAACCCCTTGGCATGGCGCCAATGAGATTCTGGATGTTATTGACCAGTCTTCTTGGGCCAAGGATCAGTGATGTCCTGGTATCCACAAAGGGCTCACAGCCACCAGAACAAGCAATAAACTTTCTTTTCATGGAGATGCTGAGAGGCAGTGTGACTAACCAGGCATCAAGGTCACTCTGAGTCTCCCCAGAGGTGCCCCCTTCCCGACTGTCTCCTAAACAGCCCTTTGTCTCTTGCCCTCTTTTCCTTTGCTCCTGACATGGCACTTTCCTTGACATTCTTGAATGCAGTACTTGGATACACCAGGCTCTTTTGCACCTTGACACAAGCTGGTCTTCCTTCCTAGAGGAGCGCACTCCCCTTTGACTAGCAAATTTCTTCTCATCTTCCAGATTCCTGCTTAATTGTCATGGTTTCAGGGAAGTCTTTCCCTTGGTGTTTATCAGTCTCCTTTCTTGACAGTCTCTGTAGACACTTCCTCATGTCTGAAGTGACATGATTCAGTTGTGTCCGACTCTTTGCAACCCCATGGATTGCTTCCCACCAGGTTCCCCCGCCCATGGGATTCGTAAGGCAAGAATACTGGAGTGGGTTGCCATTTCCTTCACTAGGGGAACTTCCTGACCCAGGAATCGAACCCAGGTCTCCCGCATTGTAGGCGGATGCTTTACCATCTGAGGCACAGGAGATTCCCTCATGTCTAGCATGTATCAAAGTCACAATTCACTATGTGTGTGTCTCATTTCCTGTGCACCTGCCTTCTTAATGTGAGGGCAAGTTTTATTCTCATTGCCCCCTTAAAGTGCCTGGCACATTGTGGATGCCCAATGCTTGTCTGTTTAGTGAGTGAATAAAGACTGTGAAAATAATGAATGAGAAACATCCAGAGAGCTGTATCTGATTGGGAACAAATAACGGGTCAATCGCAGAGTGAAGATGGAGATTCACAAGGGCAGCTGATTCTCATAGTGTTGGAAGAGAGGGACTCCTCTGGGAGAGGGTGTCTGCCAGCACTGCACCTACAATCAGCTCAGACGCTGAGACCCTGGCCAGGAAATACATGACTAGCCCACAGAAAGTCCAAAGGACAGGTCAGCTTTTGTCTGAGGGTGTCACACAGAATCCTATCAATTATGTCTCTTGTCCTCAGGTCACTCCTGGATTCCACCTTCCTGATTCTCTGTTATAGCCTCTGCCCCACTGTGTGCCCATGAACTTGGAGTGTCTTTTTTATTAGTTGCTTTCACATCTTAAGACTCCAGCAAATCTCTCTAGACTTCTCAGTAGTTGCTCCCTTAGTAGACCAGTTCTCCTGATTTGCTCAAGACTTTCCCTGTTTTTTACCTGACATTTACCTGTACTGAGAACTTCCTTGGTCCCAGATAGCTCCCAGACAGTTGGTCATCTTATACCTCTCTTCAGGCTAGAGAAATTCTCCCTGATCCTCTGTTCACCACACTGTAGAGTCCTCTAACCATGCTCCACGCCTCACAGGGCAGTGGGTGCAATCCTCTCCCAGTGGCACAGACCTCTCTGGACCCTTTTAGGACCCTGGTAGAGCCCTGGTCAGAAGGCCTGGGGATTATGAACCAATGGGTTGTTTGTATATCTATGTGCTTGTGTGTTTTTTTGTATATGTGTTTGTATGTGTCTCTGTGAGTGCTTGTGTGTCTCTGACTAGCTATGCATGTTTTTATGTGTCTCTGTGTATGTTGATATGTGTCTGCTTGTGTGCTTCGATGTGTCCGTGTGTCAGTGTCATTGTGGGTGGTGTATATGTTTGTGTGACTGAGTGTCTGAGACTGCATTTGTGTGTGACTGCTTCTGTCCATGTACAGTAGCGGGAGCATCATTTGGGCTGACCCTCAGAGGGAGATGTTTACCAGTCCTTGTGTACACTCCAGTCACCCGTGTGAATCAATGGTACCCAGTTGAGCACTCCCTGGTAGGAGGATTTATACACCCCACCAAACATCACCACACTGCCTTTTGCCCTGCAGGTGTAGAGAGAAGAGGAGGGGGGGGGATCCTTGGAGGACAGTAACAACAGCACTGTCTGAGAGCTGTGCTGGTCCACCTATCAAGGCCCTAATAAGATCCCCATGTGCACACACAGAAATAGCGTCTAGGAGCGATTGAGATCCAGACCAAGGTCAATTCCTAACTAATGAGTGGCACAGAGGAGGTTAGAAGCTGAGTCATCTGGCTGGGATCCAGCCACTATATCTTCTGAAGATGCCCTACCTCCCGCGACCTGAGTGCTCAGACACACTCAGAGGACATGGTGCTGAAGCATATTGGCTTTCTCCTTGTCCAACTTGTCATTTTTCAGGAAAATCAAAGCCTGGGAGTTCTAAGGGTGTGGGTTCAGGACACCCAGATTTGGCACCACTGGCCTGTGACCTCTATTGTTCAAAGGGCCCCACACTCAGAAGGGACCCTACCCCTGCTCTCCTTGTCTTGAAATGCCTAATATTTCTTGAAAAAGGGGTCCCACATGTTTGTTTTGTGTTCCACACTTTCATTTTTCACTGGCTCCCACAAATTGGGTTGCTGGCCAGGGCTCCCAGCGGAATGCTAAGGAGAAAGGAAAGATATCCTTTTCCTTCCTTCCTGATCAAATCATAAGCAAATTGTATTGCTTTTTCCTCCAAGTTGTTTCCTGTGGCCTTCCATTAGTCTTCCTCCTCACTCAACCCCCTAGACCAAGTTACTGGTCTTGAGCCCAGGAACAGGGTTGTGTTCCAATAAAACGTTATTTATAAAGGCGAGTGGTGAAGCCAGGTACAGCTCTGAGGTTATATTTATCCTTGGTTAGATTATCTCTCAGGATTCTTCTTTATCAAGTGTTCAATAATTTTCATGCAACTGAAAGCATCTTATAGCCACTTTGGAGAGAAGGATTGTTCATCTCAAACTTACTTGCTCAAGTAGAAGGCAAAAACAGGCTCAGAAATGGCACCTTGATTCTTCAGGTTGACAAAGATGGGGATAGCTCCAAAGACGTATATGTTGGGGTAGTTCAAGCCCAAGATGCCATCAAAAGGTACATCCTCACACCCATATTCCACAATGCTTAGACTGAACAGCTGGTCAGTACTTACAAGATCCCCAATCTGTGGGAAAGAAGAGTGTTCCCTTGCAGATACAAGAAGTCGGGCTAGGACTAGGCTGGGGTGCATTGCCATTAAATCCTCAGAGAAGAATTGAGGCTGGAGTGTGTCTTTGGTGGACCTTAGATGGTTAGAACATGCTGGGAGGAAAATTTGTGTTTCATTTGAGAGAGGCTGTGGATTTTAAAACATCTGCCCCTCGGAAAAACACCACCTGAGTGAGGCAAATTGGCCTTGTGGCTTCTGTCCAGTGGGGCAACCAAGAGTCAGACCAGGACCCATTGGTGCCCCCTTGTGGAGAAAATCAGTCGAGAGCAAGGTAGCCTTTTCTGTCATGACTATGACCTAATGACAGGAATGGAGTGAATTCTCTGTAAGGTACTGTCGATTATGCATCTGTCCAGGAAGACAGACACCGAAAACATAGTCTTGCTTGCAGGGTTCAATGAAACTGATGCCTGGGAAATTCACTTTTGGTGATATGTGTGTATTTGTGCAAGTGTGTATGAGAGAGAAAGAGAGAGGGGGAAGTACTCAAGTACTTTGGGGAGGCAGGCCATACATTTTATTAGACTCTCAAAGGCATCCTAGAGTGAGAACTCATTTATCAGGCCCCTTGACATCTCTGGCCTCCAGTTTCTCATTATGGATATCTGAAGCCCTTGACTGCCCCCCGGGGTCCCCAGATCAGTTTTATCCTGTCCATAAACACGCTATAGCAATTTCAGTCCTGAAAAGCCAATCCAGCTCCACCGTTTACCACATGTGTGACCTCAGCAAGGCCCTGCTGTCTGCACCTCAGTTTCCTCATATGTCTCAAGAGCTAATCAGATCACCTGTTGTGTGACGTTGTTGCAGGATTAAACCAATTATTACCTGAAAGTGCCTGGAACAGTCTGTGAATATAAAAGTGGGTGCTTTTCCCATCTTCTTGCTCCCAGCAAAATGAGCCTTGAAATGCTCATGGGCAGAGGAGCTGAAAGTCCACATCTCAACCCACTCCCTGGGTTAGATAATCCATTTGCTTGTGTTACCATGGGCACTGCCTCCCTAGGGACAGGATCCTGTGGATAAGATGGTCAATATCTTTGGGAGTTAGGCTAGGAATGGTCCTGCCAGATGGTCCTGCATCTGTTTTTCAAGCAGGGGTCACTCCATAGCCAGTCCTGACTCAGCTTCTCTTTACACGTTACCCAAACAATGTTAGAAGCAAGAAATCCCTTCATGCTCCCAGATCCATAGGCGATCCTGAAGGTCTTTTGGGTAGGCCGGAAAGTGGAAGACTTGTAATGTCTGAACCTAACTTGTGTAGCTGCAGACATAAGAGATGAGTGTCAGCAGGTGCCAAGGGTGGAAACAGGGCCACAAGTGAAAGATGGTCCGGGTAAGTGGTGTCTGTACTCACAACAGGCTGGACTGGGGCAAAAGAGGGAGGGCACCCACAAGTCAGATGAGCCTGTGTCAAAGACAACCTGGAATTCCTGAGGAGGTGTTCCAATGGTGATGTTACCCACGTAGAGCATCTACAGATAGAAGGAGGGAGTGGAGTAGTGTAGAACTGGCTACACTCTAATCCCACACTGATGTCTCCCTCTGGGTGCTGTATAACTCTTGAGATCACTTTTCAACCACTGTGAAGCTCACAGCCTTTGATCACAGAAGGGCTTGCATTTGATATTTTTTTTCCTATGCTACATTGTATGCAGGATATTGATTCTATGACCAGGTGTTGAAGTGGTACCTCCTGCATTGGAAGCACAGAGGCATAACCACTGGGGATCTAGGACTGCTGGACACCCAGGAAAGTCTGAGGGCCTTCATTTGAAAAACTCTGTAGTCTCTTCAAACCCAGCCTTAGCACCCCCTTCTCCAGGAGGTCCTTCTTGATCAACCCCAGCCACTCCGTCTAAACTCAGACCACATCCAGTCAACACCAGTCAACACAAGTGACCCTTTCATTTGACGTGTATTTACTCTTTGCATATCTCTCAGGCTGGCATAGGCATTCTTGAAGACAAAATAAGCCCTTTTTCTAATTAACAAATCATAACCACTGTGTTAGATTCTGATGGCCTTACAAGGAATACGGGTCCAGTAACTTTTTTTCTGCTGTGGTTCTTGCATCTGTGGAAACTGAATTCCTCTGCCCGGTTATTCACAATTGCTTTGAAGTTGGTTCTACCTTATCATCAGAGATGGTTCACTCTTTATCTATAACTAGTTCACTCCCTTAGTTCAGAAGCAAATGCTGCCACCGCCGCCGGCGCTGCTGCTGCTGCTTTGCTAAGTCACTTCAGTCGTGTCCGATTCTGTGCAACCCCATAGACAGCATCCCACCAGGCTCCACCATCCCTGAGATTCTCCAGGCAAGAACACTGGAGTGGGTTGCCATTTCCTTCTCCAATTCAGGAAAGTGAAAATTGAAAGTGAAGTCACTCAGTCATGTCCGACTCTTAGAGACCCCATGGGCTGCATCCTTCCAGGCCTCTCTGTTCTTGGGTTTTTCCAGGCAAGAGGACTGTAGTGGGTCATCATTGTCTTCTGCTCAGAAGGAACAATCTCCCTCAAACTAATGACACATCTTTAACACAGAAATGGATGTTTACCAGCCATCTGGTAATTTCTGGGCCCAGTCACCAAGACAAGAGTTGAGGGTAATAATGCCTTCTCCTCTGTGTGGGGCCTCTTTGGCCCAGTGCTTCTGCCTCCTGCAGGAGTCCCAGCTGCAGGATACCACCTGGCATCTCCAGTTGAGCCCCAGTGGTAGGCTAGAGCACCATGGGGTGCTATGGAGCACCATCCTCCCCAAACACTCACATCCATGATGTTCCTCAGCAGGTAAATAGTTATATTTGAGCCACGAGAAGAAATCTGAGACAGTCTGTAAGCATGTTCCTTCAGGAAATTGTTCAGCATGTTTTTTTCACTGAAGGTATTTCTCATGGTCTTCAGTTTCCTTAGAGGTATTCTTTCACTGAACATTTGACAAAGAAAACAAAGAAGATGCTACAGTTAGATGTCAGTGTTAAGGTATAACTGTCATTGCAATGGCAGTGTGTATTTTCTAATCATTTTTATGAGGCACCTTATTATCAGAATTTTATGCATATTCCATGGCAAAGACGTAGATTTGAATAAAGATTCTGTTCTGTAATGTTGGGTAAGCCATGTGACCATGTGGGGTCTCAGTCTCCCCTTTGGTAAAACAATGGAATGTAATGAGAGGCTTGTGAATTGGCTGTGGTCACACTGCTCTTCAGATATAAAACAGTGTATAAATAGCTCTCCCAATGTTTCTCCAAGTTGAAAGAGAAAAGATAGTTGAAAAAAGAATCCAGGAGATAGAGAACAAGTTAGGGAAATGTAAAGGCTTGAGAAGGAAAGATGAGTCAAATGAAAAATTAAAAGAAAACAACATAGAGAGAAATACACTCAGAGCCTTCCAAAGGGATGGAGAGATAAATGATAGTGATACAGAGATGCAGACATAGACATAGACACACTGAAGTAGAGAGGGAACAAAGAAAACATGCTAAATAAAAGGTAGAAAAGTACTGTTCCACAGGACCACACCTACATCTGCACTGACTGTGCACTGAATAACTTCAAGGTGTTCCTATTTCAATAGGTCATGACATGACTGGACCCCAAGAGTTGTGCAGCTATGCAAATCTACACCAAGACCCTTGGGACCCACAGTTCCTATAGCAACATACTTATCAATAAGTAACAATTGAACTTTAAGATTGTCAGGGAAGTATTCTATTCCCTTCTAAAATGGAAGAATAGAATAATCAGATGAAAAGAAAAATCACAGAAATGAATATGATGTGGCTTACAGTTGCCATACTTACATTACTCTGCAATCTGAGAAGGCCACCAGCCCGAGGAGCACAAGCCACTTCATGCTTTTTTCCTGGCTCCAAGTACTCAGGAAAGATCAGTTTCTTAGCATGTAGTGGTGACCGGAAGTCCTTAGTTATATATGCTCTGACATACCCTAATTTAGGCCTTTAGGCCAATAATAAGTCTGAAAAAAACACAAAGGTCTCGACAAAATCTTTCCTTCATTAGTGTACTTGGTGAGTGGACTTTGAAGCTTCTCAGAATACAGAAAATTGAATTGCAATCTCTTCCTTGAAGCTTGGTTGGAAAATCAGACTGATCTGTATGGACATCTAAGAAGATGGAGAACCTTGACTACTTGAAGAAAAAAGCTGCTAAGAACATCATGAGAATGGATACTAAGGGCCATGCTCGACATTCATGGTTTCATGTCATCTTCCTAGCCACTTCATGAGATATGCATTGCTGTCTTCATTGGAGAGGAGATTGCTAGGAGGATAAGTTGTCAAATGTCAAAGTGAAGACTTCAGGGACAGCCTGGGGACATACAACTGGCTTTAGGTAGTGGGTCTAATGGCAGATATCAGGGGCGCCTATGATGCCAGTCTGCATCAAAGATTTAGGGCAGAGTAGTACTTCAATTACATGGTTTCAGTATTGGAAGAAATGTCATATGCATCCACAAGATATTTTATATCATCCAAAAATGTACAAGGAAATAGTGTGTTCTGGGTTCTGGGTTAAAGGCTTCAAAGTCAAAGTTGATCAAGACAAAAGTATTCTTTATCTTAAGATAGCAGTCTAGTTCTCACAAACTCATGGCCCCAGGAGGTCCTAGGCAGCACAGAATCCTCCCAGCACAGCACTGGGAGCAGCCTTTCCTACACTTCAACCATGCTGGAAAGCAGGCCAATTGGCCATATTTTCAATAGAAGTCAGAAGTTTGAATATATATGTACAATGTACTGATTTTAATATTAGCAACTAAAGTTTTTTTTTTTTCAAACAACAACAACAACAACAACAAAAACAGTGGGAATGAAACCTCCACAGTGATGTGCTGGAATCAGCCTTCAGTCTCTGCAGGTTTTTATTTCTTGCCTAGAGTTGAGAGTGCAGTGGGGACATAGAGGAATTTAATTCATGTTGGTTGATTTATAAAGAGACTGAATGGATACTGAACATGTGTGTTTCCTTTCTATTTACAAAGAAATATCACTGGGGACATACAAACCAACGAATTTAACTGCTGAAGATAAATGGATATATTTCTGATATAATTTCTTCATAGGGTCTATGCTGTGAAAAATTTTGTCTGCCAAATCAAACATACAAAAAAAAAAAAAAAGAAAAACAATTTTCAAATGTTTTCCCCATCAAAGAATTCAAAACAACTGTGGCAGCCAAGTAAAGACAATCATATATAATGACTCATCCAGGACTCCCAGGGCCTATTCCTGCATGAGATCTATCAATGAATGTCCCTTGAATACCACAAGAGCCTCTCCTGGTCACCAGATGTGTGTAGATGGGGCACTGTGTCTTAACACTCATTTTTGCACATTGTTTAAATTCAGTTCTGGTGGTTAAATCCCAACAGGGGGAATATGACGTCACTGACAAATGACACAAATATATGCCCTTTGAACTCTGGTGTTGGAGAAGACTCTTGAGAGTCCCTTGGACTGCAAGGAGATCAAACCAGTCCATCCTAAACAAATCATTCCTGAATATTCACTGGAAAAACTGATGCTGAAGTTCAAGCTCCAATTATTTGCTCATATGATGGGAAGAACGGACTCATTGGAAAAGACCCTGATATTAGGAAAGATTGAAGGCAGGAAGAGAAGGGGAGGACAGGATGAGATGGTTGGATGGCATCGCCAAGTCGATGGACATGAGCTTGAGTAAGCTCCAGGAGTTGGTGATGGAGAGGGAAGCCTGGCATGCTGCAGTCCATGGCGTTGCAAAGAGACCGACACGACTGAAGGACTGAACTGAACTGAACAAATTGAGAACAAAGACTGATAAATCTAATTGCATCAAGTTGGTGACTAGCTGCCCATAACAACACATTACTTAAGTGGCTTTAAAATTCAGAATTATGACTACATTCAGAGTGGAATATCTTCTAAGGAAAAACAAAAACGTTGCCCGTCCAAAACAAGACCAAAGAAAATAAAAAGAAATACAGGAAAGAAATCTGAAACTATATTAAACAACTTATTCTTCCTCATATTGCTTCTGTTATTGTGACAGAATCATATATATGTTAACAGGTAAAAACAAGACAATAATTAAAACTAATGTTCTGAAGTAAGCCTTTCAGTGGCTAGAAAAAGAAGTTCACTCATAACATAAAAGAACCTTAACTAAAACCTGCTGTCTTAAACCTTGAACTGAAAGCATAAGTTTGTACCAAATAATTATATTCATTTTTATTTTATTTTTTAAGGAAAATGTGTCCTTCCTACTGTGACCAATGTAAAGCCTAGAAGCAATGACAACTTGATAACAGTGACTATTCTGAGGTCTAACATCTAGCTTCTAAATACATTTCCCATCAGACGATGCATGGATTCTGAAAGAGATGGCTGATTTCAGGACCGGGTAAAGAAACTCAAAAAATAATCTTGAGAATTGTGAAGGACCAGAAAGCTAAGGTACTTCAAAGACCAATGGGAAATGGACAGAAAGTTTAGGTCTACAAATAAAAAGGCCAAACATCTACCAGTTTGTTGGGCAGAATGAGGTTTCTGCTTCTCAACACACTGTTTATGTTTCTCATAGCTTTCCTGCCAAGAAGCAAATGCCTTCTGATTTCATGGCTGCAGTCACCATCCAGAGTGGTTTTAGAGGCTAAGATGAAGAAATCTTTCAGTGCTTCCACCTTTTCTCCTTCTATTTGCCATGAAGGATGGGGCTGGATCTTATGATATTAGTTTTTTAATATTTAAATTAAAATTAAATATGGCCAAATGTGTCCAAATGTTAACAGGCGACATCCAATTTGTCACTGTGATAGATTGCTAGGGCACCAACTCACCATTCTGAGCACTGAGAAAGGAAAATTATCATCAATATTTAAGCTATTTTGGTTTCTACTAAGCATAGGTTATATAACTACAAACAGTTCCAGGAAAACAAGTTAGAGTGTCCCTTCTGGGGGTGATGAGAGAGTGATGGGGAGCAGGTATAATAGAGATGAAGCCTCACTCACTGGCCTGCAGCTCACCTCCTTCTGTGGAGGTCTGCTTCCTAATAGACCAAAGGCTGGTACTGGTCCTGACCCACTGTGAAGGTATTGTGAACTCCTGCTCTAAACTCAATAGTGGGACATTCTGTAAGACAAACCACCCTGCTTCCTCCCAGTTTCTGAACAAATGAATAGCATTAAAATTGTGAGAGGAACAGTTATTTCATCTTAAAGGAGAACAACCAAGTGCAGCATATGAGTACATTCTTTCAATAAACTGTGAAAAGACATCTGATTTTTGAGAATCAGGAAAATTTGCAAATGGACTGGATATTAAATATTAATTTTATTGGGAACAAAGAGCATTTTTTTAACATCCCATTATTTTACCTTAAATACTCATTATGTACATTTTGTGAATTGTTCATCTTGTCCCTAAAACACTTCAGGAAAAATGAATAAGAAGTAAAAGAGAGAATGAAATGAGTGTCTGTCTTGATTTAAAAACAGATCTGCATAGCTGCTATGTATTGAATTGTGTCCACCCTTGAATCCCAATGTGATGGTATTAGGAAGTAGGGCCTTTGGGAGGTACCAAGGTTGACATGGGGTTTTGATGGTGGTACCTCATGATAGGATTAGCCTCTCCCTCTTTTTCTCTCTTTTTCTCCATCTTCTTTTTCCCTTCAACCACCACATGTGAGAAGATAGCAAGAAGAGAAAGACTGATGCAAGTCAAGAATGTCTTTACTGGGAACTCAATTGGCCACCATCTTGATGTTGCATAGTCTCCAGTCTATGACAATCTGTGGGACTAAGAGATTAGTTTTGTCGTTATTGATGCCAAATGACAAAATATAGGGTTTATGATACTCTTCTTTATTTTATTTGTTATGTTTGAAACCATTTTGTAGTAAGAAGTTTATAGAAAGTCCATTTTGAACTTTCTGTCTTAGTGATACCCTGAGGGGCCCAAGATAGCAGATTCAGGCAGGTCCCCAATGAATGAGTGGTTGGAGGACAACATGCTCCTTACTCCAACTCTTGTCATCTGAAAACTGTCCCCCACACCTGACAACCTTACCGCCCCCCACCATCTGCATCTCCATTACCCTGCTAAGCTGAGTCATCTAGCTGGAGATGTTAATGATTCAGGACAAGGTCTGGAAGCAGAAGGAATGTGGACATTTATAGAAAGAATGAACTGGGAAGACCCCTCCTTGGTTTTCCCTTCTTTAGTGCCATCTGTATGTGAGGGATTGGGCCTGGGTAGAGAGGAAGCCACAAGTGGGAGTGCTTGGATATTTACAAGAGAAGGGAGGAGGAATTCACAACCCAACAACCAAGAGGTGGGCAGCTTTCACAGGACCCAGGAGGGAAGGAAGAAGCAATGGGAAAAGAATAGCACCTACCTGAGGGCCATACCTACCTGAGTCTTCTGGTTATACTTGGAGGTCATGTCCTTCCTGCTGGAATTCCTGCTCCAGATGTGGAGGGGAGAGAGCTGTACTCACTGCTAATGAGTCACAGGGAGAGGGACCACATCCCCCAGAGCCCTTTGATTGCACTCTAACTGTGGGTATCATACCAAGCCAGAGACCAAATGGCAGGTCATCCAAAAGATGACCTACTTTAATGGTATTTAAAATACTACAAAATTTGTCTAAGAGTCCTGGCATATCTAGTTCTACGAGTTTTTTTTAGCAGAGATGATTCATCAGCCTAATTTGGGTTTCTGCTGAGGAATCTACAAATTTCCCCATGGGTAGCATCTGACTTTTAAGTACCTGATCTCATCCCACAGAATCCAAATGATGATAAGTTCCAGGGGGCAAGGCCTCTAAGGTCGTCGGTGTTACAGCAGCTGTGTGCCAAGTGGTCTACCACTACCAATTCTGATCCCAAGATCCATGAACATCACCAGACAGTTACAGCCCCCTGCCCACCAGAGGCAGCCTCAGCATCCTCAGCAACACACCTCTGAGCCTCTTGTCCATTGATTGGCGCTGAACTTCAGTCTGGAACAAGTGTTCTGGAGCAAGTCCAGTCTCCCTCATCCAAGAGGTGAGAAACTGAACCCTGGGTGGTATGACTCACTCTAAAGATGCAGGTAAGTTAGTGAAGACTCGGAATCCAGGAACTCTGGTTCTCAGACCAGGAGATGTCCAGGAAGGGAAAGATGAGGTAAAACTCCATTGCATCCACTGCTGGGCAGCTCTCAGATATCTGCAGGCACCAGAGTGGAAGTTCCTTTCCCTTTGCCCCTCAAGTCTAGTTCTGATTTTATCAGCAGATCTGCCTTCTTGTAGCAGCAGGAAAGCAATACTGCAGGCTGTTTATTCTGGGTTCCAGGCACAGCAGGGGAGCTCCAGCCGTAGTGACCCAAGGAGGCAGCCGTGCAGGTGGTGACTGACTCACTCCCAGCTCGGAATCCCCACAGCTTCCCCTCCTCATTCAGACAACACAGACCTTTGGGTGACTAGAAAACATAAACCTCCATTCACAGTGAGAAACTTTTCTTAGCCTTCTGGCAACTTAGATAAGTGTCTTATGTTTCCTCAGGGAACCCCTGGCTGAGGGAGGCTGAGGTCTGAGACTAGCCTGGATGCAGGGGAATGTGTTCCCTCTTTGATGCTCCAAATAGACCTTGGAGATTCAAAGGCCTTGAGAGAATTACAATCACCCTTATATTTTTTAGGGACTTTGGTTTATGAATCTAGTTGGAGAAAAAGGACAGAAACTCAGGACAGGGCTGGACATCTCTGGGTCCCAGCTGATTGTGCATTGAGTTCCATCCACCAGGCTTCACAGTCAGGTGCTGATGTAATTCACAAGTCATCTTTGAGGAAGCAAAAGAGGAAAGAGTTTTTGGGCAGAGAGCAGTGTGGTCAAAGGTCCATGGGATTCACACGGGGAAAGATGAAACAAGAGTCATTACTTGTTTCTTTGCTCAATCAGTTCCTTGGCATTTCTACTCCTGAGAACAACTACATGGAGATAGTCAGAGGCATTGGTGGTGCTCCTAGCACCTGATGCTCCTGGTGATAACCAGTTTGTGGACATGTCCCTGAGGCCAAAGCATATTCAGCCTCTTGATAACCCCAGATTCTCCCTTCTTGGGAAGGCTGATCCTACAGGATCTTGAAAGTGTCCTGCCACATGACTTTGTTTTTGCTTGAATTTCTGAATCCCACACTAGACCACAGCTTCCAGAGGGCAGGGCTGTCACTTGACTCACTTCTAAGTATACATTAGTAGATATTGTCTCATTCAGACCCTAATGTCAAGAAAATGCTAACACAAAGATCAGCTATTCTGAGTGTTAGGTTACAGGTTCAACAATGACTGTAATAAAACTCTAGATAAGATTGTCTTAAATACAACACAATTTCAATTCTCTTTCATATAATCTTGGTGCAGGTCTCTCCAATTTTTCCTTGGCACATCTTCCACCTGTGCTACTTACCTCTGGTCTAACATGGCTGCTCCAGCTCCTGTCATTATATCTTCATTCCAGCTAGTGGGACAGAAAGTAATACTTCCATTTGGAAGTGACATATCACCTCTACTCAAATTCCACTGGTCGCAGAATCTGCCATGGTCATGGGAAACCTGGGGGTGGTAGGCACACAGAAGGGCAGGGGAACGTGATCCTACTGAAGAACATTCATGATGAATAGCAAGGGCCACCAACCTTCATTCAGTTCAGTTCAGTTCAGTTTAGTTCAGTCACTCAGTCGTGTCTGACTTTTTGCGACCCCATGAATTGCAGCACGCCAGGCCTCCCTGTTCATTACCATCTCCCAGAGTTCACTCAGACTCATGTCCATCGAGTCCATGACGCCATCCAGCCATCTCATCCACGGTCGACCCTTTCTCCTCCTGCCCTCAATGCCTCCCAGCATCAGAGTCTTTTCCAATGACTCAACTCTTCGCATGAGGTGGGCAAAGTATTGGAGTTTCAGCTTTAGTGTCATTCCTTCCAAAGAAATCCCAGGGTTGATCTCCTTCAGAATGGACTGATTGGATCTCCTTGCAGTCCAAGGGACTCTCAAGAGTCTTCTCCAACACCACAGTTCAAAAGCATCAATTTTTTGGCGCTCAGCCTTCTTCACAGTCCAACTCTCACATCCATACATATCCACAGGAAAAACCATAGCCTTGACTAGACGGACCTTAGGCGGCAAAGTAATGTCTCTGCTTTTCAATATCCTCTCTAGGTTGGTCATAACTTTTCTTCCAAGGAGTAAGTGTCTTTTAATTTCATGGCTGCAGTCACCATCTGCAGTGATTTTGGAGCCCAGAAAAATAAAGTCTGACACTGTTTCCACTGTTTCCCCATATATTTCCCATGAAGTGATGGGACCAGATGCCATGATCTTCGTTTTCTGAATGTTGAGCTTTAAGCCAACTTTTTCGTTCTCCTCTTTCACTTTCATCAGGAGGCTTTTTAGCTCCTCTTCACTTTGTGCCTTAAGGGTGGTGTCATCTGCATATCTGAGGTTATTGATATTTCTTCCGGCAATCTTGATTCCAAATTGTGTTTTTTCCAGTCCAGCGTTTCTCATGATGTACTCTGCATAGAAGTTAAATAAGCAGGGTGACAATATACAGCCTTGATGTACTCCTTTCCTATTTGGAACCAGTCTGTTGTTCCACGTCCAGTTCTAACTGTTGCTTCCTGACCTGCATACAGATTTCTCAAGGGGCAGGTCAGGTGGTCTGGTATTCCCATCTCTTTCAGAATTTTCCACAGTTTATTGGGATCCACACAGTCAAAGGCTTTGGCATAGTCAATAAAGCAGAGATAGATATTTTTCTGGAACTCTCTTGCTTTTTCCATGATCCAGTGGATGTTGGCAATTTGATCTCTGGTTCCTTTGCCTTTTCTAAAACCAGCTTGAACATCAGGGAGTTCATGTTTCACGTATTGCTGAAGCCTGGCTTGGAGAATTTTGAGCATTACTTTATTAGCATGTGAGATGAGTGCAATTGTGCGGTACTTTGAGCATTCTTTGGCATTGCCTTTCTTTGGGATTGGAATGAAAACTGACTTTTTCCAGTCCTGTGGCCACTGCTGAGTTTTCCAAATTTGCTGGCATATTGCGTGCAGCACTTTCACAGCATCATCTTTCAGGATTTGAAACATCTCAACTGGAATTCCATTACTTCCACTAGCTTTGTTCATAGTGATGCTTTCTAAGGCCCGCCTGACTTCACTTTCCATGTCCCTGTAATTCATTCTTCTTTGGTTCTCCCTACACAATTCTTGGTCTGTTTTGGCCTGCAGATATGGATATAGATGAGGCTATAAGAGAAGAGATGGCCCAGGCTGTACAAATATGGAGGAAACAAGAAAGGAAAGAAGACAAGAAAGTATAAAAATGAGATCTAATCTTACTGCATCATGGTCAGAAAAGATGCTTGGAATGATTTCAATTTTTTTGAATTTACCAAGGCTAGATTTATGGCCCAGGATGTGATCTATCCTGGAGAAGGTTCCATGAGCCATTGAGAAAAAGGTGAAATTCATTGTTTTGTTGTGAAACGTCCTATACATATCAATTAAGTTTAACTGGTCTATTGTACCATTTAAAGTTTGTGTTTCTTTGTTAATTTTCTGTTTAGTTGATCTATCCATAGGTGTGAGTGGGGTATTAAAGTCTCCCACTATTATTGTGTTATTGTTAATTTCCCCTTTCATCCTTGTTAGCATTTGTCTTACATATTGCAGTGCTCCTATGTTGGATGTATATATATTTATAATTGGTATATCTTCTTCTTGGATTGATCCTTTGATCATTATGTAGTGTCCTTCTTTGTCTCTTTTCACAGCCTTTGTTTTAAAGTTTACTTTATCAGATATGAGTATTGCTACTCCTGCTTTCTTTTGGTCTCTATTTGCATGGAATATCTTTTTTTCAGCCCTTCACTTTCAGTCTGTATGTGTCCCTTGTTTTGAGGTGGGTCTCTTCTAGACAACATATAGAGGGGTCTTGTTTTTGTATTCATTCAGCCAGTTTTTGTCTTTTGGTTGGGGAATTCAACCCATTTTAGTTTAAGGTAATTATTGACAAGTATGATCCCATTGCCATTTACTTTATAGTTTTGAGTTTGGGTTGATACACCTTTTTTGTGTTTCCTGTCTAGAGAATATCCTTTAGCATTTGTTGGAGAGCTGGTTTGGTGGTGCTGAATTCTCTCAGCTTTTGCTTTTCTGTAAAGCTTTTGATTTCTCCTTCGTATTTGAATGAGATCCTTGCTGGGTACAGTAATCTTGGCTGTAGGTTATTTTCTTTCATCACTTTAAATGTGTCCTGCCATTCCCACCTGGCCTGAAGAGTTTCTATTGAAAGATAAGCTATTTTCTTTATGGGAACCCCCTTGTGTGCTATTTGTTGTTTTTCCCTTGCTGCTTTTAATACTTGTTATTTGTGTCTGATCTTTGTTAATTTGATTAATATGTGTCTTGGGGTGTTTCACCTTGAGTTTATCATGTTTGGGATGATCTGGGTTTCTTGGACTTGGGTGATTATTTCCTTCCTAATTTTAGGGAAGTTTTCAACTATTATCTCCTCAAGTATTTTCTCATGGCCTTTCTTTTTGTCTTCTTCTTCTGGGACTCCTATAATTCCAATGTTGGAGCGTTTCATACTGTCTTGGAGGTCTCTGAGGTTGTCCTCATTTCTTTTAATTCATTTTTCTTTTTTCCTCTCTGATTCATTTATTTCTACCATTCTAATTTCTACTTCACTAATCCTATCTTCTTCCTCCGTTATTCTATTTGTTGCCTCCAGAGTGTTTTTGATCTCATTTATTGCATTATTCACTATATAGATACTCTTTTTTAATTTCTTCTAGGTCCTTGTTAAACCTTTCTTGCATCTTCTCAATCCTTGTCTCCAAGCTATTTATCTGCGATTCCATTTTTATTTCAAGATTTTGGATCATTTTCACTATCATTAATTGGAATTCTTTATCTGGTAGATTCCCTATCTCTTCCTCTTTTGTTTGGTTTTGTGGGCATTTATCCTGTTCCTTTACCTTCTGAGTATTCCTCTGTCTCTTCATCTTGTTTATATTGCGGAGTTCAGGATGCCCACATTCACCACTACTATTCAACATAGTTCTGGAAGTTTTGGCCACTGCAACAGAGCAGAAAAAGAAATAAAAGGAATCCAAATTGGAAAAGAAGTAGTAAAACTCTCACTGTTTGCAGATGACATGATCCTCTATATAGAAAACCCTAAAGACTCCACCAGAAAATTACTAGAGCTAATCAATGAACATAGAAAGTTGCAGGATATAAAATCAGCACACAGAAATTCCTTGCATTGCTATACACTAATAATGAGAAAATAGAAAAAGAAATTAAGGAAACGTTCCATTTACCATTGCAACAAAAAGAATAAAATACTTAGGAATATATCTAAGTAAAGAAACTAAAGACATATATATATATAAAACAAAACTATAAAACTCTGGTGAAAGAAATCAAAGAGGACACCAACAGATAGAGAAATATACCATGTTCATGGATTGGAAGAATCAATATAGTGAAAATGAGTATACTACCCAAAGCAATCTACAGATTCAATGCAATCCCTGTCAAGCTACCAGTGGTATTTTTTACAGAGCTAGAACAAATAATTTCACAATTTGTATGGAAATACAAAAAAGCTCAAATAACCAAAGCATCTTGAGAAAGAAGAATGGAACTGGAGGAATCAACCTGCCTGACTTCAGGCTCTACTAAAAATCCACAGTCATCAAGACAGTATGGTACTGGCACAAAGACAGAAATTAGATCAATGGAACAAAATAGAAAGACCAGAGATAAATCCACACACCTATGGACACCTTATCTTTGATAAAGGAGGCAAGAATATACAGTGGATTAAAGACAATCTCTTTAACAAATGATACTGGGAAAACTGGTCAACCACTTGTAAAAGAATGAAACTAGAACACTTTCTAACACCACACACAAAAATAAACTCAAAATGGATTAAAGATCTAAATGTAAGACCAGAAACTATAAAACTCCTAGAGGAGAACATAGGCAAAACACTCTCCAACATAAATCACAGCAGAATCCTCTATGACCCACCTCCCAGAATACTGGAAATAAACGCAAAATAAACAAATGGGACCTAATTAAAATTAAAAGCTTCTGCACAACAAAGGAAACTATAAGCAAGGTGAAAGACAACCTTCGGAATGGGAGAAAATAATAGCAAATAGCAACTGTCAAAGAACTAATCTCAAAAACTTACAAGCAACTTATGCAGCTTAATTCCAGAAAAATAAATGACCCAATCAAAAAATGGGCCAAAGAACTAAATAGACATTTCTTCAAAGAAGACATACGGATGGCCAACAAACACATGAAAAGATGCTTAACATCACTCCTTATCAGAGAAATGCAAATCAAAACCACAATGAGGTACCATTTCACACCAGTCAGAATGACAGTGATCCAAAAGTCTACAGGCAATAAATGCTGGAGAGGGTATGGAGAAAAGGGAACCCTCTTACAATGATGGTGAGAATACAAACTAATGCAGCCACTATGGAGAACAGTGTGGAGATTCTTTAAAAAATTGCAAATAGAACTGCCTTATGACCCAGCAATCCCACTGCTGGGCATACACACCGAGGAAACCAGAATTGAAAAAACACATGTAACCCAATGTTCATCACAGCACTGTTTATAACAGCCAGGATATGGAAGCAACCTGGATGTCCATCAGGAGATGAATGAATAAGAAAGCTGTGGTGCATATACACAATGGAGTATTTCTCAGTCATTAAAAACAATATATTTGTATCAGTTCTAATGAGGTGGATAAAACTGCAGCCTATTATACAGAGTGAAGTAAGCCAGAAAGAAAAACACCAATACAGTATACTAACACATATATATGGAATTTAGAAAGATGGTAATGATAACCCTGTATGCGAGACAGCAAAAGAGACATAGATGTATACAACGGACTTTTGGACTCTGTGGGAGAAGGAGAGGGTGGGACGATTTGGGAGAATGGCATTGAAACAGACATAATATCTTATAAGAAATGAATAGCCAGTGTAGGTTCGATGCAGGATACAGGATACTTGTGGCTGGTGCACTGGGATGACTCAGAGAGATGGTATGGGGATGGAGGTGGGAGGGGGGTTCAAGATTGGGAACATGTGTACACCCGTGGTGGATTCATGTTGATGTATGGCAAAATCAATACAGTATTGTAAAGTAAATAAAGTAAAATAAAAATAATCATCATAATATATAAATAATGAAAAAGAAAGTATAAAAATTCAAAATATAAAGGAAAGCATGGTTAAAATAATTTATACAATTTAGGTATAATGGTTGATGAATCAATTTATTAAATAAAAAGTTAGAGAAATGTAAAATATAAATATATTCACTAAAACCAACAAAATAATAAGGCTGTATCATATTAAACACATAGTAGTATCAGAATTAAGTTTGGATGCACATTGCAAAAACTAAAACAACTATATCTTTAGCAAGATAAACTTGATTTTTCTTTCACACTGGAACAAAGCTATATGTGGGCCACCCAGAGCGTGGGTGCTATCAATCTCCAAGGTTACATGATTGTCCAATACAACTGCAGGAGTTCCAGCCATCACAACTAA
The DNA here is from genome assembly GCF_014754425.2 of Oryx dammah. Lineage (NCBI taxonomy): Eukaryota > Metazoa > Chordata > Mammalia > Artiodactyla > Bovidae > Oryx > Oryx dammah. The sequence continues at coordinate 36,462,897 of NW_024070199.1, forward strand.
AATCCAGACAACAGTTAGGAAGTAGGTGGGAAAGGGAAGAGTCCCATCTCTCAGCTAAATTAGCTCCTTGAAAGTAGTCTTCCAAGAAATCCCTCTTACTGATCTGCTTGCATCTCTAAGTCACTTCTCATGACTAAGAGAACGGGTGGGCAGGAAATGCATTCCTGTAGCTACTGTGCTCATAGCTATTTAACAAACTATTTTCAGTTTTGAAAGAGAAGCAGAGAATAGATCATTTTGTAGGTAGCCTGCAGCGCCTGCCTTAAAGAACAAATCTTTTCTGAATGGATTAAAATAAACCTCTGGGCACAGTGTGGGAGCCAGGAGGAAGGAACAGCAATGAGAAACAGCTAGATGGACCTGAACTATGCTCCAGAAAAAAGAGCCAGACTGGTCAGTAGAGATCTTCTAAGGATTGAAGTGAGGATTATACATACCACATGATCCAATTTGGTTTGAAAACTGCTTTTCCAACCCAGGTCCCAAATTACTCTCAATTCTTCAGCTTGTAAATACCTTGTCTTTGTTACCTCACATTCTGACCTACCTGTCTCACCTTCCTTATTTCTGTTCACATCACTTCCCATCTAGTCCACCAGCATTGCAAGATCCAGTACTGAGGAGTTAGCAACACTTTCTAGAAGTGGGTAGAAACACAATGACTATTTCTACTTTAGTATTTGTTTGTCTTTATCAAGGTCTTCTGAAGGACAGAGACGGCTAGAATTATGGAGATCTCACGTTTGAGGCCTTTTAAAAAACATTTCTTGTTACATTGGTCTGTTGGTGGTGATGCAGTCTCATAATTGTTCTAAGTCTGAGAAAGTATTTTATCTCGTTTTTGATATGTATTTTTCTTGGGTATAGAACTCTGAGTCAATTATATTTCTCTCAGCATTTTAAGATGTGGTGCCAGTGTCCGCTGGCTAACATTGTTTCATAATCCTAATCTGCTATCTTTCCCATTTTTTGTTCAACTGTGTCTCTTTTTCGTTCTGGTTACATTTCATTGGTTGATTGTTTTAAACAATGAATTATTATGCACCTTTGAATAGTTATCCTATTTCTTTTCCTTGAATTAATTGAGCTTCTGTGTTAATGGGTTTAAAGCTTTCAACATATCTGGTAATTTTTCAGCCAATAATAATGAAGTTCTGGTCTCTATTCTCCTTCTTTCACTTCCTGTAGGATTCCATTAACATATATTTTAATATCCTAACGTAGCAAACACCCTCTTCCAACAACACAAGAGAAGACTCTACACATGGACATCACCAGATGGTCAACACCAAAATCAGATTGATTATATTCTTTGCAACCAAAGATGGAGAAGCTCTATACAGTCAACAAAAACAAGACCAGGAGCTGACTGTGGCTCAGATCATGAACTCCTTATTACCAAATTCAGACTCAAATTGAAGAAAGTAGGGAAAACCACTAGACTATTCAGGTATGACCTAAATCAAATCCCTTATGATTATACAGTGGAAGTGAGAAATAGGTTTAAGGGCCTAGATCTGATAGATAGAGTGCCTGATGAACTATGGAATGAGGTTCGTGACATTGTACAGGAGACAGGGATCAAGACCATCCCTATGGAAAAGAAATGCAAAAAAGCAAAATGGCTGTCTGAGGAGGCCTTACAAATAGCTGTGAAAAGAAGAGAAGTGAAAAGCAAAGGATAAAAGGAAAGATATAAGCATCTGAATGCAGCGTTCTGAAGAATAGCAAGAAGAGATAAGAAAGCCTTCTTCAGTGATCAATGCAAAGAAATAGAGGAAAACAATAGAATGGGAAAGACTAGAGATCTCTTCAAGAAAATTAAAGATACCAAGGGAACATTTCATGCAAAGATGGGCTCGATAAAGGACAGAAATGGTCTGGACCTAACAGAAGCAGAAGATATTAAGAAGAGGTGGCAAGAATACACGGAAGAACTGTACAAAAAAGATCTTCACAACCCAGATAATCATGATGATATGATCACTAATCTAGAGCCAGACATCTTGGAATGTGAAGTTAAGTCGGCCTTAGAAAGCATCACTACGAACAAAGCTAGTGGAGGTGATTGAATTCCAGTTGAGATGTTTCAAATCCCGAAAGATGGTGCTGTGAAAGTGCTGCACTCAATATGCCAGCAAATTTGGAAAACTCAGCAGTGGCCACAGGACTGGAAAAAGTCAGTTTTCATTCCAATTCCAAAGAAAAGCAATGCCAAAGAATGCTCAAACTACCGCACAATTGCACTCATCTCACATGCTAGTGAAGTAATGCTAAAAATTCTCCAAGACAGGCTTCAGGAATACATGAACCGTGAACTCCCTGATGTTCAAGCTGGTTTTCGAAAAGGCAAAGGAACCAGAGATCAACTTGCCAACATCTGCTGGATCATGGAAAAAGCAAGAGAGTTCCAGAAACACATCTATTTCTGCTTTATTGACTATGCCAAAGCCTTTGACTGTGTGGATCCCAATAAACTATGGAAAATTCTGAAAGAGATGGGAATACCAGACCACTTAACCTGCCTCTTGAGAAATCTGTATGCAGGTCAGGAAGCAACAGTTAGAACTGGACATGGAACAACAGACTGGTTCCAAATAGGAAAAGGAGTACGTCAAGGCTGTATATTGTCACCCTGCTTATTTAACTTCTATGCAGAGTACATCATGAGAAACGCTGGACTGGAAGAAACACAATTTGGAATCAAGATTGCCGGAAGAAATATCAATAACCTCAGATATGCAGATGACACCACCCTTAAGGCACAAAGTGAAGAGGAGCTAAAAAGCCTCTTGATGAAAATGAAAGAGGAGAGCGAAAAAGTTGGCTTAAAGCTCAACATTCAGAAAACGAAGATCATGGCATCCGGTCCCATCACTTCATGGGAAATAGATGGAGAAACAGTAGAAACATTGTCAGACTTTATTTTTCTGGGCTCCAAAATCACTGCAGATGGTGACTGCAGCCATGAAATTAAAAGACACTCCTTGGAAGAAAAGTGATGACCAACCTTGGTAGTATATTCAAAAACAGAGACATTACTTTGCTGACTAAGGTCCGTCTAGTCAAGGCTATGGTTTTTCCTGTGGTCATGTATGGATGTGAGAGTTGGACTGTGAAGAAGGCTAGCGCCGAAGAATTGATGCTTTTGAACTGTGATGTTGGAGAAGACTCTTGAGAGTCCCTTGGACTGCAAGGAGATCCAATCAGTCCATTCTGAAGGAGATCAACCCTGGGATTTCTTTGGAAGGAATGACACTAAAGCTGAAACTCCAGTACTTTGGCCACCTCATGCGGAGTTGACTCATTGGAAAATTGATGCTGGGAGGGATTGGGGGCAGGAGGAGAAGGGGATGACCCAGGATGAGATGGCTGGATGGCATCACGGACTCGATGGAGGTGAGTCTGAGTGAACTCCGGGAGTTGGTGATGGACAGGGAGGCCTGGCGTGCTGCGATTCATGGGGTCGCAAAAAGTCGGACACGACTGAGCGACTGAACTTAACTGAACTTAAAGTTGTTTCAAATCTCTGTGATGCACAATTAATTTTTTCTCACAGTATTTCCATTCCTATTTTCCATGTCTACTCAGTATTCTTTAGCTTCATGAATATAAGGATTATTGATGTAGTAAACATTTTAATGTCCTGCCCTGCTAATGATGTAATGTATATTTTAACTGTGTTTTAATAATTGATTTTTCCCTCATTATGGATATTTTCTTGCTTCTTTATACATCTGAAATGTTTTTCTTTTTAAATTTATGTATGTATCATAATTATAGGATAATTTCTTTACAATATTATGATTGACCTTGACAAATATTTTCACAATTCATATGGAAATTTTAAATTCGATATTGTATATGGTAAATTTTACCCTTTCGATGCTGGATATTTTTTAATTTTTATAAATTATTCCTGGCACTGTGTGCAAACACTCTTAATATCTTGGAAACAGTTGTATTTTTTGAAGGCTTGCTGTTCAGTTTTTTATTTTTTTAAGCTGATATGAGACCAGCAATTAGACCAGGTTTACTATACCCCGCTAGTAAGGCAGTATTGTCTTCAGGACTATATTGATGTCATGGGAATTATGAGTAATTTCCATGCTGGTGGGTGGGGACACCATTAGACTTGGCTCAATTTGAGACTCAAGGATTGTTCTCTATAATACTGACCAGTACTATCAACTTTCTGCTGAAAACTGAAGGGGTATCACCTGCACACTCCCAGAGTTCTCTGTGTGTAGCTCTTTCCTGTGAACCCTATCTAGAGTCTCAAATCTCCCTTCTTGAGGTGACCATTTGTCTCTGCCTAGATACCGCTTCCATGTGTGTGTTGGAAACTGTTTCTAGAGTTGGGGCCATTGTAGAACTCACCTTGCTTGTTGCCCGCCTCAGGAATCCATACTCTGCTGCCTGGTTTTGATGTAAAAAACTTCTCTTTCTTTTATCTCTTCTACTTTCAAGTTGTTTGGGACAGGAGGGTAAATGTGTCCTTTGCTCCTTTATGTCTACCAGAATGGAGGTCCCCCTGCAATCAGAACTCACTGAATGTCTTATGGATTCTAGGCACTGTGCATGGGTTCAAACTCGACCAGGGATATGTGTTGGGGCCTTGGGGAGCCCTGGTTTGCGGGAGAAACATGACAATTATAACTAGCACTTGCTATTGGGTATGTTCAGTTCAGTTCAGTTCAGTCGCTCAGTCATGTCCGACTGTTTGCAACCCCATGGACTGCAGCACGCCAGGCTTCTCTGTCCTTCACCAACTCCTGGAGCTTGCTCAAACTCCTGTTCATTGAGTTGGTGATGCCATCCAGCCTTCTAATCCTCTATCGTCCTCTTCTCCTCCTGCCTTCAATCTTTCCCAGTAATAAGGCCTTTTCTAATGAGTAAGTTCTTCACATCAGTTGGCCAAAGTATTGGAGCTTCAGCTTCAGCATCGGTCTGTCCAATGAATTGTCAAGATTGATTTGCTTTAGCACTGACTTGTTGGACCTCCTTGTAGTCCAAGGGACTCTCGAGTCTTGTCCAACACCACAGTTCAAAACCATCAGTTCTTCATCGCTCACCATTCTTTATGGTCCAACTCTCACATCCATACATGACAATTGGAAACATCATAGCTTTGATTATACTGAACTTTTCCAGCAAAGTCATATCTCTGCTTTCAAAAATGCTGCTAGGTTTGTCAAGGCTTTTCTTCAAACAAGCAAGCAAGTTTTAATTTCATGGCTGCAGTTATTGTCTGCAGTGATTTTGGAGCCCCCCAAAGTAAAGTCTCTCACTGTTTTCATTGTTCCCTCATCTATTTGCCGTGAAGTGGTGGGACGAAATGCCATGATCTTCATTTTCTGAATGTGGAGTTTAAGCCTAATTTTTCACTCTCCTCTTTCACACTCATCAAGAGGCTCTTTAGTTTCTCTTAACGTTCTGCCATGTGTCTTCTGCATATCTGTGATCATTGATATTTCTCCCAGCAACTGTGATTCCAACTTGTGCTTCAGCCAGTTGGGCATTTTGCATGACTTACTCAGTATATAATTTAAATAAGCAGGGTGACAATACACAGCCTTTACGTACTCCTTTCTCGATTCAGAAACAGTCTGCTGTTCCAAGTTCAGTTCTAACTGTTGCTTCTTGACCTGCATACAGATTTCTCAGAAGGCAGGTATGATGGTCTGGTATTCCAATCTCTGTAAGTTTTCCACAGTTTGTTGTGATCCACACAGTCAAAGGCTTTTGCATGATCAATAAAGCAGAAGTAGGTATATTTCTGGAATTCTCTTGCTTTTTTGAAGATCCAACAGTTGATGGCAATTTGATCTGTGGTTCTTCTGCCTTTTCTAAATCCATCTTGAACATATGGAACTTCACAGTTCATGTACTGTTGAAGACTTGCTTGGAGTAATTACTTTGGTAGCATGTGAGATGAGTGCAACTATGTGGTAGCTGAACATTCTTTGAAATTGCCTGTCTTTGGAATTACAATGAAAATGACCTTTCCAGTCCTGTGGCCACTGCTGAGTTTTCCAAATTTGCTAGCATATTGAGTGCAGCACTTTAACAGCTTCATCTTTTAAGATTTGAAATAGCTCAATGACAATTCCATCACCCTCACTAGTTTTGCACATAGTTATGCTTCTTAAGTCTCTCTGGACTTCACATTTCAGGATGTCTAGCTCTAAGTGTGGAGAAGCCTTGGCACCTCACTCCAGTACTCTTGCCTGGAAAATTCCATTGACAGAGGAGCCTGGAAGGTTGCAGTCCATGGGGTCGCTGAGGGTTGGACACGACTGAGCGACTTCACTGTCACTTTTAACTTTCATGCATTGGAGAAGGAAATGGCAACCCACTCCAGTGTTCTTGCCTGGAGAATCCCAGGGACAGGGGAGCCTGGTGGGCTGCATTCTATGGGGTCGCACAGAGTCTGACATGACTGAAGTGACTTAGCAGCAGTAGCAGCTCTAAGTGAGACACCGTCATGGTTATCTGGGTCATTAATATCTTTTTTTGAATAGTTCTTCCATATATTCTTTCAACCTCTTCTTAATATATTCTGCTTTTTTAGGTCCACGCCATTTCTGTCTTTTATTTGGCCCATCTTTGCATGAAATGATCCTTCTCTACTTCTAATTTTCTTGAGTAGATCTCTGGTCTTTCCCATTCTATTGTTTCCCTCTATTTCTTTGCACTGATCACTTAGGAAGGCTTTAAAAAAATCTTTTCTTGTTATTCTTTGGAACTCTGCATTCAGATGGATATGCCTTTCTTTTCTCATTTGTCTTGCTTCTCTTCTTTTCTAAGTTAGTTCTAAGACATCCTCAGACAACCATTTTGCATTTTTGCATTTCATTTTCTTGGGGGTGGTCTTGATGAGGTATGTACAGATCAAAAAAATGAAGATCACTGCATCCAGTCACATTATTCCATGGTAAATACATGGAAAAATAATGAAAACAGTGACAGGCTTTATTTTTCTGGGCTCCAAAGTCACTTCAGATAGTGAAGGCATCTGTGAAAGAAAAAAAAAAGATGCTTGCTCCTTGGAAGAAAAGCTATGAAAAATAATGACAGCATACTAAAAAGCAGAGACATTACTTTACCAGCAAAAGTCTGTACACTGAAAGCCATGGTTTTTCCAGAAGTAGTGAGAGGATGTGAGAGTTGGACCATAAAGAAAGCTGAGCACCAAAGAATTGATGCTTTTGTACTGTGGTGTTGGACAAGATTCTTGAGAGTCCCTTGGACTGCAATGGAGATCCAACCAGACCATTCTAAAGGAAATCAGTCCTGAATATTCATTGGAAGGACCAATGCTGAGGCTGAACTTCCATTACTCTGGCCAATTAATAGGTAGAACTGATTCATTATAAAAGGCCCCGATGCTGGGAAAGATTAAAAGCAGGAGGCAAAGGGAGAGACAGAAGACCAAATTGTTTGATGGCATCACCAACTTGATGAACATGAGTTTGAGCAAGCTCTGGGAGTTAGTGATGGACAGGGAAGCCTGGCGTGCTGCACCCCATGATATAGCAAAGAGTTGGACATGACTGAGAGACTGAAATGAACTGATGTACAGAGGACAATCAGGGAGCAAGCAGAAGTCTTTAAGGAAGAAGGAAGGAACTATTCCTGGATAGCTGACAATGATGGGTCAGCAAGCGGTTTCAAGCTGGAGAAACTGTAGGGAACCAATTCTATGCCAGGTGGAAAGAATGGTAAGAAAAAGGCAGGGTGGCAGTGCTGGGACTTCCCAGAGGACTAGATCCCTGTTCTACTAAACTTTATCAATGGTCAATATTGTTAGGTGTTTGGAAACATGAGTCTTGTTTTGGAAGTGGTAGAGCAATATTCAATGGGAGGACTGATGCTGAAGATGAAGCTCCAACACTTAGGTCATCTGATGTGAAGATCCAGCTCATTGGAAGAGACCCTGATGCTGGGAAAGATTGTGGGCAGGAGAGGGAATAAAAGGATGAGATTGTGAGATGGCATCACCGACTCAAAGACATGAGTTTGAGGAAACTCTGCAAAATAGGGAAAGACAGGAAAGCCTGTTTTGCTGCCGAACATGTAATCATAAAGAGTCAGACATGACTTAGCCACTGAACAATACCAATGAGGACACAAGAGTCCACTGAAGGCTCTGATCCTAGTTGGAGTGGAAAAAGACTTGAGAGGAAGGGCAGGCTTCCTATCCTCTGGTGCAGGTCCTTGAATCCAAGACAAGGAGCATGAGATTTTGAATGTTTTACTAAACATTGTTTTCCAAAAGCACAAAAAGTGTTTTCTGCAGGAGAGAGAGCTTTGACTGAGTTTGTTCTCTAGATTTTACAGAGGGATTTGAAAGGGATTGGGGGTGGGCTGAGTCTGCAAAAACCAGGTGACCAGCTGCTGGAGGGCAAGGCTTGTGGTAGACATTCTGCACTAGGTGAAAAATGAATCCAGAAAAAATGTCCCTTCTGGCGTTTACATGCCAATGTATCACATTATTTCAGCAGATCACTTCAATGTTGTTTTGGGGCAAGCTAGAAATGGACGACGTGTGGTGTGCTTTTGTCAATTCCTGTGGGTAGTTAGATGACTAAATGTCTGGTTACTTCATTGCATGGTTGAAATCATGCTTGAGAAAGAAAACTAGATCAAGTCCACACATATTTGATCATTAAACAGCAAGCATAGGAAGGTTTCTAAGGCAACTGTAGGTAATTTAAACATGAGGGGCCAAATGGGGACAGTTTCGTTTAACAGGCTGAGATTGGACTGTACAGGTTGCCATAGTTGTTGCTATGACAAGAAGCCATCACAGCTACTTGTTGCCACCCTGGAGATGTGAGAAATGGAAAAGAGACCAAAAGCCTTACAATTCTCCTTGCAGTGTGATTTCAGGCTAGAAGTAGTTGACAAGGAAAGGCTGATTGGTAAGGCTGAAGAAGGGAGTAATCTGAGCCAGTAATCATTAGCTCTTGTGGGAGCCCAGAAAAAAGAAGTATCGTCTCAGTCAGAGTTCTGTGTCATGGCTCAGAGATAGATGTTATTTGGCTTGAATCAATATTTAGCCTTGAGGATGGCAGCCATAACCTCTAAACAGAAGATTTCCTTCTCCCTAGGTGGCAGAATAATTCATATTTGTTCCAGAGTCAGGAACCCAGAAAGCCCTCTCAGGGCCACTTGTTCTCAGCAGGTACACATGCAATCTAGAAGGTGGAACTATCATCATGGTGCCCATTTTCTAGATGAGAAAACTGAGGTTAAGGGACTCGATCAAGGTCACACAGCTAAGCACGTGAAAAGCCAAGCACAAACCCAGGGTAACAGTCCTCAAATTGCGTGTTTTTGCTCCATATCCACTGAGAGTGGTGGGTGGTGATCTGGCACCAAACTTAGGCAGAAGCAAGCAGTATTCAGGCTTAAATTGAAGTAGTGAGGAAAACCACTAGACCATTCGGCTATGACCTAAATCAAATCCTTTATGAATTTATAGTGAAGATGAAAAATAGATTCAAGGAATTAGGTCTGGTAGCCTGAAGAACTATGGTTGGAGGTTTATAACATTGTATGGGAGGTGGTCACCAAAACCATTCCCAAGAAAAACAAATGTGAGAAACAAAAAGGGGTTGCCTGAGGAGGCCTTAAAACAGCTGAGAAAATAAGAGAAGTGAAAGGCAAAGGAGAAAAGGAAAGATATACCCAATGGAATGCAGAGTTCTGGAGAATAGCAAGGAAAGATAAGAAAGTCTTCATAAGTGAACACTGCAAGAATTAGAGGAAAATAATAGAATTGTAAAGAGTATAGACTGCGTCAGGAAAATTAGAGCTACCAGAGGGACACTTCATAAAAAGATGGGCACAATAAAGGACAGAAAAGTCAAAGACATAGCAGAAGCAGAGGAGATTAAGAAGAAGCAGCAAGAATGCACAGAAAAACTGAATGAAAACTGTCAAAATGACTGGCATAGTGATGATGCTTGGGTAAAGCACTCATCACTCATGTAAAGCCAGATATACTGGAGTGTGAAGTCAAGTGGCCTTAGGAAGCATCACTACAAACAATGTTAGGAGAAGTGATGGAATTCCAGTGATGGAATTCCATTCATGAGCTGTTTAAAACAACCTAAAGAATGAGAGTATAAAAGTGCTGTAATCAGTATGTCAGCAAATTTGGAATACTCATCAGTGGCCACAGTGCTGGAAAAGGTCAGTTTTCATTCCAATCCAAAAGAAAGGCAATTCCAAAGAATGTTTAAACTATCATGCAATTGCTCTCATCTCACTTGCTAGCAAGGTAATGTTCAAAATCCTTCAAGCTCAGCTTCAACAATACATGAACTGAAAACTTCCAGATGTACATACTGGTTTGAGGAACAAGAGATCAAATTGCCAACATCTATTGGATCATAGAGAAAGAGAATCCCAGAAAATATTTCTGTATGCTTCGCTGACTATGCTAAAGCCTTTCACTGTGTAGTCCACAACAAACTGTGGAAAGTTCTTAAGGAAATGGGAGTACCAGATCACCTTTCCTGTCTCCTAAAAAGCCTGTATGTGGCTCAAAAAGCAGCAGTTGGACTAAGACACAGAACAACTGAAAGATTTAAAAGTGGGAAAGCAGCGTGACAATGTGTACATTTTCACTCTGGTTATTTAACTTCTATATAGGATACATCATTCGATATGTTGGACTGCATAATTCACAAGATGGAATAAAGATTGCTGGGAGAAATAGCAACATCCACAGATATGAAGATGACATTGCCTTAAGAGCAGAAAGCAAAGAAATAAAGAGCCTCTTGGTGAGGAAAGAAGATGAAAAAACTGGCTTAAAACTCAACATTCCAAAAACTGTTCACAAAAAGACACTTAACATTCATGACATGCTGTCACACCACTTCATGGCTTATGGATGAGGGAAAAGTGGAAACAGTGGCAGATTTTATTTTCTTGGGCTCCAAAACCACTATGGACCTTGACTGCAGCCACAAAATGAAAAGACACTTGCTCCTTGGAAGGAACAAAGACTATAAAAAACCTGCACAGTGTATTAAAATGCAGAGACTCAGTTTGCTACAGAGGTCTATAGTGTCAAAACTGTGGTTTTTCCAGTAACCAGGTACAGATGTGCAATCTGGACCATAAGAAAGGGGGAATGGCTAAAAGTTGAGCTTTTGAACTATGGTTCTTGAGAAGATTCTTGAGAGTCCCTTATATAACAAGGAGATCAAACCAGTCAATCTGAAAGGCAGTCAACCTCTAACCCCTGCTGTCTTAGCTGAGGCATCTACTGAGGGCTCCAAGGTGGAAAAAACGGATGCTTCCACTGCAAAAGTGCCTAACCATGGCAGCTCCAAGCAAATATTTTGTAGCTCCACACCTGGAGGAAGCTCAGAAAGGCTGAAGTCAATATGTATCCTGGGTACCCAATGCATGCATTGCATTCTCCCCAGAAGCATTGGAGGCCAAGGAAGGGGCATTCTGGGCCCTGGAGGAAAGGAATGGCTCAGGGATCCACTGGGGCCACCATTTACCAAGTAGGACTGGAAGGGACAGAGCAGGCATATGTGGCAGAGAGCTGGTGACAGGGGTGTGGGAACAAGAAGGAACCAGCTCTGCATGAAGTACCTCACCCAAAATCCCCTGGAGGAGAAGCCCAGTGATAAGGTCATCTGAGATGGGACGAAGAGAGTCTATTTCATTACACCTTATAATTCCTCTGAATGAGGAGGTGGTGGAGTAGGTGGGTCATCAAAAACTCTTCCATGGGCTAGACCGTCTGCCAGTCGCTATCCTTGGGGCTGCCTCTTCCCAGCTTTAGGCATGTAGTTCCAGAGGAAATTGACAATCATGTGTGCTGCTGGGTCAGGGCCAAAAACCATGTAAAGCCTATCATAAGTCCCCATGTCTCTGCCAGGATGGCAGATCTGGGGCTGTACATGTGATCTGAGTTGGGTCATTCAGAGAACACCCTTAACTCTGATGTCTGCAATATTCTTTCCTTACTAGGTGATGCCTTTGGGATTTAGAACCCTAGGGCAGGTAGCTTGGACTCCCTCACTAGGTGTATAAGCCTTAAGGAAAAAAGTTGCCAGGCTAAGACCATCAAAGAAGTGTGAAGGGAAAGAGTGAGAGTGAGAGAGAATTGCTGACTTCTGATTTCTTGGGTCCAGTCACTGAGATCTTTGCATTTGCTCTGATTCTTGTGTCCTGGATTCCCAGAATCATTTCAATGAGTTTTCCTTTTCTTGAAGCCAGCTGGAGTAGGGTTCCTCTCAATTTTGATTCAGACTTCGTTGTAGAACCTTCCCGATCATTGTATACCTCCCAGACACAAACAGATGCACCCATTTGTTTCAGCACCATTACAAGTGAAATCCTTTATTCTTTACTGAGAATAGGGTGTGCAGACCACCAAATACAGTTCATCTACATCCTGGGAAGGAGTGCTCAAAGGGTGAGTGAGTGTATGTTAGAACAGGCTCACTGATTCCTGAACCACTTTAAGCATTTACACTGCCTGTGCCAGGCCAATCCTGTCATTTCCTCGATCAAAGACTGAGAAATACTGCCTCAGGAAGACGTCACCCAGGATCCAGGTCTCTCTAGATGTCCTCACTGTGTTCTTTTTAAAGGTTGTATAGCAGTTGCCTCTAGAATCCTGGGGGAGTCAGAGACATACACCAGTCAGCATGAGCCCTTACCGGTGATTCCCCCCAATACCCAGAACCAGCACAATTTGTTTTATTTCTCTCTTTTGGTAAGTATCAAGGGGTTTTGTCAGCAGCAGAGGATATGAGACTTCAACCAAAACCAAAGGGGGCCAAGCCATGAGGTTGCCATGACGAAGGGTGTGGTGAGTGGAGGACTGGGAGTTGGGGAAACAGAGGAATGAAAAACAACAATGTCCTACTGTAGAGCGTAAGGAACTATATTCAATATTCAGTGATAAACTGCATGAAAAAGAATAAGAAAAAGTATTTTTATGTGTATAACACACTTTTTATGTGTGTCACACTGCAATGCAGCAGACCTTAATGCAACACTGAAGATTAGCCACACTTCAATATAATTTTTTAGAAAAGAACAAGTGTGTCCATAGTTTTCCTCACTTCCTCTTTCCTTCCTTCTGAGTTCTGCTCCTTGTTTTCTCTGCAGAGAATGCTGGTTCTCCTCCTGCATCCCCACAATCCTTATTTTATTTTAAAATTTTATTTTGTATTGGAGTATAGCTGATTAATAATATTCTGAGTTTCAGGTGGGCAGTAAAGGGACTCAACCATATGTATCTGGGTATCCTGGCCCCAAAGATACCCCTCCCATCCAGGCTGTCATATAACTGAGCAGAGTTCCCTGAGCTACACAGCAATTCATTGTTGGTTATCCATCTTAAATAGAGCAGTGCGAACAACACGTTCTTGAAGACTTAACTCAGGAATTCTGTGAAGCCTTCTTTGGCCCACACACACCCTCCTTGGCCACTCCAGGCTTAGTTCCACATCCCCACTGGTAAGTCCCTAGCCCTCATCACCTCCAGTAAGTCCTCAGTGCCCTAGTGCAGGTCACCTTGAGATGCCATTTGCATGGAATCCAGTGCCGTTTTGCCTAGAACCAAGCAACCCTCCATATGGCTCAATGAGTTTGTGGTTTTAGAATCCCTGAAATTCCCTCTCTTCCTCAAAGCCTTCTTTGAGCCCAGCAGCCTGCTTTGAACTCCCACAGGGAGCTGACATGAAGCCTCCACCCTGTACTGGGGCAGAGGAGTCACTGTGCACCCTTTATTCACCTTAGTATCCAACCTCCCCACAGAGGGGTTGGGTACCTCAAGTCACAAAGGAGGCACCTGGCCAGAACAGGGGGAAGATGCAGCCGAGTACTAAGTTGGCCATGTAATTTATCATCCAAATTGGAAAAAACTTGAGAAGGGAAGGGAGACTGTTAACTTACGCTGGGACATCACAATGGGACTGCTCCCAGCCATTCTCCTTGTAATGTGGCCTATTTCAGGGACTGCTAGAGCTGACTTCCATGTTCATACAGTAAGGGTTCAGATTTAATTCAAGCTCTTTGAGGACTGAAGACCTTAGTGTTCCCCTCTCCTTGTGATTCCCACCATGCCAGCATTTTGTGGCATCTCCATATTTATTTCAGGAAGATCAGTGTCCCAGATGGCCCTTTAATCTCAAATGGTTGGTTTTCTGGCAGTCACAAGGCTCATGACCCAGACACAGGGCTCATCAGCATCTGCAATGGTGTGAGACGCTAGTAGAGGGCGTCTCCTCCCAACAGCACCCTGTGGGTTGCTGCAAGCCCCAGTTTGAGAACCACCCCTCAGTATTGTCCCCTCACCTTGAGAATGTAGGCTCGTGCTGGCACTGGGTAGTTGATGCCGTTGATGGTGAAGATAATAGAAGGCAGGGTATTGACCGCAGAACATGAAACATAGTGCTGTTAGACAGAGATGGAGAGAGGTTGGCCTTGGAGATCCATGTTTTGTGTGGAGGCTGGGAGTGACCCTGGGGCATGACCCTTCACCTTGGAACCCCGTGATGTGGCGCCGATGAGCTTCTGTATGCTATTGACCAGTCTTCTTGGGCCTTTGATCAGTGCTGTTCCAGTGTCCACAAGGGCCTCACAGCCTCCAGAACAAGCAATACCCTTTCTTTTCATGGAGATGCTGAAAGACAAAGGAAGAAAGTGGGCATAAAGGTCACTCTGAGTCTCCCCAGAGTTGCCCCCTTCCCGACTGTCTCATAAACAGCCCTTCATCTCTTGCCCTATTTTCCTTTGCTCTCGACCCAACACCTTTCCTGACATCCTCGAATGCAGTATTTGAATACACCAGGATCTTTTGTACCTTGACATTCCTAGAGGACTCCATCCCCTTTGACTAGCAAATTTCTTCTCATCTTCCAGAATCCAGCTTAATTGTATTGTTTTTGGGAAGTCTTTCCCCCAGTATTTATCAGTCTCCTGTCTTGGTCACTATCTGTAGACCCTTCCTCACGTCTGCTGCTGCTGCTGCTGCTCCTAACTCACTTCAGTCATGTCTGACTCTGTGCGACCTCATAGAGAGCAGCCCACGAGGCTCTGCTGTCCCTGAGATTTTCTGGGCAAGAGTACTAGAGTGGGTTGCCATTGCCTTCTCCTCCTTATGTCTGGCATGCACCAAAGTCACAATTCACTATGTGGGCAAGTCACTTCATGTACATCTGCCTTCTTAGAAGTGAAGGCGAGTTTTATTCTCCTTGCCTCCCTAAAGTGCCTGGCACACAGTGGATACCCAGTACTTGTCTATTCAATGAGTGAATGAAGACTTAGAAAACAATAAGTAACCTCCAGAGAGCTGTATCTGGTGAGGAACAAAAAACGGGTCTCACACAGAGTGAAGATGGAGATTCTCAGGGGCAGCAGAATCTCATAGTAGGGGGATAGATGGGCTCCTCTGGGAAAGGGTGTCTCCCAGTACTGCTCCTACAACCAGCACAGACCCTGAGACCCTGGCCAGGAAATACATGACTAGCCTGCAGAAACTCCAAAGGACAGGTCAGCTTTTGTCTGAGGGTATCACACAGAATCCTGTCAGTTATGCCTCTTGTCCTCAGGTCACTCTCTGATCCCACCTTCCTGATTCTCTGTTATAGCCCCTGCCCCACTGTGTGCTCAAGAATGCGTGGTGTCTTTTTTATTAGTTGCTTTCATGTCTTAACACTGCAGCCAAACTCCCTCCATTGCTGCGTAGCTGCTCCCAAAGAAGACTAACTTCCCCATTTTCTCAGGACTGTTACTGTTTTTAAATTGACATTTATCCATTTGTTCCTATGTCCTAGGCAGCCCTGGACAGTTGGTCATCTTATCATAACTCTGTCCAGGCTGGAGAAATTCTCCTTGATCCTCTGTTCACCACACTGTAGAGTCCTCTAACCATGCTCCCCATCTCAAAGGGTGGTGGATGCAGCCCTTTCCCAGCTGAACAGACCTCCTTAGACCCTTTTAGGACCCTGGTCAGAGCCTTGCTCAGAATGCCTGGGGATTATGAACCCATGGGTTGTTTGTGTATCTATGTGCTTGTGTGTTTGTTTGTATGTGTCTCTGTGTGTGCTTGTGTGTCTCTGACTAGCTATGCATGTTTATATGTGTCTCTGTGTATGTTTATATGTATCTGCTTGTGTGTTTCCATGTGTCTGTGTGTCTGTCTGTGTTGTTGTGGGTGGTATATATGTCTGTGTCACTGTGCGTCTGGGAATGCATTTGTGTGTTTCTGCCTGCATTCATGTACAGTAGTGGGAGCACCACTTGGGCTCAAGAGGGAGAGGCTTACCGCTCCAAGTGTACGATCCACTCGCCCGGGTGGATCAATGGTACCCAGTTGAGCTCTCCCTTGTAGTAGCGGTGGTCCACCCCACCAAACATTACCACACTGCCCTCCCGCTTGTTTCTGTAGAGAGAAGAGAGGGGGAGATCCTTGGAGGACAGTAAAAACAGCACTGTCTGAGAGCTGTGCTTGTCCACCTATCAAGGCCCTAATAAGGTCCCCATGTACAGATGCAGAAATAGCATCTAGGAGAGATAGAGATCCAGACTGAGGTCTGTTACTGGCTAATGAGTGGCACAGAGGAGGTTAGAAGCTGAATCATTTGGCTGGGCTCCACCCACTAAGTCTTCTGAAGACTCCCTGGACCTTCAGCAACCAGAGTGCTCAGACACCATCAGAGGACAGGGTGCTGAAGAGTTTTGGCTTTCCCCTTGTCCACCTTGTTATTTTTCAGGAAAATCAAGGCCAGGGGTTCTAAGCATTTGGGTTCAGGTCACCCAGAGTTGGCTCCACTGGCCTGTGACATCTACTGTCTAAAGGGCCCCACACTCAGAAGGGAACCCACCTCTGCTTTCTCTGTCTTGAAATGCCTAATATTTCTTGAAAAAGGGGTCCCACACTTTTGCATCCCACACTTTTGTTTTTCATTGCCTCATACAAATTGGGTAGCTGGTCCTGGGCTCCAAGTGAAGTGCTAATGAGGAAGGAAAGATATCCACCAGCCTTCTCCTTCCTTCCATATCAAATTCATAAGCAAATCCTAATGCCTTTTCCTTCAACTTGCTTCCAATTGCTTTCCATTATCCTTCTTTCTCACTTACTCCCCTAGACCAAGTTACTGGTCTTGAGCCCAGGATCAGGGTTGTCTTCCAATAAAATTTTATTTATAAATGCCAGGGGTGAAGCCAGGTAGCGCCCTGGGGCCATATTTATGGTGGGTTAGATTATCTCTCAGGATACCTCTTTATCAAGTGTTCTATAATTTTATTGCAACTAAAAGCATATTACACCTAATTTGGAGAAAGAGGTTGTCCATCTCAGACTTACTTGGTCAAGTAGAAGGCAAAAACAGGCTCAGAAAAGGCACCTTCATTCTTCAGCTTGTCAAAGATGGGGATAGCTTCAGAGAAGGATATGTTGGGATAGTTCAAGCCCAAGACGCCATCAAAAGGCATATCAAACCAGGTTTCCGAAAAGATTAGACAAAATGGCTGGTCAGTACTTACAAGGTCCCCAATCTGTGGGAGAGAAGAGTGTTCCCACTTACAGATATTTGAAGTGGAGCTAAGACTGGGTTGGGGTGCCTTGCCATTATCTCCTCAGAGAAGAATTGAAGCTGGGCTCTGTCTTCGGTGGCCCACAGATGGTTAGAGCAAGGTGGAAGGGGGATTTGGGTTCCATTTGAGAGAGGCTGTGAATTTTAAAACTTCTGCCCCTCTGAAAAACACCATGTCAGTGAGTCAAATTGGCCTGATGGCTTCTGTCCAGGTGGAGCAACCGAGAGTCAGGCCAGGTCCCATTGGTGCCACCTTATGGACAAAACAATCGAGAGCAAGATAGCCTTCTCTTTGGCATCACTGTGACCTAATGACAGGAATGGACTGCATTCTCTGTAAGCTACTGTGGATTCTGCATCTGTCTAGGAAGACAGAAGCCAAAAACACAATCTTGCTTGCAGGGTTCTATGAAATTACTGCCTGGGGAATTCACTTTTGGGGATATGTGTATATTTGTATGAATGTGTATGAGAGAGAAAGAGAGAGAGGGGAACTATTCAAGTACTTTGGGGGAGGCAGGCCATGTGTTTATTAGACTCTCAAGGGTCCTCTAGAGTGAGAACTCATTTATCAGGCCCTTTACTTCTCAGGCTTCCAGGTTCCCACTCTGGATACCTGAAGTCCTTGACTGCACTCAGGGTCCCCAGATCAGTTTTGTCCTTCTGCAAACACCCCACAGCAACTTCAGTCCTGAAAAGCCAGCCTATCTCCACCTTTTATCAATGTGTGACCTCAGCAAGGCCCTCACTGGCTGCACCTCAGTTTCTTCATATGTCTCATGAGCTAATCAGAGTAACTGCTGTGTGGGATTGTTGCAGGATTAAACCAGTAATCACCGGAAAGTGCCTGAAACAGTCTGTGAATATAAAAGTGAGTGCTTTTATTCCTTCTCGCTCACAGCAAAATGAACCTTGAACTGCTCATGGGCAGAGGGGCTGCAAGTTCACACCTCAAGCCACTCTCTGGGTTAGCTAATCTGTTTGCTCGCGTGTCACCATGGGCACTGCCTCCCCAGAGACATGATCCTGTGAATAAGATGGCCAATATCTATGGGAGTTAGGCTAGGAAGGGTCCTGCCAGATGGTTCTGCATCTGTTTTGCAAGCATTGGTCACTCCATAGCCAGTCCTGACTCAGCATTTGTTACAATGTTACCCGAACTGTGTCATGAGCAACAACTCCTCTCATCGTTCCAGAACCGAAGTACATTCTGAAGGTGTCATTGGTAAACCGGAAGGTGGAAGACAGACTATGTTTGAACTTATCTTGTTTACCTGCAGAAACAAGAGGTGAGTGTCATCAGGTGCCAAGGTTGGAAACAGGGTGGCAGGGCCAGTGAAGGATGGTCTGTGTATGGGGTGTCTGTACTCACTACAGGGTCTCTTGGTTGGGTTGAGGCAATTGATGGAGGGCACCAACAAGTCAGAGGAGCTTGTGTCAAAGACAACCTGGAATTCCTGAGGGGGTGTTCCAATGGTGATTTTACCCATGTAGTGCATCTACAGGGAGAAGGAGTGAGTGGGTTAGTGCAGAACTGGCTACCCTCTATTCCCACACTGATGTCTCCCTCTGGGTGTCTCATATCTCTGGAGATCACTTCCTAACCACCGTGCAGCTGACAGACTTTCATTACAAAGGTATCTGCATTTGATATATTTTTCCTGTACTACATCGTATGCAGGATAGTCACTCTATGACCAGGCATTGAAGTGGTACCTCCTGCATGGGAAGCCCAGAGGCATAATCACTGCTCCTCCAGGACTCCTGGGCACTCAGGGTAGTCCTGGTGCCTTCATTTGAGAAGCTCTATCCTCTCTTCAAACCCAGCCTTAGCACCCCCTTCTCCAGGAGGTCCTTCCTGATCAACCTCAGCCACCCATCTCTCAGGCTGGCATGGACATTCTTAAAGACATTTTGAAGACAAAATTAGCCCTTTTTCTAATCTAAAAACAGTAACCACAGTGATTCTTATGGCCATACACGGAATACAGGTTCAGTAACTTTTTCCTGCTGTCATTCTTGCATCTGTGAAAACTGAATTCCTCTACCTGGGGATTCACAATTGCTTTGCAGTCGATTCTACCTTTTGATCAGTGACGGTTCAGTCTTCATCTGTAACTGAGTGGCTCACTAAGTTCAGAAGGAACAGTCTCCCTTAAACTAATGACAAATCTTTGACACAGAAATGGATATTTACCTCCCACCAGGTAATTGTTGGGCCCAGTCACAAAGACCAACAGTTAAGGATGAGAGTGCCTTATCCTCTGGTTGGGCTCCCGGTTTTCCAGGGTTTCTGCCTCCTGCAGGAACTCCAACCCCAACATCCCACCTGACACCTCCAGAGGAGCCTCAGTACTGGGCAAGAGCACCAGGGGGCGCTGTGGAGCACCATCCTCCCAAAATACTCACATCTCTGGTGATTCTCAGGGGGTGAATAGTTAGATTTGAGCCACGAGAAGAAATCTGGGATAGACTGTAAGTATGTTCCTTCAGGAAACTGTTCAGCATCTTTTTTCCACTGAGGGTTTTTCTCGTGGTCTTCACTCTCCTTAGAGGTATTCTTTCACCGAGCATTTGACAAAGAAAACAAAGAAGATGCTACAATTAGCTGTCAGTGTTAAGGTATAACTGTCATTATAGTGGTTCTTTGTATTTTCTAATCATTTTTATGAGACACATTATTATCAGAATTCTATGCATATACCATGGCAAAGACATAGATTTGAATACAGGTTCTGTTCTGCAATCTTGGGTAAGCCTTATGACTATGTGGTGTCTCCATCTCCCCTTCGGTAAAATGGAGGAATGTAACAATACAACCCCTCAAAATAGAATATCTTGGGGATAAGTGAAGTGATGGATATAAGGTACCTGATAAATAGAAAGTCTCAACAATGACAGCCATTAGCATTGCTGTTGCCATCCCACTCTAACCTTCTCATAGAAACTCAAGGAAGGAGTTAGAAGGGGTACTCTTATCCTCTTTTACAAGGGAGCAATTTGAAATGCAAGAGATTTCTGAGTTGGAAGTGGTCACACTGCTTGTCAGATATACAACACTGTTTATAAAACAGTGTATCTTTCTCCACATTGAAAGAGAAGAGAGAGTTGAAAGAAGAATCCAAAATATAGGGAACAAGTAAGGGAAATGCAGAGGCTGAAAAAGGAAGGAAGAGTCAAATGAAAAATAAAAGAAAATAACTCAGAGAGACACACACTCTCAGTGACTTCCAAAGAGATGGAGAGATAAATGACAGTGATACAGAGATGCAGACATAGGCATATACACACTAAAGTAGACAGGGAAAAAAGAGGACATGTTGAGTAAAATGTAGAAAAGTGCTATTCCACAGGACCACATCGACATCTGCATGGACTGTGCACTGAACAGTTGCAAGGAGTTGCATTTTCAACAGGTTATGACATGACTGGACCCTAAGATTGTGGACCCCAAGACCTTGGGATACACAGTTCCTATAGTAAGTTACTTATCAATAAGTAACAGTGGAACTTTAAGACTCTTAGGGAAATACTCCATTCCCTTCTAAACCTGATGGGTGGAAGAATAATCACATGAAAAGGAAAATCCGAGAAAAGAATATGATGCAACTTACAGTCCCCATACTTACTTCACTATGCATTCTGAGAAGGCCACCAGCCCGAGGAGTACAAGCCACTTCATGTTTCTTTCCTGGCTCCAAGTACTCAGGGAAGTTTGGGTTCTTAGCATGTAGTGGTGACCAGGAGCCCCTAGTTATATATGCTCTGACCAACCCTAGTTTTCCCCTTTAGGCCACTAAAAGACCTGAGAAAAATCACAAAGCTCTTGATAAAATCTTTGCCTTCATCAGTGTCCTTGGTGAGTGGACTTTGAAGCTTCTCAGAATACAGAAAATTGAACTATATCTCTTCCTTGAATCTTGGC
Organism: Oryx dammah; assembly: GCF_014754425.2. Lineage (NCBI taxonomy): Eukaryota > Metazoa > Chordata > Mammalia > Artiodactyla > Bovidae > Oryx > Oryx dammah. Next base: position 36,484,410 of record NW_024070199.1, read on the forward strand.
TGGAAAATCAAACTGATCTGCATGGACATCTAAGAAGATGGAGAACCTTGCCAACTTGGAGAAAAAACTGCTAAGAGTATCATGAAAGTGGATACTAGTGCCACACTCCACATTCGTGGTTTCATGTCTTCTTCCTAGACACTTCATGAGATATGCATTCATGTCTTCTTTGCAGAGGAGATTGCTAGGAGGATAAGTTGTCAAATGGCAAAGACAAGACTTCAGGGACAGCTCAGGGACATACAACTGGCTTTAGGTAGTGGGTCTAATGGCAGACATCAGGGGCACCTATGATGCCAGTCTGCATCAATGATTTATGGCAGAACAGTACATCAATTACATGGTTTTAGTATGGGAAGAAATGTCATATGTCATATGCATCCACAAGATATTTTATATCATCCAAAAAACGTACAAGGAAGAACTGTGTGCTAGGTTCTGGGTTAAAGGCTTCAAAGTCAAAGTTGATCAAGACAAAAGTAGTCTTTATCTTAAGAGGGCTAGCAGTCTAGTTCTCACAAACTAATGTCCCCAGGAGTCAGGAGATATGATACTAGGACTAGGAGGCTATGTTGGACCCTGGGCAGCACAGGCCTTCCCACTGGGAGCAGCCTTTCCTCCACTTCACCAATTCTGTAAAGCATGCCAGTTGGCCTTGTTTTCAAGAAAATCAGAAGTTTGGATATTTATGTACAATGTACTGCTTTTAATGTTAGCAACTAATTCTCCTCCCCCCCCCAAAAAAAAAAAAAACAGTGGGAATGAAATCTCCACAGCAATGTGCTGGAATCAGCCTTCAGTCTCTGCAGGCTTTTGCTTCTGCCCTAGAGTTGGGAGTGCAGTGGGGACAGAGAAGAATTTAATTCATATTAGTTGATTTGAAAAGAGACTGAATGCATACCAAACATGCTGACTCATTGGAAAAGACCCTGATAAAGGGAAGATTGAAGGCAGGAGGAGAAGTGGAAGACAGAAGATGAGATGGCTGGATGCCATCACCAAGTCGATGGACATGAACTTGAGCAAGAACTGGGAGTTGGTCATGGATAGGGAATCCTGGCATGATGCAGTCGATGGCATTGCAAAGAGATGGACACAACTGAAGGACTGAACTGAACTGAACAAATTGAGACAAAGACTAATAAATCTAATTGTATCAGGTTGTTGACTAGCTACCTATAACAACACATTATTTAAGTGGCTTTAAAATTCAGACTCATGACTCTACATTCAGAGTGGAATATCTTCTAAGGAAAAACAAAAATCCTGCCCATCAAAAACAAAACCAAAGAAAACCAAAACAAAAAAAGGAAAGAAATCTGAAAGTATATTCAACAACTTCAGTTCAGTCCAGTTATTCAGTCGTGTCCAACTCTTTGTGAGTCCATGCATGGCAGCATGCAAGGCCTCCCTGTCCATCACCAACTCCTGGAGTCCACACATACTCATGTCCATTGAGTTGGTGATGCCATGGAACCATCTCATCCTCTGTCATCTCCTTCTCCTCCTGCCCTCAATCTTTCCCAACATTAGGGTCTTTTCATTTTTAAAAAAATATAAATTTATTTGTTTTAATTGGAGGCTAATTATTTTACAATATTGTATTGGTTTTGCCATACATCAACATGAATCCACCATGGGTGTACATGTGTTCCCCCTCCTGAATCCCCCTTCAACCTCCCTCCTTGTACCATCCCTCTGGGTCATCCCAGTGCAACAGTCCCAAGCATCTTATATCATGCATCCACCCTCAACTGGTGATTCATTTCATATATGATATTATACATGTTTCAATGCCATTCTCCAAAGTCATCCCACCCTCGGCCTCTCCCACAGAGTCCAAAAGACTGTTCTATAGATCTGTGTCTCTTTTTGCTGTCTCAGGTGACTGCAGCCATGAAATTAAAAGATGATTGCTGCTTGGAAGAAAAGTTATGACCAACCTAGATAGCATATTCAAAAGCAGAGACATTACTGTGCCGACTAAGGTCCGTCTAGTCAAGGCTATGCTTTTTCCAGTAGTCATGTATGGATATGAGAGTTGGACTGTGAAGAAGGCTGAGCACCGAAGAATTGATGCTTTTGAACTGTGGTGTTGGAGAAGACTCTTGAGAGTCCCTTAGACTGCAAGGAGATCCAACCAGTCCATTCTGAAGGAGATCAGCCCTGGGATTTTTTTGGAAGAAAAGATGCTAAAGCTGAAACTCCAGTACTTTGGCCACCTCATGCAAAGAGTTGAGTCATTGGAAAAGACTCTGATGCTGGGAGGGATTGGGGGAAGGAGATGAAGAGGACGACAGAGAATGAGATGGCTGGATGGCATCACTGAGTCGATGGACATGAGTCTGAATGAATTCTGGGAGTTGGTGATGGACAGGGAAGCCTGGCCTGCTGCGATTCTTGGGGTCACAAAGATTTGGACATGACTGAGCGGTTGAACTGAACTGATACAGGGTTATCATTACCATCTTTCTAAATTCCATATATATGCATTAGTATACTGTATTGGTGTTTTTCTTTCTGGCTTACTTCACTCTGTATAATAGGCTCCAGTTTCATTCACCTCATTAGTATTGATTCAAATGTATATATTTTTTAATTTTAATTTTTACTTTATTTTACTTTACAATACTGTATTGGTTTTCCCATACATTGACATGAATTCACCACAGGTGTACATGAGTTCCCAAACATCAACCCCCCTCCCACCTCTCTCCCTATACCATTTCTCTTGGTCATCCCCGTGCACCAGTCCCAAGCATCCTGTATCCTGCATTGAACATAGACTAGCGATTCATTTCTTACAAGATAGTATACAGGTTTCAATGCCATTCTCCCAAATCATCCCACCCTCTCCCTGTCCCTCAGAGTCCAAAAGTTCGCTCTACACATCTGTGTCTCTTTTGCTGTCTCGCATACAGGGTCATCATTACCATCTTTCTAAATTCCATATGTATGTGTTAGTATAGTGTATTGGTGTTTTTCTTTCTGGCTTACTTCACTCTGTATAATCGGCTCCAGTTTTATCCATCTCAGTAGAAATGATTCAAATGTATTCCTTTCAATGGCTGAGTAATACTCCATTGTGTATATGTACCACAGCTTTCTTATCCATTCATCTGCTGATGGACATCTAGGTTGCTTCCATGTCTTGGCTATTATAGACAGTGCTGTGATGAACATTGGGGTGTATGTGTCTCTTCCAATTCTGGTTTCCTCGGTGTGTATGACCAGCAGTGGGATTGCTGGGTCAGGAGGCAGTTCTATTCCCAGTTTTTTAAGGAATCTCCACACTATTCTCCATAATGGCTGTATTAGTTTGCATTCCCACCAACAGTGTAAGAGGGTTCCCTTTTCTCCACGCCTTCTCCAGCATTTATTGCTTGTAGACTTTTGGATCACAGCCGTTCTGACTGGCATGAAATGGTATCTCATTGTGGTTTTGATTTGCATTTCTTTGATAATGAGTGATGTTGAGCATCTTTTCATGTGTTTGTTAGCCATCTTTATGTCTTTTTTGGAGAAATATCTGTTTAGTTCTCTGGCCCATTTTTTTGACTGGGCCATTTATTTTTTGTGGAATTGAGCTGCAGGAGTTGCTTGTATATTTTTGAGATAGGTTCTTTGTCAGTTTCTTCATTTGCTATTATTTTCTCCCATTCTGAATGCTGTCTTTTCTCCTTGCTTATAGTTTCCTTTATTGTGTAGAAGCTTTGAATTTTGATTAGGTCCCATTTTTAAATTTTTCCTTTTATTTCCAACATTGTGGGAGGTGGGCCATAGAGGATCCTGCTGTGATTTATGTCAGAGAGTGTTTTGCCTATGTTCTCCTCTAGGAGTTTTATAGTTTCTGGTCTTATATTTAGATCCTTAGTCCATTTTGAGTTTATTTTTATGTATGGTGTTAGAAAGTGTTCTAGTTTCATTCTTTTACAAATGGTTGACCAGTTTCCCCAGCACCACTTGATGAGATTGTCTTTTCTCCATTGTATATTCTTGCTTCCTTTGTCAAAGATAAGGTGCCCATAGATGGGTGGATTTATCTCTAGGCTTTCTATTTTGTTCCATGGATCTATATTTCTGTCTTTGTGCCAGTACCATACTGTCTTGATGACTGTGGCTTTGTAGTAGAGCCTGAGGTCAGGCAGGTTGTTTCCTCCAGTTCCTCTCTTCTTTCTCAAGATTGCTTTGGCTATTCGGAGGTTTTTTTGTATTTCCATACAAACTGTGAAATTATTTGTTCTAGTTCTGTGAAAAATATCGCTGGTAGCTTGATAGGGATTGCACTGAATTTGTAGATTGCTTTGGGTAGTATACTCTTTTTCAGTATATTGATTCTTCCAATCCATGAACCTAGTATATTTTTCCATCTATTAGTGTTCTCTTTGATTTCTTTCACCAGTGTTTTATAGTTTTCTATATATCGGTATTTAGTTTCTTTGGGTAAATATATTCCTATGTATTTTATTCTTTTCGTTGCAATGGTGAATGGAATTGTTTCCCTAATTTCTTTTTCTACTTTCTCATTATTAGTGTATAGGAATGCAAAGGATTTCTGTATGTTGATTTTATATCCTGCAACTTTACTATATTTGTTGATTAGCTCTAGTAATTTTCTGGTGGAGTCTTTAGGTTTTTCTATGTAGAGGATCATGTCATCTGCAAACAGTGAGAGTTTTACTTCTTCTTTTCCAATTTGGATTCCTTTTATTTCTTTTTCTGCTCTGATTGCTGAGGCCAAAACTTTCAGAACTATGTTGAATAGTAGCGGTGAAAGCGGGCACCCTTGTCTTGTTCTTGACTTTAGGGGAAATGCTTTCAATTTTTCACCATTGAGGATAATGTTTGCTGTGGGTTTGTCATATATAGCTTTTATTATGTTAAGGTATTTTCCTTCTATTCCTGCTTTCTGGAGAGTTTTTATCATAAATGGATGTTGAATTTTGTCAAAGGCCTTCTCTGCATCTATTGAGATAATAATATGGCTTTTATTTTTCAATTTTTTAATGTGGTGAATTACATTGATTGATTTGCGGATATTGAAGAATCCTTGTATCCCTGGGATAAAGCCCACTTGGTCATGGTGTATGATCTTTTTAATGTGTTGTTGGATCCTGATTGCTAGAATTTGGTTGAGGATTTTTGTATCTACGTTCATCAGTGATATGGCCTGTAGTTTTCTTTTTTTGTGGCATCTTTGTCAGGTTTTGGTATTAGGGTGATGGTGGCCTCATAGAATGAGTTTGGAAGTTTCCTTTCCTCTGCAATTTTCTGGAAGAGTTTGAGTAGGATAGGTGTTAGCTCTTCTCTAAATTTTTGGTAGAATTCAGCTGTGAAGCCATCTGGACCTGGGCTTTTGTTTGCTGGAAGATTTCTGATTACAGTTTCAATTTTGGTGCTTGTGATGGATCTGTTAATATTTTCTATTTAATCCTGGTTCAGTTTTGGAAAGTTGTACTTTTCTAAGAATTTGTCCATTTCTTCCAGGTTGTCCATTTTATTGGCATATAATTGCTGATAGTAGTCTCTTGTGATCCTTTGTATTTCTATGTTGTCTGTTGTGATCTCTCCATTTTCATTTTTAATTTTATTGATTTGATTTTTCTCCCATTGTTTCTTGATGAGTCTGGCTAATGGTTTGTCAATTTTATTTATCCATTCAAAGAACCAGCTTTTGGCTTTGTTGATTTTTGCTATGGTTTCTTTTGTTTCTTTTTCATTTATTTCTGCCCACATTTTGAAGATTTCTTTCCTTCTACTAACTCTGGGGTTCTCCATTTCTTCCTTTTCTAGTTGCTTTAGGTGTAGAGTTAGGTTATTTATTTGACCTTTTTTCTTGTTTCTTGAGGTATGCCTGTATTGCTATGAACTTTCCTCTTAGTACTGCTTTTATAGTGTCCCACAGGTTTTGGGTTGTTGCGTTTTCATTTTCATTAGTTTCTATGCATATTTTGATTTCTTCTGTGATTTTTTGGTTATTCAGAAGCATGTTGTTCAGCCTCCATATGTTGGAATTTTTAATAGTTTTTCTCCTGTAATTGAGATCTAGTCTTAATGCATTATGGTCAGAAAAGATATTTGGAATGATTTCGATTTTTAAAAATTTATCAACGTTAGATTTATGGCTCAGGATGTGATCTATCCTGGAGAAGGTTCCGTGAGCACTTGAGAAAAAGGTGAAATCCATTGTTTTGGGGTGAAATGTCCTATAGATATCAATTAGGTCTAACTGATCTATTGTATCATTTAAAGTTTGCATTTCTTTGTTAATTTTCTGTTTAGTTGATCTGTCCAAAGGTGTGAGTGGGGTATTAAAGTCTCCCGCTATTATTGTGTTATTGTTAATTTCCCCTTTCATACTTGTTAGCATTTGTCTTACATATTGCGGTGCTCCTATGTTGGGTGCATGTATATTTATAATTGGTATATCTTCTTCTTGGACTGATTCTTTGATCATTATGTAGTGTCTTTCTTTGTCTCTTTTCACAGCCTTTGTTTTAAAGTCTATTTTATCGGATATGAGTATTGCTACTCCTGCTTTATTTTGGTCTCTATTTGCATGGAATATCTTTTTTCAGCCCTTCACTTTCAGTCTGTATGTGTCCCTTGTTTTGAGGTGGGTCTCTTGTAAGCAGCATATAGAGGGGTCCTGTTTTTGTATCCATTCAGCCAGTCTTTGTCTTTTGATTGGGGCATTCAACCCATTTTAGTTTAAGGTAATTATTGATAAGTATGATCCCGTTACAATTTACTTTATTGTTTTGGGTTCAGGTTTATACATCCTTTTTGTGTTTCCTGTCTAGAGAATATCCTTTAGTATTTGTTGGAGAGCTGGTTTGGTGGTGCTGAATTCTTTCAGCTTTTGCTTGTCTGTAAAGCTTTTGATTTCTCCTTCATATTTGAATGAGATCCTTGCTGGGTACAGTAATGTGGGATGTAGGCTATTTTCTTTCATCACTTTAAGTATGTCTTGCCATTCCCTCCTGCCCTGAAGAATTTCTTTTGAAAGATCAGCTGTTATCCTTATGGGATTCCCCTTCTGTGTTATTTGTTGTTTTACCCTTGCTGCTTTTAATATTTGTTCTTTGTGTTTGATCTCTGTTAATTTGATTAATATGTGTCTTGGGGCGTTTTGCCTTGGGTTGATCCTATTTGGAACTCTCTGGGCTTCTTTGACTTGGGTGATTATTTCCTTCCCCATTTTAGGGAAGTTTTCAACTATTATCTCCTTAAGGATTTTCTCATGGTCCTTCTTTTTGTCTTCTTCTGGGACTCCCATAATTTGAATGTTGGAGCATTTTTTCATTTCTTTTAATTCATTTTTCTTTTTTTCCTCTCTGCTTCATTTATTTCTACCATTCTATCTTCTACTTCAGTAATCTTATCTTCTGGCTCCGTTATTCTACTATTAGTTCCCTCCAGCATGTTTTTGATCTTATTTATTGCATTATTCATTATATATTGACTATTTTTTATTTCTTCTAGGTCCTTCTTAAACCGTTCTTGCATCTTCTCAGTCCTTGTCTCCAGGCTGTTTATCTGTGATTCCATTTTGATTTCAAGATTTTGGATCATTTTCACTATTATTATACAGAATTCTTCTATGGAGTGCAATGAAGTGTCCAGTAATGAGTTATGAGATGTCAGTGGGTTTGGAGTGACTTTGGGCGGCCTGTATATTGAATCTAAGGTCTGTGCTCCTGTATTGCTGGAGAATTTGCATGGTATGTCTTTCTTTGGAACTTGTTGAACCTTGGGTGGTGCTTGGTTTCAGTGTAGGTATGAAGGCATTTGATGACCTACTGTCAATTAATGTTCCCTGTAGCCAGGAGTTCTCTAGTGTTCTCAGGATTTGGGATTAAGCTTCCTGCTTCTGGTTTTCAGTCTTATTTTTACAGTAGCCTCAAGACTTCCCCCTCTGTACAGTGTAACCTAGATGTTAGGTTAAAGTTGGAAAGGTTAAAGGTTAAAGATGAAAAGGTTAAAGATGAAGAGTTTCTCTACAGTGAGGGACATCCAGAGAGGTTCACAGAGTTACATGAAGAGAAGAAGGAAGAGGGAGTTAGAGGTGACCCGAATAGGATGAGATGGAATCAAAAGAGGAGAGAGCAAGCTAGCCAGTAATCACTTCCTTATGTGCGCTCCACAGTCTGGAATGCTCAGAGATGTTCACGGAGTTATACAGAGAAGAGAAGAGAAGAGGGGGAAGGAGACAGAGGTGGCTAGGAGAATAAAAGGGGGGAATCAAAAGGAGAGAGACAAATCTAGCCAGTAGTCAGTTCCCTGGACTGGAAGAAACACAAGCTGGAATCAAGATTGCCGGGAGAAATATCAATAACCTCAGATATGCAGATGACACCACCCTTATGGCACAAAGTGAAGAGGAACTAAAAAGCCTCTTGATGAAAGTGAAAGAGGAGAGTGAAAAAGTTGGCTTAAAGCTCAACATTCAGAAAACAAAGATCATGGCATCCAGTCCCATCACTTCATGGGAAACAGATGGGGAAACAGTGGAAACAGTGTCAGACTTTATTTTTTGGAGGGGCTCCAAAATCACTGCAGATGGTGACTGCAGCCATGAAATTAAAAGATGCTTACTCCTTGGAAGAAAAGTTATGACAAACCTAGATAGTATATTCAAAAGCAGAGACATTACTTTGCCGACTAAGGTCCGTCTAGTCAAGGATATGGTTTTCCAGTAGTCATGTATGGATGTGAGAGTTGGACTGTGAAGAAGGCTGAGTGCAGAAGAATTGATGCTATTGAACTGTGGTGTTGGAGAACCTCTTGAGAGTCCCTTGGACTGCAAGGAGATCCAACCAGTCCATTCTGAAGGAGATCAGCCCTGGGATTTCTTTGGAAGGAATGATGCTAAAGCTGAAACTCCAGTATTTTGGCCACCTCATGCGAAGAGTTGACTCACTGGAAAAGACTCTGATGCTGGGAGGGGTTGGGGGCAGGAGGAGAAGGGGGCAACAGAGAATGAGATGGCTGGATGGCATCACTGATTCGATGGATGTGAGTCTGAATGAATTCTGCGCGTTGGTGATGGACAGGGAGGCCTGGCGTGCTGCGATTCATGGGGTTACAAAGAGTCAGACACGACTGAGCAACTGAACTGAACTCAACTGAATCAGTTCCCTAAGTATCTCCACTGTCCGGAATACAGAGAGAGATTCACAGAGTTAGATAGAGAAGGCCAGTGGGAGGGAGGAGATAGAGGCGAGTGGTGGAGAAAAGGGAGAGTCCAAAGGGAGAGAGAGGTCAAGCCAGTAATCTCACTCCCAAGTAAAAATGGGCACTGGAAATTGGGTTCTTAAAGGTACAAAATTGATAATAAATACCAAAAGCAATGATTAAAAATCAAGAGTAGAGTTTAGATTTTCAAAAATACAATATTAAAGAGAAGAAAAGATAGTCACAAAAATTACTATATATATATACATATATATACACACACATATATATACACACACACACATATA
>NW_024070199.1:36494294-36639475 GCF_014754425.2 Oryx dammah
TTTGTTGACATAGTAATGTCTCTGCTTTTCAATATGTTGTCTAGACTGGTCTCAATTTTCCTTCCAAGGTGTAAGCATCTTTTAATTTCATGGCTGCAATCACCATCTGTAGTGATTTTGGAGCCCCCCCAAAATAAAACCAGCCTCTGTTTTCACTGTTTCCCCATCTTTTGGCCATGCAGTGATGGGACCGGATGCCATGATCTTAGTTTTCTAAGTGTTGAGCTTTAAGCCAACCTTTAAATCTCCTCTTTCACATTCATCTAGAGGTTCTTTATTCTTCTTCACTTTCTGTAATAGGGTGGTGTCATCTACATATCCGAGGCTACTGATATTTCTCTCGGGAATCTTGATTCCAGCCTGTGCTTCCTCCAGCCCAGCGATTTCATGATGTACTCTGCGTATAAGTTAAATAAGCAGGGTGACAATATACAGCCTTGATGTACTCCTTTCCTATTTGGAACCAGTCTGTTGTTCCATGTCCAATTCTAACTTGCTTCCTGATCTGCATACAGGTCTCTCAAGAGGCAGGTCAGGTGGTCTGGTATTCCCATATCTCAGAATTTTCCACAGTTTATTGTGATACACACAGTCAAAGGCTTTGGCATAGTCAATAAAGCAGAAATAGATGTTTTTCTGGAACTCTCTTGCTTTTTCCATGATCCAACAGATGTTGGCAATTTGATCTCTGGTTCTTCTGACTTTTCTAAAACCAGCTTGAACATCAGGAAGTTCACGGTTCACATATTGCTGAAGCCTGGCTTGGAGAATTTTAAGCATTACTTTACTAGCCTGTGAGATGAGTGCAATTGTGTGGTAATTTGAGCATTCTTTGGCACTGCCTTTCGTTGGGATTGGAATAAAAACTGACCTTTTCCAGTCCTGTGGCCACTGCTGAGTTTTCCAAATTTGCTGGCATATTGAGTGGAGCACTATCACAGCATCATCTTTCAGGATTTGAAATAGCTCAGCTGGAATTCAATCACGTCCACTAGCTTTGTTTGTATTGATGCTTCCTAAGGCCCATTTGACTTCACATTCCAGGATGTCTGGCTCTAGGTGAGTGATCACACCATCGTGATTATCTGGGTCATGAAGATCTTTTTTGTACAGTTCTTCTGTGTATTCTTGCCACCTGTTCTTAATATCTTCTGCTTCTGTTAGGTCCATATCATTTCTGTCATTTATTGAGCTCATCTTTGCATGAAATATTCCCTTGGTATCTATAATTTTGTTGAAGAGATCTGTAGTTTTTCCCATTCTATTGTTTTCCTCTATTTCTTTGCATTAATCTCTGAGGAAGGCTTTCTTATCTCTCCCTGCTATTCTTTGGAAATCTGCATTCAAATGCATATATCTTTGCTTTCCTCTTTTGCTTTTGGCTTCCCTTCTTTTCACAGCTATCTGTAAGCTCTTCTCAGACAGCCATTTTGCTTTTTTGCATTTCTTTTTCTTGGTGGTGGTCTTGATTCCTGTCACCTGTACAATGTTATGAACCTCCGTCCATAGTTCATCAGGCAGTCTGTCTATTAGATCTAGTCCCTTAAATCTATTTCTCACTTCCACTGTATAGTCCTAAGGGATTTGATTTAGGTCATACCTGAATGGTCTAGTGATTTTCTCCACTATCTTCAATTTCAGTCTGAATTTTGCAACCAGGAGTTCATGATCTGAGCCACCGTCAGCTCCCAGTCTTGTTTTTGCTGACTGTATAGACCTTCTCCATCTTTGGCTGCAAAGAATATAATCAATCTGATTTTGGTGTCGACCATCTGATGATGTCATGTGTAGTCTTCTCTTGTGTTGTTGGAAGAGGGTGTTTGCTAGTGCGTTTTCTTGACAGAACTCTATTAGCTTTTGCCCTGCTTCATTCTGTCCTCAAAGGCCAATTTTACGTGTTATTCCTTGTGTTTCTTAACTCACACTTTGGTATTTCAGTCCCCTATAATGAAAATGGAATCTTTTTGGGGTGTTTTCTAGAATGTCTTGTAGGTCTTCATAGAACTGTTCAACTTCAGCTTCTTCAGCGTTACTGACTGGGGCATAGACGTGGATTACCATGATACTGAATGGTTTGCCTTGGAAACGAACAGAGATCATACTGTCATTTTTGAGATTGCATCCAAGTACTGCATTTCAGATTCTTTTGTTGACTGTGATGTCTACTCCATTTCTTCTAATGGATTCCTGCCCACAGTAGATACAATGGCCGTCTTTTTAAAATTCATCCACTCCAGTCCATCTTAGTTCGTTGATTCCTAGAATGTCTATGTTCACTCTTGCCATCTCCTGTTTAGCCACTTCCAAGGTCCGTCTAATCAAGGCTATGGTTTTTCCAGTGGTCATGTATGGATGTGAGAGTTGTACTGTGAAGAAAGCTGAGCACTGTAGAATTTATGCTTTTGAACTGTGGTGTTGGAGAAAACTGTTGAGAATCCCTTGGACTGCATGGAGAATCAACCAGTCCATTCTAAAGGTTATTGGTCCTGGGTGTTCTTTGGAAGGGATGATTCTAAAGGTGAAACTCCAGTACTTTGGCCACCTCATGTGAAGAGTTGACTCATTGGAAAAGACTTTGATGCTGGTAGGGATTGGGGGTAGGAGGAGAAGGGGACAACAGAGGATGAGATGCCTGAATGGCATCACTGACTCAATGAATGTGAGTTTGAATGAACTCCGTGAGTTGGGCAGGGAGGCCGGGCCTGCTGCAATTCATGGGCTCGGAGAGTCAGACAGACAGGACTGAGAGAATGAACTGAACTGAAATGAAATGAATTTGCCTTGATTCATGGACCTAACAATCCAGGTTCCTATGCAATATTGCTCTCTACAACATCAAATCTTGCTTCTATCACCAGTCCAACCCAAACTGGGTGTTGTCTTTGTTTGGCTACATCCCTTCATTCCTTCTGGAGTTATTTCTCCACTGATCTCCAGTAGCATATTGGGTACCTACCAACCTGGGGAGTTCATCTTTCAGTGTCCAAACTTTTTGTTATCTCTTATCATATTGTTCATGGGGTTCTCAAGGCAAGAATCCTGAAGTGGACTGCCATTCTCTTCTCCAGTGGACCACATTCTGTCAGACTTCTCCACCATGACTCGTCCATCTTGGGTGGCCCCACATGGCATGTCTTAGTTTCATTGAGTTAGACAAGGCTGTGATCCGTGTGACAGATTGGCTAGTTGTCTGTGATTGCGGTTTCAGTCTGTCTGCCCTCTGATGCCCTCTCTCAGCACCTACCATCTTACTTGGGTTTCTCTTACCTTGGATGTGGGGGTCTATCTTCACGCCTGCTCCAGCAAAGCACAGCCACTGCTCCCTACCTTGGAAGTAGGGTAGCTCCTCTCGGCTGCCGCCTCTGATTTTTTCATGAGGTAGTTCCTCTCCACCACAATTCTGCACTGCCATTGCAGCTGCCATGCATCTGCACTGCCATTGCACCTTCAGTAAGCAATAATTCAACAACTTATTGTTCTTCATATTGTTTCTGTTATTGTGAAAGAATCGTATGTATATTAACAGGTAAAAGCAAGACAATAATTAAAACTAATGTTTTGAAGTAAGCCTTTCAGTGGCTAGAAAAAGAGGTTCACACATAATATATAGAAGTTTAATTAAAACCTTGCTGTCTTAAATCTTGAACTGAAAGCATAAGTTTGCACCAACTAATTATGTTTCTTTTAATATTAATTTTTAAGGAAAATATGTACTTCCTCCTCTGACCACTGTAAAGCCTAGAAGCAGTGACAACTTGATGACAGTGACTATTCTGAGGTCTAACATCTAGCTTCTGAATACATTTCCCATCAGACAATCTTAAAGAGATGGCTGATTTCAGGACTGGGTAAAGAAATGCACAAAATAATCTTGGGAATCGTGAAGGAGCAGAAAGCTGAGGGACTTCAAAGACCAATGGGGACTGGACAGAAAATTTAGAAAGCCAAACGAAAAGGCCAAACATCTACCAGTTTGTTGGGCAGAATGATGTTTCTGCTTCTCAACACACTGTTTATATTTCTCATAGCTTTCCTGCCAAGAAGCAAATGCCTTCTGATTTCATGGCTGCAGTCACCATCCACAGTGGTTTTAGAGGCTAAGATGAAGAAATCTGTCACTGCTTCCACCTGTTCTCCTTCTATTTGCCATGAAGGATGGGGCTGGATCCCATGATCTTAGTTTCTTTAATATTTAATTATAAGCTGGCCAAATGTGTCCAAATGTTAACAGGCAACATCTAATTTGTCGCTGTGATAGATTGCTAGGGCACCAACTCACCATTCTGAGCACTGAGAAAGGAAAATAATCATCAATATTTATACTGTCTTTGTTTCTATTAAGCGTATGTTATGTAACTACAAACAGTTCCAGGAAAACAAGCTAGAGTGTCCCTTCTGGGGGTGATGAGAGAGTGATGGGGAGCAGCTATAATAGAGATGAAGCCTCACTCACTGGCCTGCAGCTCACCTCCTTTTGTGGAGGTCTGGTTCCTCATAGACCAAGGACTGGTACTGGTCCTGACCCACTGTGCTGGTATTGTGGACTCTTGCTCAATAAAGGCAAGAGAGGATTTTGGTTCGAAAACTGCTTTTCCAACTCAGGTCCCAAATCTCTCTCAATTCTTCAGCTTCTAAATACCTTGTCTTTGTTACCTCACATTCTGACCTACCTGTCTCACCTACCTTATTTCTGTTCATATCACTTCTCCATCTAGTCCCCTGGCATTACAAGATCCTGTATTGAGAACTTAGCAACACTTTCTAGAAGTGGGTAGAAACACAATGACTATCTCTACTTTAGTATTTGTGTGTCTTGATCAAGGTCTTTTGAAAAGACTGAAATGGCTAGAATTATGGAGATCTTACGTTTCCTCTAAAATCCCAAACAAGAATGTGACTTCCTTGGATCTGGATGGGATGCATTCACGTTTGGATCCACAGGTCTTAGCAGAACAGTAAGTCCCCTGTATATGAACAAATTACATTTCAAAAGGGTGTTCAAAAATCCCAATTTCTTCATAAATCCAGCTAAGTTACTTAGGTAGCCAACTAAGACAATTGGTTATATTACTGTATTTTAATAGCTTTATGATATTTTTCACACAAATAATACATAAAAAACAAATACAATTAAAGAAACATTTTTAATCTTGCAGTACCTGGATAGGGCATGGCAACCCACTCCAGTATTCTGGTCTGGAAAATCTCCATGGCAAGAAGAGCCTGGCATACTGCAGTTCATATGTTGAAAATTCACACACAGCTGAGCAACTAAGCACGCCTTTAAAAATAGAATAGTAGTACCATCTCCATTACCACTGCATTTATGCTTCCTTTCAGACAGTGTAGGCTTGAAATAAAATCCTGCACTATTGTACTCCATACAGTTATGTACAGTAAAGTACACAAATGCATACCAACTTGTCTTGGATGTGCCCACGACAATGTTTGTCAGATCTGTTAACTAACTGATGTGATTGCACATGGAAATTCACTTTTACTTGTTTGGAAGTTTTCAATTTGAATGTTTGTAGGTAACAAACTTTCTACACAGGTTTTCAGTGAATGTATGTAGTGAAGGAACAAGAGAGGAGAGTAAGGAGCTGCCTGTTCTATTCCTTTTTGTGTGTATTATGGCCACTTTGAATAGGAATTTCATTGGGTGAGATTGAGGCCTGGTGTATGGGAACATGGCTGCAAGTGACAGAGAACCAGGATCCCAGGAGGTAGGACAAGAGCCATGATTGGGCGAAAAGAGCCAAGAGTGCAAAATACTAGGAAACATGTTTTCACTGGTTTATGTGAAAGACTCAGCAAATATCATCCGGCTTTTTGTGTAGTGATTGAGCTGAGGTTTAGAGGAGCAGTCCCTGTTGCCCAGGATGAGCAAGATAGGAGAAGAGAGAGGAGACTGAACCGTGAAAATCAAACATGAATGTCTATTATTGTTGAGGTATATCAAGTATGTCTAGTATTGAAGAGATGTAAGTCCTGTGACTTTATCTGCTCCTTCCTGGAAAGAAGTAGAGTTGGAAAAAGGGGATGGTCTGCACTATACTAGCACCTTATTCTTCTTCTGACAAGTGAACATTGATTTCTAATGCCATTTCTTTATAAACAGAGGACGTACTTTGCATGATTGAAGTCTTCTAATTTACTGTTCCATATAAACATTTGGTGCTGTTCTGTGCCCAAGCACATGGGGCCCTGGGGACTGACAGGCTCTGTTTCGACTGTGCAATGCAGTGTATGGGGATCTGCTGTCGTCTGGGCCCTGGGGTATATCTTCAGTCTGTTTTCACATCTGAGGGGTTAACTCTAGTTGGGTTTAATTCCATCATCTTATTCTTTATCTTCAATTTGTCCCATGTTCTTTCTTTCCATGTCTCTTTTTATCCCTGACTTCTTTGTGACTGAGTAGTTTTTAGGTTTCCCTTTTATATCCTTTGCCACTTTATTAACTGGAACTGTTTTTAAGTAGTTTTAAGATCCATGGTATGCATCTTTAACTTGCTATCATTATTAATTATGATAATTATGAATTTATTTATTTATTTATTTATTACTTCTTTGTCTGTATTGGGTCTTAGTGTGGCATGCAGGATCTTCCTTGTGGTAGGGACTCTCTATTTGAGGAGGACAAGCTCAGTATTTGCAGCATGTAAACTCTATTTGAGACATGCAGGCTTAGTTGCTCAGTGGCATGTGGGATCTTAGTTCTCTGGCAAAGGAACAAACCTTTGCCATTTGTAAATGCTTTGCATTTCAAAGCAGATCCTTAACCACTGGACCACCAAGGAAGTCCCTATACTTACTTTTTAATACATATTACATGATTATCATATTGGGTACTGTTCATTTCCCCTGTAGATCCAGATTTTCACTTGGTTTAAAATTCCTCCTGACTTGAGACCTTATCAAAAACATTTCTTACATTTGTCTGTTGGTGGTGATGCAGTCTTGTAGTTGTTGTATGCTTGAGAAAGTATTTTATCTTGTTTTTGACATGCAATTTTCTTGTGTATAGAATTCTGTGTCAGTTATATTTCTCTTAACATTTAAGATATGGTGCCAGTGTCCTCTGGCTAACATTGTTTCATATGCCTAATCTGCTGTCTTTCCATTTTTTGTTCTACTGTGTCTGTTTTTCCTTCTGATTACATTTTTTGGTTGATTGTCTTAAACCATGAATTATGATGTGCCTTTGTAGAGTTGTCATGTTTCTTGTCCTTGAATTAATTGAGCTTCTGTGTTAACGGTTTTAAAGCTTTCATCATACCTGGAAAATTTTCAGCCAGTAATTATGAAGTTATTTGCTCTATTCTTCTGTCTTTCACTTCCTGTGTAATTTCATTTACATATATTTTAGTACTCTTAAAGTTCCTTCAAAGCTCTCTGATGCACACTAATTTTTTTTCCCACAGTCTTTGTATTCTATTTCCCATGTCTCTATTTAACATACTCAGTATTCTTCAGCTTCATGAATATAAGAATTATTGATGTAGTAAGCATTTTAATGTCCTTCCCTGTTACTTATATAATACATATTTTACTTGTGTTTTTACTAATTGACTTTGTCCTCGTTATGGATATTTTCTTGCTTCTTTACACATCTGGATTTTTTCTTTTAAAATTTATTTATTTATCTTAATCAGAGGATAATTACCTTACAATATTGAGATGAAACTAAGGCAAATACTTTCACAATTTATATGGAAATTTTAAATTGGATTGTGGATGTGGTCACTTTACATTTGGATGCTGGATATTTTTAAATTTTTATAAATTATTCCTTTCACTGTTTGCAAACACTGTTAATTTCTTGGAAACAATTGCATTTTTTGAAGGCTTGCTGTAAAGTTTTTTAAGCTGAGATGAAACTATCCTTTAGACCTCATTTACTATTCCCCACTGCTGCTGCTGCTAAGTCACTTCAGTCGTGTCCGACTCTGTGTGACCCCATAGACGGCAGCCCACCAGACTCCCCCATCCCTGGGATTCTCCAGGCAAGAACAGTGGAGTGGGTTGCCATTTCCTTCTCCAATGCATGAAAGTGAAAAGTGAAAGTGAAGTCGCTCAGTGGTGTACGACTCTGTGCGACCACATGGACTGCAGCCTACCAGGCTCCTCCATCCATGGGATTTTCCAGGCAAGAGTACTGGAGTGCTAGCAAGGCAATATTGTCTTCAGGGCCCTATTAATCTCATGGGATTTATGAGTCATTTCGGGGGCAGTCCTAAGATGGCAGAGGATTAGGGCAGGGAGACCACTTTCTCCTCAACAAATTCATCAAAAGAACATTTGAAAGCTGAGTAAATTCCAAAAAACAATTTCTGAATTCAGGCAGAGGACATCAGGAACCCAGAAAAGCAGCCAATTGTCTTTGAAAGGAGGCAGGAAAAAATGTAAAAGATAAAAAGAGAGACAAAAGAGGTAGGGATGGAGATCCATCCTGAGAAGGGAGTCTTAAAAAAGAGAGAAGTTTGCAAACACTGGGAAACACTCTCACTGTTGAGTCTGTGGCAAGCCTTGGAACCTCAGTGGGCAACATAAGTGGGAGGAAAAATAAATAAATAATTTAAACCCACAGATTACATTCCCAATGGTAACTCCCAATGGAGAAGTAGCGCAGGTTCTCCCAGTGGAGAACCTAGCAATAGCAAGCAGGGGCTGGGCAGGGAGGTGTGGGCTGCATTGCTTAGAATAAGGACCAGGCCTGAATGCCCCAAGAGCAATCTGAGTGAACTCACTTGAGATAGCAAACTAGACCCTGGGATAGCTACCCCAGTGAAAAGCCATAAACTAAGACACCACTAGGCTGGCTCATAGAACAAAGACTGAGCAGAGCTAGCCAGCTGAGGACTGGCACCTACCCTTCCAGAGACAGGAAGGCGAGGGCAGCCAGAACCGGAAGTGGCAATCGCAGCCCCAGAGAGGCATCATCTACCAAACTGCAAGCAGGTTTCTTTGCTAACCAAGACTTCTTGGGATTCTGGATGGTCAACATCCACCTGAGAAGGTGTGCCTGTTGTACACCCAGAAAACTGAGCGGCAGGGAAGGAAGAGGTGATGAGTAGGAGTGACTGCGCTCGCCAAACACCTGATCACCTGAGCGGCTCGGATCTGTGAAGAGCCTAAAACACAGGCCCAACGAGTACCTGAGTACCTGAAACTGAAGAGTACCCGAGTACCTGAGGAGTACCCGAGTACCTGAAACTGAGTGGCTTAGACCTGGGAAGTACATGCAACCCAGGGCCAGCCTAGAGAGTTACCAGCAGAGCGACCTAGAGCCTGAGCAGTGTAGACTGGGAAAGCACACACGCCGTGAGTGGGAACAAACCCAATGTGGCCAAATCATTGCGAGCACAGGCCAGTGTTATTTGTTGGCAGTGTCCCTCCCTCCCCACAGCACGACTGAACAAGTGAGCCTAAAAAATTGTCCACGACTATCCCCTTGGGTCAGGGTGGAAATTAGACACTGAAGACACCAGCAAACAAAAGAAGCTAAAACAGAGGGAACCACCCTGGAAGTGACAGGTGCAATAGATTAAAACCCTGCAGTTAGAACCGACTACATAAGAAGGGGCCTATAGATTTTGAGAAATATAAGCTGGATCAAGGAACTATCTGAAAATGAACTGACCCCACACTGTCCACAACAACACCAGAGAAAGTCCTAGATATATTTTTACTATTTTTGTTCTTTAAATTTAATTTCTTTTTAATTTTTACGTCCTCTACTACTTTAATTTTCATTTTTATAACCTACTACTACTTTGGGAAAAAAGACCTTATTTCTTAAAGCAAACTTCATATATATATATATATATATATATATATATATATATATAAAATTTTGTGACTTTGTTTTTTTCCTTTAATATTGTATTAATATTAGTATTAAATAATAGTATTTTTGAGAATCCAACCTCTTCTCTAGATTTTTAATCTTTGCTTTTTGGTATTTGTTATCAAGTTTGTACCTTTAAGAACCCAATCTTCAGTAACCATTTTTACTTGGGAGTGAGATCACTGGCCAGATTGCTCTCTCCTCTTTGGATCTCCTTTTTCTCCCGCAGGTCGCCTCTATCTCCTCCATCCCCCTTGTCTTCTCTACCTAACTCTGTGAATCTCTTTTTGTGTTCTGGACTGTGGAGAACACTCAGGGAATGGATTACTGACTGGATATGTCTCTCTCCTTTTGATTCCCCCCTTTATACCCCTGGCCATCCCTATCTCCTTCCTCCCTCTTCTCTTCTCTGTGTAACTCTGTGAACAACTCTGAGGGATCCAGACTGTGGAGAGCACATAAGGAACTGATTACTGGCTAGCTTGTGCTCACCTCTTTTGATTCCCCTCTTCTACTCTTGGTCACCTCTATCTCCCTTCCTCCCTCTTTTCTTCTCCATGTAACTCTGTGAACGTCTCTGGGTGTCCCTCACTGTGGAGAAACTTTTCATCTTTAACCTAGATGTTTTATCATTGGTGCTGTATAGATGTAGAAGTCTTGAAGCTACTGTAAGAATAAGACTGAAAACCAGAGGCAGGAAGCTTAAGTCCAAATCCTGAGATCACCAGAGAACTGACTCCATGGAAAATTAATTGATAGAAGCTCATCAAATGCCTCCATACCTACACTGAAACCAAGCACCACCCAAGGGCCAACAAGTTCCAGAGAAAGACATACCATGCAAAATCTCCAGCAACACAGAAACATAGCCCTGAGCTGCTCAAAGTCACTCCAAACCCATTGACATCTCATAACTCATTATTGGACACTTTATTGCACTCCAGAGAGAAGAAGTCCAGCTCCACCTAACAAAACACAGACACAAGCTTCCCTAACCAGGAAACCTTGACAAGCTACCCATCCAATCCCACAGTGAGGAAACTCCACAATAAAGAGAAATCCACAAACTTCCAAAGACGGAAAGGCAATCCCAAACACTGCAATATAGACAAGATGAAAAGGCAGAGAAATATCCAGCAGGTAAAGGGACAAGGTAAATGTCCACCTAACCAAACAAAAGAGGAAGATATAGGACATCTACCTGATAATGAATTCTGGATAATGAATGTGAAAATGATCCAAAATCTTGAAAACAAAAAGAAATTACAGATTAATAACTTGGAGACAAGGATTCAGAAGATGCAAGAAGGGTTTGACAAGGACCTAGAGGAAATAAAAAAGAGTTAATATATAATGAATAATGCAATAAATGAGATCAAAAACACGTTGGAGGGAACCAAGAATAGAATAAAAGAGGCAGAAGATAGGATACATGATGTAGAAGATAGAATAGTAGAAATCAATGAAACAGAGAGGAAAAAAGAAAAGCAAATTGAAAGAAATGAGGACAATCTAAGAGACCTCTGGGACAATGTTAAATGTCCCAACATTTGAATCATAGGAGTGCCAGAAGAAGAAGACAAAAAGAAAGACCATGAGAAAATATTTGAGATAATAGTTGAAAACTTCCCTAAATTGGGGAAGGAAATAATCAGGCAAGACCAAGAAACCCAGAGAATCCCAAACAGGATAAACCCAAGGCCAAACACCCCAAGACACATATTAATCAAATTAACAAAGATCAAACACAAAGAACAAATATGAAAAGCAGCAAGGGAAAAACAAAAAATAGCACACAAGGGCATTCCCATAAGGATAACAGCTGATCTTTGAATAGAAACTATTCATGCCAGGAGAGAATGGCAGGGCATACTTAAAGTGATGAAAGAAAAACACCTAGATCCCAGATTACTGTACCCAGCAAGGATCTCATTCAAATATGAAGGAGAAATCAAAAGCTTTACAGACAAGCAAAAGCTGAGAGAATTCAGCACCACCAAACCAGCTCTCTAACAAATGCTAAAGGATCTTCTCTAAACAGGAAACACAGAAAGGGTGTATAAACTTGAACCCAGAACAAAAAGTAAGTGGCAATGGGATAATACTTATCAATAATTACCTTAAATGTAAATGGTTTGAGTGCTCCAAACAAAAGACAAAGACTGGCTGAATGGATTCAAAAATATATATTGTCTACAAGAGACCCACCTTGAAACAAGAAATACATTCAGGCTGAAAGTGAAGGGCTGGAAAAAGACATCCCACACAAATAGAGACCAAAGGAAAGCAGGAGTAGCAATACTCATATCAGATAAAATAAACTTTAAAGCAAGGCTTTGAAAAGAGACAAAGAAGGACACTACATAATGATCAAAATATCAAACTAAGAAGAAGATATAACAGTTATAAATACAACTGCACCCAACATAGGAGCAATGCAATATGTAAGACAAATACTAACAAGTATGAAAGTGGAAATTAACAATAATACAATAATAGTGGGAGACTTTAATACCCCACTCACACCTATGCCTAGATCAACTAAACAGAAAATTAGCAAGGAAACACAAACTTTAAATGATACAATAGACCTGTTAGACCTTCTTGATATCTATAGGAGATTTGACCCTAAAACAACGAATTTCACCTTTTTCTCAAGTGCACATGGAATCTTCTCCAGGATAGATCACATCCTGGGGCATAAATCTAGCCTTGGTAATTTCAAAAATATTGAAATTCTTCCAAGCATCTTTTCTGACCACAATGCAGATAATATTAGATCTCAATTACAGAAGGAAAATTATTAAAAACTCCAACTTATGGAGGCTGAACAACACTCTTCTGAATAACCAAAAAATCACAAAAGAAATAAAAAAAGAAATCAAAATATGCATAGAAATGAATGAAAATGAAAACACAACAACCCCAAACCTGTGGGACACTGTAAAAGCAGTGCTAAGGGGAAGGTTCATAGCAATATAGACATACCTCAAGAAACAAGAAAAAAGTCAAATAAATAACCTAACTCTACACCTAAAGCAACTAGAAGAGGAAGAAATGAAGAACCCCAGTGTTAGTAGAAGGAAAGAAATCTTCAAAATGCGAGTAGAGATAAATGCAAAAGAAACAAAGAGACCGTAGCAAAAATCAACAAAGTCAAAAGCTGGTTCTTTGAGAGGATGAATAAAATTGTCAAACCATTAGCCAGACTCATCAAGAAACAAAGGGAGAAAAATCAAATCAATAAAGTTAGAAATGAAAATGGGGAGACCACAACAGACAATACAGAAATACAAAGGATCATAAGAGACTACTATCAGCAATTATATGCCAATAAAATGGACAACGTGGAAGAAATGGACAAATTCTTAGAAAAGTACAACTTTGCAAAACTGAACCAGGATGAAATAGAAAATCTTAACAGACTCATCACAAGCATGGATATAGAAATTGTAATCAGAAATCTTTCAGCAAACAAAATCCCAGGACCAGATGGCTTCGCAGCTAAATTCTACCAAAAATTTAGAGAAGAGCTAACACTTATCCTACTCAAACTCTTCCAGAAAATTGCAGAGGAAGGTTAACTTCCAAACTCATTCTATGAGGCCACCATCACCCCAATACCAAAATCGAATGAAGATGCCACAAAGAAAGAAAACTACAGGCTGATATCACTGGTGAACATAGATGAAAAAATTCTCAACTAAATTCTAGCAATCAGAATCCAACAACAGATTAAAAAGATCATACACCATGACCAAGTGGGCTTTATCCCAGGGATGCAAGGATTCTTCAATATCTGCAAATCAATCAACATAATACACCACATTAAAAAACTGAAAAATAAAAGCCATATGATTATCTCAATAGATACAGAGAAAGCCTTTGAAAAAATTCAACATCCATTTATGATAAAACCCTCCAGAATGCAAGAATAGAAGGAACATACCTCAACATAATAAAAGCTATATATGACAAACCCACGGCAAACATTATCCTCAATGGTGAAAAATTGAAAGCATTTCCCCTAAAGTCAGGAACAAGACAAGGGTGCTCACTCTCACCACTACATCAACATACTTTTGGAATTATTGGCCACAGCAATCAGAGCGGAAAAAGAAATAAAAGCAATCCAAGTTCAAAAAGAAGAAGTAAAACTCTCACCATTTGCAGATGACATGATCCTCTACATAGAAAACCGTAAAGACTCCACTAGAAAATTCCTAGAGCTAATCAATGAATATAGTAGAGTTGCAGGATATAAAATCAACACACAGAAATCCCTTGCATTCCTATAGAGTAACAATGAGAAAATAGAAAGAGAAATTAAGGAAACAATTCCATTCACCATTGCAAAGAAAAGAATAAAATACTTAGGAATATATCTACCTAAAGAAACTAAAGACCTATATATAGAAAACTATAAAACACTGGTGAAAGAAATCAAAGAGGACACTAATAGATGGGAAATATACCATGTTCATGGATAGGAAGAATCAATATAGTTGACATGAGTATACTACCCAAAGCAATCTACAGACTCAATGCAATCCCTATCAAACTACCAGCGGTATTTTTCACAGAGCTAGAACAAATAATTTCACAATTTGTATGGAAATACAAAAACCCTCAAATAGCCAAAGCAATCTTGAGAAAGAAGAATGGAACTGGAGGAATCAGCCTTCATGATGTCAGGCTCTATTACAAAGCCACAGTTATCAAGACAGTATGGTACTGGCACAAAGACAGAAATATAGATCAATGGAACAAAACAGAAAGCCCAGAGATAAATCCACATACCTATGGACACCTTATCTTCGACAAAGGAAGCAGGAATATACAATGAAGAAAAGATAATCTCTTTAACAAGTGTTTCTAGGAAAACTGGTCAATCACTTGTAAAAGAATGAAACTAGAACACTTTATAACACCATACACAAAAATAAACTCAAAATGGATTAAAGATCTAAATGTAAGACCAGAAACAATAAAACTCCTAGAGAAGAACATAGGAAAAACACTGTCCGACATAAATCACACCAGGATCCTCTATGACCCAACTCCTAGAGTATTGGAAATAAAAGCAAAAATAAACAAATGGCACTTAATTAAACTTAAAAGCTCTGCACAGCAAAGGAAACTATAAGGAAGGTGAAAAGCAGACTTTAGATTGGGAGAAAATAATAGCAAATGAAGCAATTGACAAAGAATTAATCTCAAAAATATACAAGAAACTTCTGCAGCTCAATTCCAGAAAAATAAACGACCCAATCAAAAATGGGCCAAAGAACTGAATAGACATTTCTCTAAAGAAGACATACAGATGGCTAACAAACACACGAAAAGATACTCAATATCACTCAATATCAGAAAAATGCAAATCAAAACCACAATGAGGTACCATTTCAAGGAAGTCAGAATGGCTGCTATTTAAAAGTCTACAAGGAGTAAATGCTGGAGAGGGTGTGGAGAAAAGGGAACCTTCTTACACTATTGGTGGAAATGCAAACTAGTACAGCCACTGTGGAAAACAGTGTGGAGATTCCTTAAAAAACTGTAAATTGAACTGCCTTATGACCCAGCAATCCCACTGCTGGGCATACACACCAAGGAAACCAGAGTTGAAAGAGACAAGTTTACCCCAATGTTCATCTCAGCACTGTTTACATGGAAGCAGCATAGACGTCCATCAGCAGATAAATAGATTAGAAAACTGTGGTATATATACACAATGGAGTATCACTCAGCCATTAAAAGCCATTAAAAAGAATACACTTGAATCAGTTCTAATGAAGTGGATGAAACTGGAGCCTATTATGCAGCATGAAGTAAGCCAGAAGAAAAACACCAGTACAGCATATTATCACATATATATGGAATTTAGAAAGATGATAATAACCGTGTATGCGAGACAGTGAAAAAGACAGAGATGTATAGAACAGTCTTCTGGACTCTGTGTGAGAGGGCGAGGGTGGGATGATTTGGGAGAATGGCATTAAAGCATGTATATTATCATATGTGAAACAAATCGCCAGTCCAGGTTCTATGCCTGATACAGGATGCTCGGGGCTGGTGCACTGGGATGGCCCAGAGGGATGGTATGGGGAGGGAGGTGGAAGGGGGTTTCAGGATGGGGAACACATGTACAAAAGTGACAGATTCATGTCAGTGTATGGCAAAACCAATCTAATCTTTTAAAGTAATTAGCTTCCAAAATAGATAAATTTATATTAAAAAATGAGCAATTTCCACACAGGTGGGTGGGGACACACTTAGACTTGGTGCAATTTGAGATTCAACGATTATTCCCTATAATTCAGACCAGTACTATCAACTCTCTGCTGAAAACTGAAAGGGTATCACCTGTACATTCCTACAGTTCTCTGTATGTCACTCTCTCCTATGAACTCTAACTATATAGAGTCATAAATCTCTCTTCTTGGGGAGACTGTTTGTCTCTGCCTAGGTACACACTCCATATATGTGTTGGAAAGTATTTCTAGAGTTTGGGCAATTGTAGAACTCTCCTTGCTTGCTCTCCGCCTCAGGAATCTATTCTCTGCTGCCAGATGTTTGATGTAAAATAATTCTCTTTCATTTGTCTTTTCTACTTTGGAGTTACTTGAGACAGGAGGATAAATGTGTTCTTTACTCCTTTATGGTGACTAAAATGGAGGAATCATGAGTGGATGTAAGAGTTGGACAATAAAGAAAGCTGAGTACCAAAGAATTTATGCTCTTAAACTGTGGTGTTGGACAAGCCTCCTGAGAGCCTCTTGGACTGCAAGGAGAACCAACCAGTCCATGCTAAAGGAAATAAGTCCTGAATCTTCATTGGAAGGACTGATGCTGAAGCTGAACCTCCAATACTTTGCCCACCTGATGGGAAGAACTGACTCATTAGAAAAGACGCTGATGCAGGGAAAAATTAAAGGCAGAAGGCAAAGGGGAAGACAGAAGATGAAATTGTTGGTGGCATCACCGACCTGATGAAGAGGAGTTTGAGCAAGCTCCGTGAGTTGGTGATGGAAAGGGAAACCTGGCATGCGGCATCCCATGATATAGAAAAGAGTTGGACATGACTGAGAGACTGAACTGAACTGATGTATAGAGGACATCAGGGAGCCGGCAGAAGTCTTTGAGTTCCAGTCAATCCTTTGGCCCTGGTGGGAGTGGTGAAATATTTAGGTGGAAGTGGAGGCTTCCCATCCTCTGGTGCAGGTCCTTGAATCCAAGGCAAGGAGCACAAGATTTTGAATGTGTTACCAAATATTGTTTTCTAAAAAAACAAAGAAACAAACAAAAAACCTGTTTTCTGCAGGAGTGAGAACTTTGACTGAGTCTGTTCTCTAAATTTTACTGAGCGATGTGGAAGGCATCTGGAGTGGGCTGAGTCTGCAAAAATTAGGTGACCAGCTGCTGGAGGGTCAGGCTTATGACTGACATTCTACACTAGATGGAAAACAAATGCAGAGAAAAAAGTGTCCCTTTTGGACTGTACATGCCGATGTATCACATTGTTTCAGGAGATCACTTCAGTGGTGTTTTGGGGCAAGCAAAAATGCATGATGGGTGGTTTGCTTTTGTCAATTCCTGTGGGTAGATAACTAAATGTTTGGTTACTTAATTGCATGGTTGGAATTATGCTTGGGAAATAAAACTAGATGAGGTCCACACACATTTTGTCATTACATAGCAAGCATAGGAAGGTTACTAAGGCAACTATAGGTAATTTAAACATGAGGGGGCAACTGGAGAGAGATTCATTTAACAGGCTGAGATTGGACTGTAGAGGTTGCCATAGTTGTTGCTGTGACAAGCAGCCATAACAGCTAGTTGTTGCTATGCTGGTGATGTGGGAAACTGACAAGAGACCAAGAAACATTATGACTCTCCTTGCAGTGTGATTTCAGGGGAGAAGTAGTTGACAAGGAAAGACTGACTGGTAAGGCTGAGTAAGGGAGTAATCTGAGACAGTAATCATTTGCTCCTGTGGTAGCCCAGAAAAAAGAAGCATCGGCTCAGTCAGAGTTCTGGGTCAGGGTTCAGAGATAGATGTCACTTGGCTTGAATCAGTATTTAGCCTTGGAGATGGCAGCCATGACCTCTAAACAGATTTCCTTCTCCCAGGTGGCAGAATATTTCATATTTCTTTCCAGACTCAGGAACCCAGAAAGCCCTCTCAGAGCCACTTACTCTTTGCAGGCACACATGCAATCTGGAAGGTGGCATTATCATCATGGTGCCCATTTTCCAGATGAGAAAAGAAAACTGAGATTAAGGGACTTGATCAAGGTCACACAGCTAAGCATGTGAAAAGCCAAGCACAAACCCAGGGTAACAGTCCTCAAATTGTGTGTTTTTGCTCCACACCCACTGGGAGTGGTGGGTGGTGATCTGGAAGCAATGCTTAGGCAGAAGCAAACAATATTCACATTTAAATTGAACAAAGTAAGGAAAACCACTAGAACATTCAGCTATGACCTAAATCAAATCCCTTATGATTATATAGTAGAGATAAAAAATAGTTTCAAGGGATTAGGCCTGTTAGCCTGAAGAACTATGGATGGAGGGTTGCAACATTGTACAGGAGGTGGTCATCAAAACCATCCTCAAGAAAAACAAATGTTACAAGGCAAAGTGGTTGCCTGAGAAGGCCTTAAAAATAGCTGAGAAAATAAGAGAGAGAAAGGGAAAGATATACCCAATGGAATGCAGACTTCCAGAGAATAGCAAGCAGAGATAAGAAAGTCTTCATAAGTGAATAGTGCAAGATTTAGAGGAAAACAATAGAATTGTAAAGAGTATAGATCTCTTCAAGAAAAGTGGAGATACCAGAGGAACACTTCGTGCAAAGATTGACACAATAAAGGACATAAAAGTTAAAGACCTAATAGAAGCAAATGAGATTAAGAAGAGGTGGCAAGAATGCACAGAAGAACTATACAAAAATGGTCATAATGACCAGGATAGGGATGATGCTGGGGTCACTCACATAAAGCCAGATATACTGAAGTATGAAGTCAAGTGGGCTTTAGGAAGCATCACTACAAGAAAAGCTAAGGAAGGTGATGAAATTCCAGCTGAGCTGTTTAAAAATCCTAAAGAATGAGGCTGTAAAAGTGCTACATTCAATATGTCAGCAATTTTGGAAAACTTAGCAGTGGCCACAGTGCTGGAAAAGGTCAGTTTTCATTCCAATGCAAAAGAAAGGCAATTCCAAAGAATGTTCAACCTATCATGCCATTGTGCTCATCTCACTTGCTAGCAAGGTAATGCTCAATATCTTTCAAGGTAAGTTTCAACAGTACATGAACTGAGAACTTCTAGAGATACAAACTGGTTTGAACAACCAGAGATCAAATTGCAACATTCATTGGATCATAGAGAAAGCAAGGGAATCCCAGAAAAGCATTTCCATCTCCTTCACTGACTATGCTAAAGCTTTTTCACTGTTGTACCACAACAAACTGTGGAAAGTTCTTAGGAAATGGGAGTATCAGATCACCTTCCCATTGTCCTAAAAATTCTGTATGTAGGTCAAAAGGCAGAAGTTAGAATCAGACATGGAACAACTGAAAGATTTAAAACTGGGAAAGGAGCATGACAAGATATACATTGTCTGGTTATGTAATTATATGTAGGATACATCATTCAATATGCTGCTCTGGATAAATCACAAGCTGGAATCAAGATTGCTGGGAGAAGTATCAACATCCACAGATATGACGATGTCACTACTCTAATAATATAAAGCAAAGAAGAACTAAAGAGCCTCTTGATGAGGAGAGGAGATGAAAATACCTGTTTAAACTCAACATTCAAGAAACTATTCACAAAAAGACACTCAACATTCATGGCATCCAGTCCTACCACTTCATGGCATATAGAGGAGGGGAAAGTGGAAAGAACAGGCAGATTTTATTTCCTTGGGCTCCAAAATCAATATGGACCTTGACTGCAGCCAAAAAATTAAAACACACTTGCTCCTTGGAAGATAGAAAGGCTATGAAAAACCTGCACAGTGTATTAAAAAGCAGAGACTCACTTTGCTATAGAGGTCTGTAAGTGTCAAAGCTATGGGTTTTTTAGTAATCAGGTACAGATGTGTGATCTGGACCATAAGAAATGGTGAATGCCAAAGAACTGAGCTTTTGAACTTTGGTGCTTGAGAAGATTCTTGAGAGTCCCTATACAACAAGGAAATCAAACCAGTCAATCTGAAAGGAAATCAAACTCTGACCCCTGCTGTCTCAGCTGAGGCATCTACTGAGGGCCTCGAGGTGAAAGGAACGGATGCTCCCACTGCAAAAATGCCTAACCATAGAAGCTCCAAGCAAACAGTTTGTAGCCCCACCTATGGAGAAGCTCAGAAAGACTGCAGTCTCTGTGTACCCTGGGTCTCGTGATACATACGTTGCATTCTCCCCAGCAGCATTGGAGGCCAAGGAAGGGACATTGTGTGCCCTGGAGGAGGGGGATGGCTCAGGGATCCCCTGGGGCCATCACTTACCAAGTAGGACTGGAAAGGACAGAGCAGTCATATGTGGCAGAGACCTGGTGACTGGGTGTGGCACAAAAGGGAATTAGCTCTCCATGAAGTACCTCACCCAAACTCCCGTGGAGGAGAAGCCCAGTGAATAGTTCATCTGAGATAGGATGAAGAGAGTCTATTTCATTAACCCTTATAATTCCTCGGAATGAGGAGGTGGTGGAGTTGATGGGTTATCACAAACTCTTCCATGGCCTAGACTATCTCCCAGTTGCTTTCTTTGGGGCTACTTCTTCCCAGCTTCAGTCATGTAGTTCTGGAGGAAATTGACAATCATACGTGCTGCTGGGTCAGGGCCACAAGACCATGTAAAGCCAATCATAGGACCCCATGGCCCTGCCAGCATGGCTGATCTAGGACTGTACCTGTGATCTTTGGTGGATCATTCAGAGAACACCCTTGAACTCGGATGTCTTCAATCTTTTCTTTCCTTATTGGAGATGCCTTCAGGATATAAAAGCCTAGGGCAAGTAGCTTGGACTCCCTCACTAGGTGTAGAAGCCTTAAGGAAGAAAGTTGTCAGGCTAAGACCATCAAAGAAGAGGGAATGAAAGAGTGAGGGTATGAAATAAGGACTGATGACTTCTGATTTCTTGGGTCCAGTCACAGAGATCTTTGTGTTTGCTTTGAGTCTTGTGTCCTGGATTCTCAGAATCATTTCAATGAGTCTCCTCTTTCCTTGAAGCCAGGTGGAGGTGGGCTCCTCTCAACTGTGATTCAGACCCTGCTCTAGATCCTTCCCGATCATTGTACACCTCCCAGACACAAACAGTGGCACCCGTTTGTTTCAGCACCAGTACGAGTGAAACCTTTTATTGTTTATTATAATAGGGTGTGCAGAATACAAAATACAGTTCACCAGTATCCTGGGCTGGAGTACCCTAAGTGTGATTTAGTGTTTGCTTGGAGCAGCCATACTGATTCCTGAACCACTCCAAGCATTTACACTGCCTGTGCCAGGGCAATCCTGTCATTTCCTAGATCAAAGACTGAGAAATACAGCCTCAGAAAGACGTCACCCAGGATCCAGGTCTCTCTATATGTCCTTACTGTGTTCTCTTGAAAGATGGTATAGCAGTGGCCTCTAGAATCCTGGGGGAGTCAGAGACACACACCAGTCAGCATGAGCTCTTACATGTGACTCCCACAAATATCCAGACCCAACACAATTCTTGTTTTTATTTCCCTCTTTTGGTAAGTATCAAGGGATTTTCTCATTAGCAGGGGATATGAGAGTTCATCCACAACCAAAAAGGGCCAAGACATGAGGTTGCCATGAGGAGGGTGTGGAGAAGGGGAGGACTGGGAGTTGGGGATACAGAGGAATGATAAACAACAAAGTCCTACTGAAGAGCATAAGGGAATATAGTAACTATCCAGTCATAAACC
Organism: Oryx dammah; assembly: GCF_014754425.2. Taxonomy (NCBI): domain Eukaryota; kingdom Metazoa; phylum Chordata; class Mammalia; order Artiodactyla; family Bovidae; genus Oryx; species Oryx dammah. The sequence goes on from NW_024070199.1 coordinate 36,516,086, forward strand.
ACATGAAAAAGAATAAGAAAAAAATATATTTCTGTATGTGCATAACTGAGTCACATTGCTGTGCAGCAGAACTTAACACAACACTGAAGATTAGCCACACTTCAAAAAAAATTTTTAGAAAAGAACAAGAGTGTCCATAGCTCTCCTCTTTCCCTGTTTCTTTCCTTCTGACTCCTGCTCCCTGTTTTATCTGCAGAGAATGCTTGTTCTCCTCCTGCATCCCCACAATCCATACATTATTTAAAAACTTTATTTTGTATTGGCATATAGCTGACTAACAATATTCTGAGTTTCAGGTGGATAGTAAATGTACTCAACCATATGTATCCATGTATCCTCGTCCACAAAATACCCCGCCCATACAGGTTGTCATATAATTAAGTGGAGTTCCCCATGCTACACAGTAACTCATTGTTGGTTATCTACCTTAAATAGAGCAGTGCCCACAACACGTTCTTGAAGACTTAACTTAGGAATTCTGGGAAGACTCCTTCAGCCCACATTCACCCTCTTTGGCCACTCCAGGCTTGGTTGGGTACCGTACTCTGGTTCCCCATCCCCACCAGTCAGTCTTTAGCCCTCATCACCCCGAGTAAGTCCCCAGTGCCCCAATGCAGAGCACCTTGGGATGCCATTTGCATGGAATCCAGTGCAGTTTTGCCTAGAGCCAAGCAACCTTCCTTATGGCTCCATGAGTTTACAGTTTTAGAATTCCTGAGATTCCCTCCCTTCCTCAAAGTCTTCTTTGAGCCCATCAGCCTGCTCTGAACTCCCCTAGGGAGCTGACATGAAGCCTCCACCCTGTGCTGGGGCTGAGCAGTCACTGCGCACCCTTTATTCACATTAACATCCAGCCTCCCCACAGAGGGGTCAGGTGGCCTGACTCACAAAGGGGGCACCCGGCCAGAGTTAGGGGAAGATGCATCTGAGAATTAGGGTGACCATGTAATTTATCATCCAAACCGGGAAAACTGCGAGAAGTGAAGGGAGACTGTTAATCACTATGATGGGACAGCAAACTGGGACTGTCCCCAGCCATTCTCTTTGTTACATGGGCTATTTCAGGTACTGCTAGAGCTGACTTTCTATGTTCATCCGTCTGAAGGTTCAGATTGAGGTAAAGCTCTTTGAACACTGAGAACCTGAGTGTTCCCCTCTCCTTGTGACTCCCACCACGCCAGCATGACGTGGTGTCTCCACATTTATTTCAGGATGATTAGTGTCCCAGATGGCCCTTTACTCTCAGGTGGTTCATCTTGTGGGAGGCTCTGGCCTGCCCCAGCCTTAACAGTGTCTGCAAAGGTGCAAGATAGCCTGCAGAGGGCGCCCTCCTCCCAGCAGCAGCCCAAGGGTTCCTGAAAGTTCCTATTTGAGAACCACCCCTCAGGGTTCTCCCCTCACCTTGAGGATGTAGGCTTGAGCTGGGACTGGGTAGATGATGCCATTGATGGTGAAGATAATAGAGGAGAGTGTATTGACCGCAAAACATGAAATGTAGTGCTGTTAGAGAGAGAGGGAGAGAGGTTGGCCCTGGAGATGCTTCTTTTGTAAGGAGCCTGGGAGTGACCCTGGGGCATGACCCTTCACCTCAAAACACTGTGGTGTGGTGCTGATGAGCTTCTGGATGTTACTGATCAGTCTTCTTGGGCCAAGGATTAGTGATGCCCCAGTATCCACAAGGGTCTCGCAGCTGCCAGAAAAATCAGTACCCCTTCTTCTCATGGAGATGCTGAGAGACAGTGTGACCAAGCATGCAATAAGGTCACTCTAAGTCTCCCCAGAGCTTCCCCGTTCCTGACTGTCTTCTAAACAGCCCTTTGTCTCTTGCCCTCTTTTCATTTGCTTATGACACGGCACCTTCCTTGACATTCTTGAATGCAGTACTTGAATAACCAGCCTCTTTTGCACCTTGATACAAGCTGGTTTTCCTTCCTAGAGGAGCCACCTCCCCTTTGACTAGCAAATTTCTTCTCATCTTTCAGATTCCAACTTAATTGTCATGGTTTCAGGGAAGTCTTTCACCTGGTGTTTATCAGTCTCCTTTCTTGACAGTCTCTGCAGATGATTCCTCATGTCTAGCATGTACCAAAGTCACAATTCACTATGTGTGTCTCATTTCCTGTACATCTGCCTTCTTAGATGTTCGGGCAAGTTTTATTCTCATTGCCTCCCTAAAGTGCCTGGCACACAGTGGATGCTCAAGGCTTGTCTGTTTAGTGAGTGAATGAAGACTGTGAAAATAATGAATGAGAAACATTGAGAGAGCTGTGTCTGGTGGGGAACAAATAATGGGTCAATCACAGAGTGAAGATGGAGATTCATGAGGGCAGCAGATTCTCACAGTGGTGGGAGAGAGGGGTTCCTCTGGCAGAAGGTGTCTCCCAGCACTGCTCCTACAGCCATCTCAGACCCTGCGACCCTGGCCAGGAAATACGTAACTAACCCACAGAAACTCCAAAGGACAGGTCAGCTTTTGTCTGAGGGCATCAAGCAGAATCCTGTCAGTTATGCCTCTTGTCCTCAGGTCACTCCTGGATCCCAACTTCCTGATTCTCTGTTATAGCCCCTGCCCCACAGTGTGTCCATGAACGTGGGGTGTTTTTTAATTTTTATTTGTGTGTGTGTGTTCTTTATTTTTATTTTTCTTTTTATTTCTTTCTGTATATTTTTCTTTTTTTAGTGTTGTATTTGCTTTTATTTATTTATTTTTTATTTTTACTTTAGTTTGCTTTACAATACTGTATTGGTTTTGCCATACATTGACATGAATCAGCCATGGGTGTACATGAGTTCCCAATCCTGAACCCCCCTCCCACCTCCCACCCCATATCACCTCTCTGGAGCATACCCGTGCACCAGCACCAAGCATCCTGTATCCTGTATCGAACATGGACTGGCGATTCATTTCTTATATGATAGTATACATGTTTCAATGCCAGTCTCCCAAATCATCCCAACCTCTCCCTCGCCCTCAGACTCCAAAAGTCCGATCTAAACATCTGTGTCTCTTTTGCTGTCTTGCATACAGGGTTATCATTACCATCTTTCTAAATTCCATATATATGCGTTAGTATACTGTATTGATGTTTTTCTTTCTGGCTTACTTCACTCTGTATAATTGGCTCCAGTTTCATCCACCTCATTAGAACTGATTCAAATGTATTCTTTTTAATGGCTGAGTAATACTCCATTGTGTATATGTACCACAGCTTTCTTATCCATTCATCTGCTGATGGGCATCTAGATTGTTTCGATGTCCTGCTATTATAAACAGTGCTGCAATGAAAATTGGGATAGACGTGTCTCTTTCAACTCTGGTTTCCTCGGTGTGTATGCCCAGCAGTGGGATTGCTGGGTCATAAAGAAGTTCAATTTCCAGATTTTTAAGGAATCTCCATACTGTTCTCCATAGTGGCTATACTAGTTTGCATTCCCACCAACAGTGTAAGGGGGTTCCCTTTTCTCCACACCATATCCAGCATTTATTGCTTATAGACTTTTGGATCACAGCTATTCTGACTGGTGTGAAATGGTACCTCATTGTGGTCTTGATTTGCATTTCTCTGATAATGAGTGATGTTGAGCATCTTTTCATGTGTTTGTTAGCCATCCGTATGTCTTCTTCGAAGAAATGTCTATTTAGTTCTTTGGCCCATTTTTTGATTGGGTCGTTTATTTTTCTGGAATTGAGCTGCAGGAGTTGCTTGTATATTTTTGAGATTAGTTGTTTGTCAGTTGCTTCATTTGCTATTATTTTCTCTCATTCAGAAGGCTGTCTTTTCACCTTGCTTATATTTTCCTTTGTTGTGCAGAAGCTTTTAATTTCAATTAGATCCCACTTGTTTATTTTTGCTTTTATTTCCAATATTCTGGGAGGTGAATCATAGAGGATCCTGCTGTGGTTTATGTCGGAGAGTGTTTTGCCTATGTTCTTCTCTAGGAGTTTTATAGTTTCTGGTTGTACGTTTAGATCTTTAGTCCATTTTGAGTTTATTTTTGTGTATGGTGTCAGAAAGTGATCTAGTTTCATTCTTTTACAAGTGGTTGACCAGTTTCCTAGCATCACTTGTTAAAGAGATTGTCTTTAATCCATTGTATATTCTTGCCTCCTTTGTCAAAGATAAGATGTCCATAGGTATGTGGATTTATCTCTGGGCTTTCTGCTTTGTTCCATTGATCTATATTTCTGTCTTTGTGCCAGTACCATACTGTGTTGATGACTGTGGCTTTGTAGTAGAGCCTGAAATCAGGCAGGTTGATTCCTCCAGTTCCATTCTTCTTTCTCAAGATTGCTTTGGCTATTAGAGGTTTTTTGTATTTCCATACAAATTGTGAAATTATTTGTTCTAGCTCTGTGAAAAATACCGCTGGTAGTTTGATAGGGATTGCATTGAGTCTGTAGATTGCTTTGGGTAGTATACTCATTTCAACTATATTGATTCTTCCTATCCATGAACATGGTATATTTCTCCATCTATTAGTGTCCTCTTTGATTTCTTTCATCAGTGTTTTATAATTTTCTATATATAGGTCTTTAGTTTCTTTAGGTAGATATATTCTTAAGTATTTTATTATTTTCATTGCAATGGTGAATGGAATTGTTTCCTTAATTTCTTTTTCTACTTTCTCATTATTAGTGTATAGGAATGCAAGGGATTTCTGTGTGTTGATTTTATATCCTGCAACTTTACTATGTTCATTGATTAGCTCTAGTAATTTTCTGGTGGAGTCTTTAGGTTTTTCTATGTAGAGGATCATGTCATCTGCAAACAGTGAGAGTTTTACTTCTTCTTTTCCAATATGGATTACTTTTATTTCTTTTTCTGCTCTGATTGCTGTGGCCAAAACTTCCAAAACTATGTTGAATAGTAGCGGTGAAAGCGGGCACCCTTGTCTTGTTCTTGACTTTAGGGGAAATGCTTTCAATATTTCACCATTGAGAATAATGTTTGCTGTGGGTTTTTCATATATAGCTTTTATTATGTTGAGGTATGTTCCTTCTATTCCTGCTTTCTGGAGAGTTTTTATCATAAATGCATGTTGAATTTTGTCAAAGGCCTTCTCTGCATCTATTGAGATAATCATATGGCTTTTATTTTTCAATTTGTTAATGTGGTGAATTACATTGATTGATTTGCAGATATTGAAGAATCCTTGTATCCCTGGGATAAAGCCCACTTGGTCATGGTGTATGACCTTTTTAATGTCTTGTTGGATTCTGATTGCTAGGATTTTGTTAAGGATTTTTTCATCTATGTTCATCAGTGATATGGCCTGTAGTTTTTTTTTTTTTTTTTTTTTTTGTGTGTGTGTGTGTGGCATCTTTGTCAGGTTTTGGTATTAGGGTGATGGGGCCTCGTAGAATGAGTTTGGAAGTTACCCTTCCTCTGCAATTTTCTGGAAGAGTTTGAGTAGGATAGTTGTTAGCTCTTCTCTAAATTTTTGGTAGAATTCAGCTGTGAAGCTGTCTGGACCTGGGCTTTTGTTTGCTGGAAGATTTCTGATTACAGTTTCAATTTCCATGCTTGTGATGAGTCTGCTAATATTTTCTATTTCTTTCTGGTTCAGTTTTGGAAAGTTGTACTTTTCTAAGAATTTGTCCATTTCTTCCACATTGTCCATTTTATTGGCATATAATTGCTGATAGTAGTCTCTTATGATCCTTTGTATTTCTGTGTTGTCTGTTGTGATCTCTCCATTGTCATTTATAATTTTATTGATTTGATTTTTCTCCTTTTGTTTCTTGATGAGTCTGGCTAATGATTTGTCAATTTTATTTATCCTTTCAAAGAACCAGCTTTTGGCTTTGTTGATTTTTGCTATGGTTTCTTTTGTTTCTTTTGCATTTATTTCTGCCCGCATTTTGAAGATTTCTTTCCTTCTACTAACTCTGAGGTTCTCCATTTCTTCCTTTTCTAGTTGCTTTAGGTGTAGAGTTAGGTTATTTATTTGACTTTTTTCTTGATTCTTGAGGTATGCCTGTATTGCTATAAATTTTCCTCTTAGCACTGCTTTTATAGTGTCCCACAGGTTTTGGGTTGTTGTGTTTTCATTTTCATTAGTTTCTATGCATATTTTGGTTTCATTTTTGATTTCTTCTGTGATTTGTTGGCTATTCCAAAGAGTGTTGTTCAGCCTCCATATGTTGGAATTTTTAATAGCTTTTCTCCTGTAATTGAGATCTAATCATAATGCATTATGTTCAGAAAAGATGCTTGGAATGATTTCGATTTTTAAAAATTTATCAAGGTTAGGTTTATGGCCCAGGATGTGATCTATCCTGGAGAAGGCTCTGTGAGCACTTGAGAAAGAGGTGAAATTCATTGTTTTGGGGTGAAATGTCCTATAGATATCAATAGGATCTAACTGGTCTATTGTATCATTTAAAGTTCGTGTTTCTTTGTTAATTTTCCGTTTAGTTGATCTGTCCATAGATATGAGTGGGGTATTAAAGTCTCCCACTACTATTGTGTCATTGTTAATTTCCCCTTTCATACTTGTTAGCATTTGTCTTTCATATTGTGGTGTTCCTATGTCGGGTGCATATATGTTTATAATTGTTATATCTTCTTCTTGGATTGATCCTTTAATTGTTATGTAGTGGCCTTTGTCTCTTTTCACAGCCTTTGTTTAAACTCTATTTTTTCTGATATGAGTATTGGTATTCCTGCTTTCTTTTGGTCTCTATTTTTGAGGAATATCTTTTTCCAGCCCTTCACTTTCGGTCTGTATGTGTCCCTTGTTTTGAGGTGGGTCTCTTGTAAGCAGCATATAGAGGGGTCTTGTTTTTGTATCCATTCAGCCAGTCTTTGCCTTTTGTTTGGGGCATTCAACCCATTTACGTTTAAGGTAATTATTGATAAGTATGATCTCATTGCCATTTATTTTTTGGGTTCGGGTTTATACGCCCTTTTTGTGTTTCCTGTCTAGAGAATATCCTTTAGCATTTGTTGGAGAGCTGGTTTGGTGGTGCTGAATTCTCTCAGCTTTTGCTTGTCTGTAAAGCTTTTGATTTCTCCTTCATATTTGAATGAGATCCTTGCTGGGTACCGTAATCCTGGCTGTATGTTATTTTCTTTCATCACTTTAAGTATGTCTTGCCATTCCCTCCTGGCCTGAAGCATTTCTATTGAAAGATCTGCAGTTATCCTTATGGGAATCCCCTTGTGTGTTATTTGTTGTTTTTCCCTTGCTGCTTTTAATATTTGTTCTTTGTGTTTGATCTTTGTTGATTAATATGTGTCTTGGGGTGTTTCACCTTGGGTTTATCCTGTTTGAAACTCTCTGGGTTTCTTGGACTTGGGTGATTATTTCCTTCCTCATTTCAGGGAACTTTTCAACTATTATCTCCTCAAGTATTTTCTCATGGTCTTTCTTTTGTCTTCTTCTTCTGGGACTCCTATAATTCGAATGTTGGAGCATTTCATATTGTCTTGGAGGTCTCTGAGATTGTCCTCATTTCTTTTAATTCATTTTTCTTTTTTCCTCTCTGATTCATTTATTTCTACCATTCTATCTTCTATTGCACTAATCCTATCTTCTGCCTCCGATATTCTACTATTTGTTGCCTCCAGAGTGTTGCTGATCTCATTTATTGCATTATTCATTATATATTGACTCTTTTTTATTTCTTCTAGGTCCTTGTTAAACCTTTCTTGCATCTTCTCCAGGCTATTTATCTGTGATTGCATTTTGATTTCAAGATTTTGGATCATTTTCACTATCATTGTTCGGAATTCTTTCTCAGGTAGATTCCCTATTTCTTCTTCTTCTTCTTCTTTTTTTTTTTTTTGGTGGACATTTCTCCTGTTCCTTTAGCTGCTGGGTATTCCTCTGTCTCTTCATCTTGGTTATATTGCTGCGTTTGGGGTGGCCTTTCTGTATTCTGGTAATTTGTGTAGTTCTCTTTATTATGGAGTTTCCTCACTGTGGGTGGGGTTTTATCAGTGGCTTGTCAATGTTTCTTGGTTAAGGAATCTTGTGTTGGAGTTCTGGTGGGTGGAGCTGGATTTCTTCTCTCTGGAGTGCAATGAAGTGTACAGTAATGAGTTATGATATGTCTATGGTTTTGGAGTAACTTTGAGCTGCCTGTATATTGAAGCTCAGGGGTGTGTCCCTTTGTTGCTGGAGAATTTGCGTGGCATGTCTTGCTCTGGAACTTGTCGGTCCTTGGGTGGTGCTTGGTTTCAGTGTAGGTATGGAGGCATTTGATGAGCTCCTATCGATTAATGTTCCCTGGATTCAGGAATTCTCTGATGTTCTCAGGATTTGGACTTAAGCCTCCTGCTTCTGGTTTTCAGTTTTATTTTTACAGTAGCCTCAAGACTTCTCCATCTATACAGCACTGATGATAAAACATCTAGGTTAAAGATGAAAAGTTTCTTCACATTGAGGGACACCCAAAGAGGTTCACTGAGTTACATGGAGAAGAGAAGAGGGAGGGGGTATTTAGAGGTGACTGAAATGAGATGAGGTGGGATCAAAAGAGGAGAGAGCAAGCTAGCCAGTAATCACCTCCTTATGTGCACTCCACAGTCTGGACCGCTCAGAGATGTTCATGGAGTTATACAGGGAAGAGGAGAGGGAGGAAGTAGACAGAGGTGGCCAGGAGGATAAAAGAGGGAAATGAAAAGGAGAGAGACAGATCCAGCCAGTAAACAGTTCCCTAAGTGTTCTCCACTGCCTGGAACACACAGAGATTCACAGAGTTGGTAGAGAAGAGAAGGGGGAGGGAGGAGGCAGAGACAACCTGGTGTAGAAAAAGGAGAGTCCAAAGGAGAGAGTGGTCAAGCCAGTAATCTTGCTCTCAGGTAAAATTGGGTACTGAAGATTGGGTTTTTAAATGTACAAAATTGACAACAAATACCAAAAAACAAAGATTAAAAATCTAGAGTAGAGTTTGGATTTTCAAAAATACAATATTAAAGAAAAGAAGAAGAAGAAGAAAACAAAGTCACGGGAATTTTTAAAAAACAACAACAACCACAAAAATGTATATATACGGCATTTGCTTTAAAAATAGTTTTTTTTTGAAAAGTAATAGTAGGTTATAAAAATTAAAATTAAAGGAGAAATAAAGGACTTAAAAATTTTAAAAAGTTAAAAAAAGAAGAAAAAGAAAAGAAGAAACAACAATCAAACAACAACATCTTCAAAAACAAAAAAGAAAGAAAATAGTAAATATATTTCTGTGACTTTCTCTGGTGTTGTGGGCAGTGTGGGGTCACATCCAAGGCAGTTCCTTCTGTTTAGCTTCTTCTGTTTGCTGGTCTCTTCAGTGTCTGATTTCTGCCCTGACACAAGGGGGGCGGTGGTGGACACTTTATTTTTTTTAAGCTCACTTTTTCAGTTGCGCTGTGGGGAGGGAGGGATGGTGGAAACAAATAACACTGGTGTGTGCTCGCAGTGTCTCAGCCATGCTGGGCATGCCCCTGCACATGGCTCTACGTTGCTCTGCCGGGAACATCTGAGGTCAGCCCTAGGTTGCGTGCACCTCCTCGGTCTAAGCCGCTCAGGCTCAGCTCTCAGGTAGCCCTCAGAGGTGCAGATTCCGTTGGGCCTGCGTTTTGTGCCCTTCCCAGGACCGAGTAGCTCAGGTGTTTGGCAAGTGCAGTTGCTGCGGCTTATCGCCTTTCCTGTCCTACTGCTCAGTTTTCTGGGTGTACTGCTGGAGCCCCTTGTGAGGCAAATGGTGACTGTCCAGGACCCCAAAAAGCCTTAGCAAATAAGCCTGCTTGCAGTTTGGTAGGTAAAGTCTCTCTGGGGCTGTGATGGCCCCCTTCCATCCCTTACGGCTCTGGCTGCCTGTCACCAGAGGGGGATGGTCTGCAGCCGGCTATTTCTGTCCTGTCCTTTGTTCTGTGTGTGGTCCTGGCGGTGTCTTATGTTAGAGATTTTCACGTAGTAGCTATCCCACAGTCTGGTATGCTAGCCCACGTTAGTTCACTTTGGTTACGCTCCCGGCATTCTGGCCCAATTCTTAAAAAGCACTGCAGCCCGTGCCTCCCTGCCCAGCCCTCACTTGCTAGTGGTGGATGCAGGTTTCTGCGCTGCTTCTCCACCGGGGGAGTTACCGTTGGGCTCATAATCTGTTGGTTTTAATTATTTATTTTTCTTCTGTGTTATGTTGCCCTCTGCACTTCCAAGGCTTGCCACAGACTCGGCAGCGAGAGTGTTTCCTGGTGTTTGGAAACTTCTCCCTTTTTAAGACTCCCTTCCCGGGCCAGGATTCCCTTCCCGGGATGGAGCTCCCTCCCTACCTCCTTTGACTCTTTTTTCATCTTTTATATTTTTCCTACCTGTTTTTGAAGACAATGATCTGCTTTTCTGGGTGCCTGATGTCCTCTGCCAGCATTCAGAAGTTGTTTTATAGAATTTACTCATCGCTGAAATGTTCTTTTGATGAATTTGTGGGGGAGAAAGTGGTCTCCCCGTCCTATTCCTCCACCATCTTAGGACCGCCCCCCTCTTTTTTGTTAGTTACTTTCACATCTTAAGACTTCAGCAAATCTCTCTACACTTCTCAGTCGTTGTTCCCTTAGGAGACCAGTTCTCCCCATTTCCAGTACTTTCCCTGTTTTTAAACTGACATTTATCTGTACTGAGAACTTCCTATGTCCAAGGTAGCCCCAGACAGTTGGTCATCTTATACCTCTGTTTAGGCTGGAAAAATTCTCCCTAATCCTCTGTTCACCACACGGTAGAGTCCTCTAACCATGCTCCACGCCTCACAGGGCAGTGGGTACAATCCTCTCCCAGCTGCAAAAACCTCCCTGGACCCTTTTAGGACCCTGTTCAGAGCCCTGGTCAGAAGTCCTGGGGATTATGAACCCATTGGTTGTTTGCATATCTATCTGTTTGTGTGTTTGTTTGTATATGTGTTTGTATGTGTGTTCGTATGTGTCTCTCTGAGTGCTTGTGTGTCTCTGACTAGCTATGCATGTTTATATGTATCTTGTGTAGGCTTATATGTGTCTGGTTGTGTGTTTCCAAGTGTCTGTGTGTCTGTCTGTGTCATTGTGGGTGGTGTATATGTCTGTGACTGTGTGTCTGAGAATGTATTTGTGTGTGTCTGCCTGTGTCCATGTACAGTAGTGGGAGCATCACTTGGGCTGACCCTCAGAGGGAGAGGCTTACCGGTCCATGTGTACACTCCAGTTGCCTGCATGGATCAATGTTCCCTGGTAGTAGGATTTATCTACTCCACAAAGTGTCACCACACTGCCTTTCACCCTGCATGTGTAGAGAGAAGAGAGGGGGGAATCCTCGCAGGACAGTAACAACAGCACTGTCTGAGAGCTGTGCTGGCCCACCCATCATGGCCCTAATAAGGTCCCCATGTACTGATGCAGAAATCGAGTCTAGGAGCGATTGAGATCCAGGCTGAGGTTGGTTACTGGCTAATGAGTGGCACAGAGAAGGTTAGAAGCTGAGTCACCTGGCTGGGCTCCACCCACTGTATCTTCTGAAGATGCCCTACCTTCTGCTACCTGAGTGCTCAGATACACTCAGAGGACATGGTGCTAAAGCATAATGGCTTTCTCCTTGTCCAGCTTGTCATTTTTCAGAAAAATCAAAGCCTGGGAGTTCTAAGGATGTGCTCAGGTCACCCAGAGTTGGCTCCGCTGGCCTGTGACCTACTGTTCAAAGGGCCCCACACTCAGAAGGGACCCCACCTCTTCTCTCCTTGTCTTGAAATGACTAATATTTCTTGAACAAGGGGTCCCACATGTTTGTTTTGTGTTCCACACTTTCATTTTTCATTGGACCCTGCTAATCGGGTAGCTGGTCCTGGGTTCCCAGTGGAATGCTAATGAGGAAGGAAAGATATCCACCATCCTTCTCCTTCCTTCCTGATCAAATTCATAAGCAAATCGTATTGCTTTTTCCTCCAACTTGTTTCCTGTTGCCTTTATTATTCTTCCTCCTCACTCAACCCCCTAGACTAAGTTACTGGTTTTGAGTCCAGGAGCAGGGTTGTGTTCCAATAAAACGTTATTTATAAAAGCCAGTGGTGAAGCCAGATACAGCCCTGGGGCTATATTTATCCTTGGTTAAGTTATCTCTCAGAATTCTTCTTTATCAAGTGTTCTATAATTTTCGTGCACCTGAAAGCATCTTACAGCTAATTTGGAGAAAGAGACTGTCCATTTCAGATTTACTTGCTCAAGTAGAAGGCAAAACTAGGCTCAGTTTTATGAGACTCTCAAAGGCACTCTAGAGTGAGAGCTCATTTATCAGGCCCCTTGACATCTGTGGCCTCCAGTTCCCCACTCTGGATACGTGAAGCCCTTGACTGCCCCCAGGGTCCCCAGATCAGTTTTATCCTGTCCCTAAACACCCTACAGCAACCTCAGTCCTGAAAAGCCAACCCAGCTCCACCATTTACCACATGTGTGACCTCAGCAAGGCCCTTGCTGTCTACACCTCAGTTTCATTTTATGTCTCATGAGCTAACCACCTGCTGTGTGGGGTTGTTGCAGGATTAAACCAATATTGCTTGAAAGTGCCTGGAACAGTCTGTGAATATAAAGTGAAAGTGAAAGTGAAGTCGCTCAGTTGTGTCCAACTCTTTGCGACCCCATGGACTGTAGCCTACCAGTCTCCTCTGTCCATGGGATTTTCCAGGCAATAGTACTAGAATGGATTGCCATTTCCTTCTCCAGGGGATCTTCCTGACCCAGGGATGGAACCCGGGTCTCCTGCACTGTAGACAGATGCTTGCCCATCAGAGCCGCCAGGGAAGTCCTGGAAAATGCCTGGAACCGTCTGTGAATATAAAAGTGAATGCTTTCCCCCTCTCTTATCGCTCCCAGCAAAATGAACTTTGCACTGCTCATGGGCAGAGGAGCTGCAAGTCCACACCTCAAGCCACTCTCTGGGTTAGCTCGTGTGTCACCACGGGCACTGCCTCCCCAGGGACAGGATCCTGTGGGTAAGATGGCCAATATCTATGGGAGTTAGGCTAGGATGGGTCTTGCCAGATGGTCCTGCATCTGTTTTGCAAGCAGGGGTCACTCCTGACTCAGCTTCTCTTTACATGTTACCCAAATGGTGCCCTAAGCAAGAAATCCCTTCATGCTCCCCGATCCATAGGCGATCCTGAAGGTCTTTTGGGTAGGCCAGAAGGCAAAAGAGTTGTAATGTCTGAACCTAACTTGTGTAGCTGCAGACATAAGAGATGAATGTCATCAGGTGCCAAGGGTGGAAACAGGGCGGCCGGGCAAGTGAAGGATGGTCCGGGTAGGGGGTGTCTGTACTCACAACAGGCTGGACTGGGGAAAAAGATGGAGGGTACCCACAAGTCAGATGAGCCTGTGTCATAGATAACCTAGAATTCCTGAGGGCGTGTTCCAATGGTGATGTTACCCATGTATTGCATCTACAGGGAGAAGGAGGGAGTGGGTTAGTGCAGAACTGGCTACCCGCTATTCCCACACTCATGTCTCCCTCTGGGTGTCATATAGCACTTGAGATCACTTTCCAACCACTGTGAAGCTCACAGCCTTTGATCACAGAGGTGCTTGCATTTGATTTTTTTTTCCTGTGCTACATTGTATGCAGGATATTGATTCTATGACCAAGCGGTGAAGTGGTACTTCCTGCAATATAAGTGCAGAGGAATAACCACTGTACCTCCAGGACCGTTGGACATCCAGGGAAGTCCTGGGGCCTTCATTTGAGAAATTCTGATGTCTCTTCAAACCCAGCCTTACCACTCCCTTCTCCACGAGGTCCTTCTTGATCAACCCCAGCCACTCCCTCTAAACTCAGACCACATCCAATCAACACCACACAAGTCACGCTTTCATTTGACATGTATTTATTCTTTGCCTATCTCTCAGGCTGGCAAAGGCATTCTTGAAGACAAAACAAGCCCTTTTTCTATTCTAAAAACAGTAACCACTGTGTTAGATTCCTATGGCCTTACACGGAATATGGGTTCAGTAACTTTCTACTGCTGTGGTTCTTGCATCTGTGGAAACTGAATTACTCTGCCTTGTCATTCACAATTGCTTTGCAGTTGGTTCTACCTACTGATCAGAGATGGTTCACTCTTCATCTGTAACTAGTTGACTCTCTTAGTTCAGAAGGAGCTGCTGCTGCTGCTAAGTCTCTTCAGTCATGTCCGATTCTGTGCAACCCCATAGATAGCAGCCCAGAAGGCTCCACCGTCATTGGGATTTTCCAGGCAAAACAATGGGGTGGGTTGTAATTTCCTTCTCCAATTCAGGAAAGTGAAAAGTGAAAGTGAAGTCGCTCAGTCGTGTCCGACTTTTAGCGAACCCATGGACTGCAGCCTACCAGGCCTCTCCATTTTGGGGTTTTTCCAGGCAAGAGTACTGTAGTGGGTCGTCATTGCCTTCTGCTCAGAAGGAACAATCTCACTCAAATTAATGACACATCTTCGACACAGAAATGGAGGTTTACCTGCCACTTGGTAATTTCTGGGCCCAGTCATCAAGACCAAGAGTTGATGATGGGAGTGCCTTCTACTCTGCATGGGGCCCCTTTTGCCCAGTTTTTCTGCCTCCTGCAGGAGCCCCAGCCCCAAAATATCACGTGGCACCTCCAGATGAGCCCCAGTGCTAGGCTAAGCACCAAGGGGTGCTGTGGAGCGCCATCCTCCCAAAACACTTACATCCATGATATTCTTCAGGAGGTGAATAGTTATATTTGAGCCATAAGAAATCTGAGAGTCTGTAAGCATGCTCCTTCAAGAATTGTTCAGCATGTTTTTTTCCACTGAGGGTTTTTCTCATGGTCTTCACTTTCCTTAGAGGTATTCTTTCACCAAACATTTGACAAAGAAAACAAAGAAGATGCTACATCTGGGCCCAGATGACTGGGCCCAAAAATTACCAGGTAACATGGTGGAATGTAGTGATTCAAACCCTCCAAATAGAATATCTTGGGAATAAGTGAAGTGATGGATATAAGGTGCCTGATAAATAGGAAGCCTCAACAATGACAGCCATTAGCATTGCTGTTGCCATCCCAGTGTATCCTTTTCACAGAAGCTCAGGGAAGGAGGTAGAAGGGGGATTCCTGTCCTCTTTTACAAGGGAAGAATTTGAAATGCAAGAGGCTTGTGAATTGGCTGTGGTCACACTGCTTGTAAGATATAAAACAGTGTATAAGTAGCTCTCTCAATCTTTCTCCAAGTTGAAAGAGAAGAGTTGAAAGAAGAATCCAGGAGATAGGGAACAAGTTCAGGGAATGTAGAAAACTTTTAAAAAAAAGTTAAAAGAAAACACCACAGCAAGAAATACACTCACAGAGACTTCCAAATGGATGGAGAGATAAATGATAGTGATACAGAGATGCAGACATAGACATATACACACTGAAGTAGAGAGGGAACAAAGAGGACACACTAAATAAAAGGTGGAAAAATGTTATTCCATAGGACCATGCATATACCTGCATTGACTGTGCACTGAACAATTGCAAGGAGTTCCAATTTCAATAGGTCATGACATGACCGGACCCCAGAGTTGTGTAACTATGCAAATCTACACCAAGACCCTTGGGATGCACAGTTCATATAGCAAGGTACTTATCAATAAGTAAGGGTTGAACTTTAAGATTGTCAGGGAAATATTCCATTCTGTTCTAAACCTGATGAGTAGAAGAATAATCAGATGAAAAGAAAAATCACAGAAAGGAAGATAATGTGGCTTACAGTCTCCATACTTACATGACCCTGCAATCCGAAAAGGCCACCAGCCCAAGGAGCTCAAGCCACTTCATGCTTCTTTCCTGGTTCCAAGTACTCAGGAAAGTTCAGGTTCTTAGCATGTAGTGGTGACCAGGAGCCCCTAGTTATATACGCTCTGACATGCCCTAGTTTAGCCCTTTAGGCCAATAATAGGTCTGAAAAACCCACAAAGGCCTCAATAAAATATTTACCTTCATCAGTGTCCTTGGCGAGTGGACTTTGAAGCTTCACAGAATACAGAGAATTGAACTGTTATCTCTCCCTTGAAAGTTGGATGGAAAATCAAACTGATCTGCATGGACATCTAAGAAGATGGAGAACCTTGCCTACTTGGAGAAAAACTGCTAAGAACATCGTAAAAATGGATACTAAGGGCAATGCTTGACACTCATGGATTCATGTCATCTTCTGAGCCACTTCTTGAGATATGCATTGCTGTCTTCTTTGGAGAGGAAATTGCTAGGAGGATTAGTTGTCAAATGGCAAAGAGAAGACTTCAGAGACAGCCCAGGGACATACAACCGGCTTTAGGTAGGGGGTTTAATGGCAGATATCAGAGGCACCTATGATGCCCGGCTGCATCAAAGATTTAGGGCAGAGCAGTACTTCAATTGCATGGTTTCAGTATTGGAAGTGTCAGATGCATCCACAAGATATTTTATAGCATCCAACAACTGTACAAGGAAGAACCATGTGCTAGGATCTTGGTTAAAGGCTTCAAATTCAAAGTTGATGAAGCCAAAAGTAGTCTCTATCTTAAGAGAGCTAGAAGTCTAGTTCTCACAAAGTCATGGCCCCAGGAGGCAGGAGATATGACACTAGGACAAGGTGGCCATGTTGAACCCTGGGCCACACAGGCCTTACCACTGGGGGCAGCCTTTCCTCCACTTCACCCATTCTGTAAAGCACACCAGTTGGCCATGTTTTCAAGAAAATCAGAAGTTTGGATATTTATGTACAATCTACTGATTTTAATGTTAGCAACTATTTCCCCCCCCCCCAAAAAAAAAAAAAAAACCAGTGGGAACAAAATCTCCACGGCAATGTGCTAGAATCAGCCTTCAATCTCTGCAGGTTTTTATTTCTTGCCTAGAGTTGGGTGTGCAGTGGGGACATAGATGAATTTAATTCATGTTGGTTGACTTAAAGATAAACTGAATGCATACTAAACATATGTGTTTCTTTTCTATTTATAGAGAAAGATCATCAGGAACATACAAACCAAAAAAATTTAACTGCTGAAGATAAATGGATATATTTCTGATATAATTTCCCCATAGGGTCTATGTCATGAAAAATTTTGTCTGCCAATCCAAACATACAAAAAAATAATTTTGAAATGTCTTCCCAATCAAAGAAGACAAAACAACTGTGGCAGCCAAAGTAAAGACAATCGTGTTTAATGAGTCATCCAGGACTCCCAGGGCCTATTCCTTCATGAGATCTATCCATGCTTGTCCCTTGAATACAACAGCAGCCTCTCCTGTTTAGATGGGGCACTGTGACTTAATCCTCATTTTTGCATGTTGTTTAAATTCAGCTCTGGTGGCTAAATCCCAATGGGGGACCATGACATCACTAACAAATTACACACATATATGCCTGTCAGGAGCCGTGTTAGGCTTTACTGACAAAATGAAGGCACGACCCCACACCCCTCTCCTCATTCTGCAGGCATGGACCCAGGATGAAAGAGTTAGGCCTTGTAATTCTCACTTGTTTTTTCCCTCTCCTTGCCTGAGTCGATGGAAAGGGAATATTAAGGTGCTTATTGTTCTTGAGAGGAGCATGAGAAGGCACAAAGCCTTCTACAGCTGTGCTCAGAGAATAATTCTTAAAGTTAATCATTGACATTTGTTTAAGGACTTTTTACGAAAAGAGTGTTCCAGGATGAGCACATAGGCTGCAACTTGAGGCCATGGGAGGGATTGCTATCTGAAGCTTATTTGTGAGGAAAATGTTTATGGCAAAGGAGTTTATTGAATTTAGGGCTTAAAAATAATTAAAATAGTTAGAAGTCAAAGATTTAAGGAATTTTGTAAAGTTAGCACATTTTACTGTAGCTTATGGTTAGCAATTTTTAGAGACACTATAGCTGGAATCAAGATTGCCAGGAGAAATATCAATAACCTCAGATATGCAGATGACACCACCCTTATGGCAGAAAGTGAAGAGGAGCTAAAAAGCCTCTTGATGAAGGTGAAAAGGAGAGCAAAAAAGTTGGCTTAAAGTTCAACATTCAGAAAACGAAGATCATGGCATCTGGTCCCATCACTTCATGGGAAATAGATGGGGAAACAGTACAAACAATGTCAGACTTTATTTTGGGGGGCTCCAAAATCACTGCAGATGGTGACTGCAGCCATGAAATTAAAAGACGCTTACTCCTTGGAAGGACAGTTATGACCAACCTAGATAGTATATTCAAAAGCAGAGACATTACTTTGCTGACTAAGGTCCGTCTAGTCAAGGCTATGGTTTTTCCTGTGGTCATGTATGGATGTGAGAGTTGGACTGTGAAGAAGGCTGAGCGCAGAAGAACTGATACTTTTGAACTGTGGTGTTGGAGAAGACTCTTGAGAGTCCCTTGGACTGCAAGGAGATCTGACCAGTCCATTCTGAAGGAGATCAGCCCTGGGATTTCTTTGGAAGGAATGATGCTAAAACTAGCTGAAACTCCAGTACATTGTCCACCTCATGCAAAGAGTTGACTCATTGGAAAAGACTCTGATGCTGGGAGGGATTGGGGGCAGGAGGAGAAGGGGACGACAGAGGATGAGATGGTTGGATGGGATCACGGACTCGATGGACATGAGTCTGAGTGAACTCCGGGAGATGGTGATGGACAGGGAGGCCTGGTGTGCTGCGAATCATGGGGTCGCAAAGAGTCGGACACGACTGAGCAACTGAACTGAACTGAACTGATAGCTAGAAGCCTTTTTAAGAGATAGTGAGCTCAGGATGTTAGGGGCAAACAGAGTTTAGAAAGATAAGAATTAAACTGAGGAATGTGCATGAGTTAAAATGTAATCACAAGTTAACTATAGGACACATTAGAGGAAGTAGATAATAGATAGTAAGGCTTATTCTGAGAGAATCACTGAAGCAGGAACTCTGTTTGAAGAGCAACCATGACTTATGGAGATAATAAATCTGGGTGAGGGAGAACTGAAAATGTCAAACCTCTGAGCTAATGCTTTTGTAAAAGTATAAAAGAAAGACTTAAACTTGAAATAAACAGGCAGTCCAAGAAAAACTGAGAGGCTGCCTCATCATCGCTGATGTAGTCCCATACTTTGAATCAGAGGCTACATCACTGTCTGTCAGATGTAGTCGGTACTATGAGTCAGAGGTTACATCATCATCGCTGACACTGCTCACCTCTTCAGGTTGAATCCCTGGCTGTTGGAGCTGGGCTCTGGCATATGCCCTTTGAACTATGGTGTTGGAGAAGACTCTTATCAAACCAGTCCATCCTAAAAAAAAAATCAGTCCTGAATATTCAGTGGAAGGACTGACGCTAAAGCTGAAGCTCCAGTTATTTACCCACCTGATGGGAAGAACTGAGTCATTGGGAAAGACCCTGATGTTAGGAAAGACTGAAGGCAGGAAGAGAAGGGGAAGACAGGATGAGATGGTTGGTTGGCATCACCAAGTCGATGGACATGAGCATGAGTAAGCTCCGAGAGTTGGTGATGGATAGGGAAGCCTGGCATGCTGCAGTCCATGGCGTTGAAAGAGACGGACACGACTGAAAGAATTGAACTGAACTGAACAAACTGAGAACAAAGAGACTGATAAATCTAATTGCATCAAGTGGTGACTAGCTGTCCATAACAACACATTACTTAAGTGGCTTTAAAATTCAGAATTATGACTACATTCAGAGTGGAATATCTTCTAAGGAAAAACAAAAATACTGCCCATCCAAAACAAAACCAAAGAAAATCAAAAGAAAAACAGGAAAGAAATCTGAAATCATATTCAACAACTTATTGTTCCTCATAACTTCTGTTATTGAGACAGAATGATATGCATGTTAACAGGTAATAGCAAGACAATAATTAAAACTAATGTTCTGAAGTAAGCCTTTCAGTGTCTAGAAAAAGAGGTTCACACATAACATAAAGAAGTTAAATTAAAACCATGCTGTCTTTAATCTTGAAATGAAAGCATAAGTTTGTACCAACAAATTATACTCATTTTTATTCTATTTTTTAAGGAAAATGTGTACTTCCTACTCTGACCAATGTAAAGCCTACAAACAATGACAACTTGATAACAGTGACTATTCTGAGGTCTAACATGTAGCTTCTAAATACATTTCCCATTAGACAATTCATGGATTCTCAGAGATGGCTGATTTCAAGACTAGGTTAAGAAATGCATAAAATAATTTCGGGAATCGTGAAGGACCAGTAAGCTAAGGCACTTTGAAGCCCAATGGGGACTGGAAAGAAAGTTTAGGAATTCAAATGAAAAGGCCAAACATCTACCAGTTTGTTGGGCAGAATGATGTTTCTGCTTCTCAATACATGATTTATATTGCTCTTAGCTATCCTGCAAAGAAGCAAACATCCTCTGATTTCATGGCTGCAGGCACCATCTTCAGTGGTTTTAGAGGCTAAGATGAAGAAATCTGTCACTGCTTCCACCCTTTCTCCTTCTATTTGCCATGAAGGATTGGATTGGATCCCATGATCTTAGTTTTTTTAATATTTAATTTTAAGCTGGCCGAATGTATCCAAATGTTAATGGACAACATCTATTTTGTCACTGTGATAGATTGCTAGGGTATCAACTCACCATTCTGAGCAGTGAGAAAGGAAAATAATCATCAATATTCATGCTATTTTTGTTTCTATTAAGCATATGTTATGTACCTAAAAATAGTTCCAGGAAAACAATTAGACTGACCCTTCTCAGGGTGACGAGAGAGTGATGGGGAGCAGCTATAATACAGTTGAAGCCTTACTCACTGGCGTGCAGCTCACCTCCTGCTGCGGAGGTCTGGTTCCTAATAGACCAAGGACTGGTACTGGTCCTGACCCACTGTGCTGGTATTGTGGACTCCTGCTCTAAACCCAAGAGAGCGGCATTCTGTAAGACAAACCACCCTGTTTCCACCCAGTTTCTGAACAAATAAATGGCATTAAAATTAGGAGAGGAACAGTTATTTAGTCTTAAAGGAGAACAACCAAGTGCAACATATGACTACATTCTTTCAATAAACTGTGAAAACTGCTTTTTGAGAATCAGGGAAATTTGTACATGGACTGGATATTAGATGTTAATTTTATTGGGAACAAAAGAGCATTTTTTTCACATCCTATCATTTTACCCCAAATACTCATTATGCATATTTTGTGAAATATTCATCTCCTCCCTAAAACACTTCAGGAAAAATGAATAAGGAGTAAAAGAGAGAATGAAATGAGGGTCTGTCTTGATTTAAAAACAGATCTGTATAGCTGCTATGGATTGAACTGTGTCCACCCTTGACTCCCAATGTGATGGTATTAGGAAGTAGGGCCTTTGGGAGGTAGGCAAGTTGACATGGGGTTTTGATAGTGGTCCATCATGATATTAGCCTCTCCCTCTTTTTCTCTCTTATTCTCCCTCTTCCTCCTTCCCTTCACCCACCATAAATGAGAACATAGCAAGAAGAGAAATACCTGATGCAGGTCAAGGATGTCTTCATGGGAACTCAATTGTCCACCAACTTGATGTTGCATAGTCTCCGGTCTATGACAACCTGTGGGACTAAGAGGTTAGTTTCGTAGTTATTAATGCTGAATGATGAAATATAGGGTTCGTGACACTCTTCTTTCTGATATTTGCTATGTTTGAAAGCGTTTTGTAGTAAGATGTTTATAGAATGAATTTCTGTCTTAGTGATACCCTGAGGGGCCCAAGATAGCAGATTCAGGCAGGTGCCCGATGAGTGAGTGGTTGGAGAACCACATGCTCCTTACTCCAACTCTTCCCTTGCCATCTGAAAATCATCCCCCCATACCTGACAACTTTACCTCCAATCCTATCTGCATCTCCACACCCATGCTAAGCTACTGAGTCATTTAGTTGGAAATCTTATGATTCAGGACAGGGTCTGGAAGGAGAAGGAATGCAGACATATTTAGAAAGAATGATCTGTGCAGACCCCTCCTTGGTTTTCCCTTCTTTATTGCTATCTGCAGGTGAGGGATAGGGCCTGGGTAGAGAGGAAGCCACAAGTGACTGCATGGATATTTTCCAGAGAAGGGAGGAGGAATTCACAACCCAATAACCAGGAGGTGGGGAGATTGCACAGGTCCCAGGAGGGAAGGAAGAGCACTGGGAAAAGAATAGTGCCTATCTGAGGGCCAGACCTACCTGAGTCTTCCTGTTAAACTTGGAGGTCGCATCCTTCCTGCTTTAAATTCTACTCCAGATGTGGAGGGGATAGAGCTGTACTCACTGTAATGAGTCACAGGGAGAGGAACAGCCTCCCCCAGGAGCCCTTGGATTCCACTCTAACTGTGGCTATCTTCCCAAGGCAGAGAGCAAATGGCAGGTCATCCAAAAGATGACATACTTTAAATAGTACTTAAAATACTACAAAATTTGTCTAAGAGTCCTGGCATATCTTGTTCCCAGAGTTTTTTTTAAAAGAGATGATTCACTGGCCTAATTAGGGTTCTGCTGTGGATTCTACAAGGTTGCTCATTGGTATCTTTTGACTTACAACTACCTGATCTCATCCCACAGAGCCCAAATGATGGTTAGGGCAAGGCCTCTAAGGTCGTCGGTGTCACAGCAGCTGTGTGCCAAGTGGTCTACCACTCCCAGTCCTAAGCCCAGGACCCATGATTATCACCAGACAGTTACAGCCCCCTGCCCACCAGAGGTAGCCTCAACATCCTCAACAACACCCACCTCTGAGCCACTTGTCCACTGATTGGCACTGAGCTTCAGTCTGGAACAAGTGCTCTGGAGCAAGTCCAGTCTCCCTCATCCAAGAGATGGGAAACTGAAACCTGGGGTGTATGACTCACCTTAAGGCTTCAGATAACTTAGTGAAGACTGGGGACCCAGGAACTCTGGTTCCCAGGCTAGGAGACTTCCAGGAAGGGAAAGATGAGAGAAAGCTCAACTGCATCCACTGCTGGGTGGCTCTCAGATGTCTGCAAGCACCAGAGTGGAAGTTCCTTTCCCTTTGCCCCTCCTGTCCCGTTCCAATTTTATCAGCATACCTGCCTCCATGTAGCAGCAGGAAAGCAATATTCAGGGCTGTTTCTTCTGGGTTGGCAGTAGAAGGGTAGCCATTTATTTAACTTGGTTACCTTGGTCCTTAGCTTTGTAGTAGAGCCTGAAGTCAGGCAGGTTGATTCCTCCAGTTCCATTCTTCTTTCTCAAGATTGCTTTGGCTATTCAGGTTTTTTTGTATTTCCATACAAATTGTGAAATTATTTGCTCTAGTTCTGTGAAAAATAACATTGGTAGCTTGATAGGGATTGCATTGAACATATAGTTTGCTTTGGATACTATACTCATTTCCACTATATTGATTCTTCTGATCCATGAGCATGGGTATATTTCTCCATCTATTAGTGTCCTCTTTGATTTCTTTCACCAGTGTATTATAGTTTTCTATGTATAAGTCTTTTGTCTCTTTCCGTTCAGTTCAGTTCAGTCGGTCAGTCATGTCCGACTCTGCGACCCCATGAATTGCAGCATGCCAGGCCTCCCTGTTCATCACCAACTCCCAGAGTTCACTCAGACTCACCTCTATCGAGTCCATGATGCCATCCAACCATCTCATCCTCGGTCTTCCTCTTCTCCTCCTGCCCCCAATCCCTCCCAGCATCAGAGTCTTTTCCAATGAGTCAACTCTTTGCATGAGGTGGCCAAAGTACTGGAGCTTCAGCTTTAGCATCATTCTTCCAAAGAAATCCCAGGGTTGATCTCCTTCAGAATGGACTGGTTGGATCTCCTTGCAGTCCAAGGGACTCTCAAGAGTCTTCTCCAATACCACAGTTCAAAAGCATCAATTCTTAGGTAGATATATTCCTATTCATTTTATTCTTTTCATTGCAATGGTGAATGGAATTGTTTTCTTAATTTATTTTCTATTTTCTCATTATTAGTGTATAGGAATGCAAGTGATTTCTGTGTGTTGATTTATATCCTCCAACTTTACTATATGCATTGATTGGCTCTAGTAATTTTCTGGTGGAGTCTTTAGGGTTTTCTATGTAGAAGATCATGTCATCTGCAAACAGTGAGAGTTTTACTTCTTCCTTTCCAGTATGGATTCCTTTTATTTATTTTTCTTCTCTGATTGCTGTGGCCAAAACTTCCAAAACTATGTTGAATAGTAATGATGAGAGTGGGCACCTTTGTCTTATTCCTGACTTAAGGGGAAATGCTTTCAAAGTTTCATCTTTAAGGATAATGTTCGCTGTGGGTTTGTCATATATAGCTTTTATTATGTTGAGGTATGTTCTTTCTATTCCTGCTTTCTGGAGGGTTTTGTCATAAACGGATGTTGATTTTTTTTAAAGGCTTTCTCTGCATCTATTGAGATAATCATATGGTTCTTATTTTTCAATTTGTTAATGTGATATATTATGTTGATTGATTTGTGGATATTGAAGACTCCTTGCATCCCTGGGATAAAAGCCACTTGGTCATGATGTATGATCTTTTTATTATGTTGTTGGATTTTCTTTGCTAGAATTTTGTTAAGGTTTTTCCATCTATGTTTATCAGTGATATTGGCCTATAGGTGGCATCTTTGTCTGATTTTGATATTGGGGCGATGGTGACTTCATAGAATGAGTTTGGCAGTTTGTCTTTATCTGCAATTTTCTGGAAGACTTTGAGTAGGATACGTGTTAGCTCTTCTCTAAATTTTTGGTAGAATTTAGCTGTTAAGCTGTCTGGTCCTGGGCTTTTGTTTGCTGGAAGATTTCTGATTACAGTTTCAATTTCTGTGGTTGTGATGGGTCTGATAAGATTTTCTATTTCTTCCTGGTTCAGTTTTGGAAAGTTTATTTTTCTAAGAATTTGTCCATTTCTTCCATGTTGTCCATTTTATTGGCATATAGTTGCTGATACTAGTCTCTTATGATCCTTTGTATTTCTGTGTTATCTGTTGTGATCTCTCCATTTTCATTTCTAATTTTGTTGATTTGATTCTTCTCCCTTTGTTTCTTGATGAGTCTGGCTAATGGTTTTTCAATTTTATTTATCCTCTCAAAGAACCAGCTGCTGGCTTTGTTTATTTTTATTATGGTCTCCTTTATTTCTTTTGAACTTATTTATGCCCTAATTTTTAAGTTTTCTTTCCTTCTACTAACCCTGGGGTTCTTAATTTCTTCCTTTTCTTGTTGTGTAAGGTGTAAAGTTAGGTTATTTATTTGACTTATTTCTTGTTTCTTGAGGTAAGCCTCTATTGCTATGAACCTTCCCCTTAACACTGCTTTTACAAGGACCCATAGTTTTAAGGTGGAGGTGTTTTCATTTTTATTCGTTTCTGGTGGTCTTTGGAAGGAATGACACTAAAGCTGAAACTCCAGTACTTTGGCCACCTCATGCGAAGAGCTGACTCTGATGCTGGGAGGGATTGGGGGCAGGAGGAAAAGGGGATGACAGAGGATGAGATGGCTGGATGGCATCACCAACCCGATGAACATGAACTTGATTGAACTCCAGGAGATAGTGATGGACAGGGAGGCATGTCGTGATTCATGAGGTCGCAAAGAGTCAGACATGACTGAGCAACTGAACTGAACTGAACTAAGGCATATTTTGATTTCCTTTTCTTATTTCTTCTGTGAATTGTTGGTTATTCAGCAGCATGTTGTTCACCCTCCATATGTTGGGATTTTAATAGTTATTCTCCCGTAATTAACATCTAATCTTACTGCATTGTGACCAGAAAAGATGCTTGAAATTATTTCAATTATTTTGAATTTGCCAAGGCTAGATTTATGCCCCAGGATGTGCTCTATCTAGGAGAAGGTTCTATGTGCACCTCCGAAAAAGGTGAAATTCACTGTTTGGGGGTGAAATGTCCTATAGATATCAGTTAGGTCTAAGGTATCATTTAAAGTATGTGTTTGCTTGTTATTTCCCTGTCTAGTTGATCTATCCATAGGTGTGAGTGGGATATGAAAGTCTCCCACAATTGTTGTGTTATTGTTAATTTCCCCATATTTTTTTGGAAAAAATTTTGGCTGCACTAGGTCTTCATTGCTGCTCAGGACTTCTCTATTTGCAGCGAGCTGTGGCTACTCTGTAATTGCAGTACACTGGCTTTTCAAGCCTGTGTTTCTCTTGAGGCAGATCACAGGCTCTAGGGCACTCAGTCTCAGTAGTTGTGGCCCACCGGTTTAGTTGCCCTGACACATTTGAAATCTTCCCAAGCCAGGTCTCAAATGCATATCTTAAGCAGTGGATCAAAAAGGAAAATCCTCTGGAAGGAATTTGAAATACATAACCTTTACATGAAACTTGGCACCATGGCGTATTTTTAAGGAGACCAATAGAGGATTGTCTGCTACTTCAAGCAACCTCATGAGACCAGGACTGATTTAGGTTCCCCTCCCAAGTGTTCTTACAGCATCTTGAAGCTGTTCCCACCATGTCGCTTTGTTCTTGCTTGAGTTTCTGAAACCCACACTAGACCACAGCTTCCAGAGGGCAGGGCTGTCACTTAACACACTTGTAAACATATGTCAGTAAATCTTGTCTCATTATACCAGACTCTAATGTCAAGACAAGGCTAACACAATGATCAGTTATTCCACTATGAGTTTTAGGTTACAGGTTCAAGTACTGTAATCGAACCTTAAATAACGTTATCTTAAATACAATACAATTTCAATTCTCTTTCATATAATAATAGTGCAGGTCTCTGCACAGAAATGGAACCCACTTCTTTCTTTTTACATCTTCCACCTTTATTATTTACCTCTGGTCTAAGATGGCTATTCCAGCTCCTGTCATTACATCTTCATTCCAGCTAGTGGGACAGAAAATAATACTTCCATTTGCAAGTGACATATCATCTCTATTCAAATTCCACAGGCTGAAGTATGTTCATGGTCATGGCAAACCTGGGTGTAGTGGGTCCACACAAGGGCAGGGGAATGTGATGCTACTACAGAACATTCATGATGAGTAACAAGGGCTACCACTCTTCATTCTTGTCCCTGTAATTAATTCTTCTTTGGTTCTCCCCACACAACTTTCAGCCTGTTTTTGCCTGCAGATATGGATACAGATGAAGCTGTAAGAGAGGAAATGGCCCTGGCTGTACAAATATGGAGAAAACAAGAAAGGGAAGAAGATAAGAAAGTATAAAAATGCAAAATCTATAGGAAAGTACGCTTATAATCATAATTTTGCAGTTAATCAATTTAGGTATACCTGTGGTTGGTGAATCAATTTATTAAATAAAACATAAGAGAAATGTAAAATATAAATATATTAACTAAACCCAACAAAATAATAAGGCTATATCACATTAAACATATAGTAGTATCAGGATTAGTTTGGATGCACATTGCAAAATACTAAAACAACCATAACTTTAGCAAGATAAACTTGATTTTTGTCTCCCACTGAAACAAAGATTGAGGTGGGCCAGTGAGAGCTCTGGTGGTATCCATCTCCAACGTTACATGATTGTCCAATGCAACTACAGGAGTTCCAGCCATCACAACTAAAATCCAGACAACAGTTAAGAAGAAAGTAGGGAAGGGAAAAGTCCCATGTTTCAGCTAAATCAGCTCCTTGAATGCAGTCTTCCAAGAAATCCTTCTTAGAGATCTTCTTGCATCTCTAAGTCAACAGTCATGACTAAGAGCACGGGTGTATAGGAAGGGCAGTCCTGTAGCTACTGGGCTCATGGCTATATAACAAACTATTTTCAGTTTTAAAAGAGAAGCATAAAATTGATAATTTTGTAGGTAGCCTGCTGCACTTACCTTAAAGAACAACAATAACAACAACAACATAAATGAATGGAGTAGGCTGAACGGCTGGCCACAGTGTGTGAGCCAGGAGAAAGGAGCAGCAATGGGAAACAGCTAGATGGATCTGAACTGTGCTCCAGAAAATAGAGGCAGAGTAGTCAGTAGAAATCTCCTAAGGGATGAAGTGAGGATTACACGTACCACATGACCCAATTTGTTTTGAAAACTGCTTTTCCAACTCAGGTCCCAAATCTCTCTCAATTCTTCAGCTTCTAAATATCTTGTCTTTGGTACCTCACATTCTGACCTACCTGTCTCACCTTCCTTACTTCTGTTCACGTCACCTCAACATCCAGTCACCAGCATTACAAGATCCAGTACTGAGGAGTTAGCAACACTTTCTAGATGTGTGTAGAAACACAATGACTATTTCTACCTTAATATTAGTTTCTCATGATCAATGTCTACTGAAGGACTGATATGCCTAGAATTATGAAGCTCTCATGTTTCCTCTAAAATCCCAACGAAGAATATGAATTCTTTGGACCTGGAGGGGATGTGCTTTCTTTTGGATTCACAGGTCTTAGCAGGAGAGTAAGTCCCCTGTGCATGAACAAGTAACATTTCAAAAGGATGTTCAAAAATCCCAGTTTCTTCATAAGTCCAGCAAAGTTACTTAGACAGCCAACTAAGGCAAATGGCTATATGTTACTGCAGTTTAATAGCTTTATGATACTTTTCACGCAAATAATACATAAAAAAACCCAACACAAACAATAAAAGAAACATTTTTAATCTTGCATTACCTGGATAGGGTATGGCAACTCACTCCAGTATTCTTGTCTGGAGAATCATGGCAAGAGAAGCCTGGCTGACTATAGTCCATATGTTGCCAAATTTGAACACAGCTGAGCAATTAAGCACACTTTTAAAAACAGAATAGTAGTACCATCTATATTACCACTGCATTTATGCTTCCTTTCAGACATCGTAGGCTTGAAATAAAAATACTGCAGTATTGTACTCTGTCAGCTTCCCTTGTAGCTCAATCAGTAAAGAATCTTCCTGCAGGGCAGGACACCCGTGTTCAATCCCTTGGTTGCAAAGATCCCCTGGAGAAGGAAATGGCAATGCACTCCAGTATCCTTGCTGGAAAAATCTCATGGACAGTGGAGCCTGGTGGGCTGCGGTCTATGGGGTCTCAAAGAGTCAGGCTCGACTGAGCAACTAACACTTATTGTACTCCATACAGTTTTGTATAGTAAAGTACACAAAAGCACACCCACTTGTCTGGGATGTGCCCACGACCATGTGTGTCAGATCTTTGAACTAACTGACGTGATTGCACATTAAACTACACTTTTACATGTTTGAAAGTTTTCAACTTGAAGGTTTGTTTGTAACAGACTTGCTACACAGGTGTTCAGTGAATGTATGTAGTGAATGAACAAGAGAGGAGAGCAAGGAGCTGCCTGTTCTTTCCATTTTTGCATGTATTATGGCCACTCTGAATAGGAATTGCATTGAGCATAATTGAGGCCTGGTGTATGGGAACATCGCTGCAAGTGACAGAGGACCAGGATTCCAGGACGTGGCCAAAGAGCCATGGTTGGTTGAAAAGAGCCAGGAATGCAAATTAGGAGGAAAAAAGTGTTCACTGGTTTATGTGAAAGACTCAGCAAATATCATCTGGATTTGTTTGTAGTGATTGAGCTTGGTTTAGAGGAGCAGTCTCTGTTGCTCAGTATAAGCAAAAAAAAAAAAAAAAAAGAGGAGAATGAACCATGAAAACTGAACATGTGTCCCAGGTCAAGTATATCTAGTATTGAAGAGATGTAAGTCCTGTCAATTTATTTACTCCTTCCTGGAAAGAAGTAAAGTAGTAAAGCAGGGAAGGTCTGCATTATGCTAGCACCTTTTTCTTCTTCTGTCTAGTGAACATTGATTTCTAATGCCATTTCTTTATAAACAGAGGGTGTACTTCATATGATTGGAGGCTTCTAATTCACTGTTCCATATAAATTTTTGGTGCTGTTTTGTGCCCAGGCACATGGGGCCCTGGAGCATGGCAGGCTCTGTTTCAACTGCAGAGTGCAGTGTATGGGGATCTGCTGTCATCTGGGGCCTGGGGTATATCTTCAGTCTGGGTTCACATCTGAGGGGTTAACTCTAGTTGGGTTTAATTCGATCATCTTGCTCTTTATCTTCAGTTTGTCCCATGTTCTTTCTTCCCATGTCTCTTTTTATCCCTGACTTCTTTGTGACTGAGTAGTTTTTATGATTTCCTTTTATAGACTTTGTCACTTTATTAACTGTAACTCTTTTAAAGTAGTTTTAATATCCATGGTATACATCATTAACTTTCCAGTCTATCATTATTAATTATGATAATTATTAATAATTATTAAATTATATATTCATTTATCATTTCCTTGGCTGTGTTGGGTCTTAGTGTGGCATGCAGGGTCTTCCTTGTGGTAGGGACTCTTTATTCGAGGAGGGCAAGCTCAGTACTTGCAGTTTGTAAACTCTATTTGAGACATGCAGGACTAGTTGCTCTGTGGCATGTAGGATTTTACTCCTCTGGCAAAGAAACAAACCAGCATCCCCTGCATTGCAAAACAGATCCTTAAGTACTGGACCACTGGAAATTCATTATAATTACCTTTTAATATATATTGCATGTTGATCATTTGGCTACTGTTCCTTCATTCTGTATATCCAGATTTCCCCTTCCTTTTAAATTTGTTCTGACTTGAGACCTTTTATAAAACATTTATTACATTGGTGTGTTGGTGGTGATGCAGTCTTATAATTGTTGTGTGTCTGAGAAAGTATTTTATCTTGTTTTTGATATGTATTTTTCTTGGGTGTGGAATTGTGAGTCAATCTATTTCTCTCAGCACTCTAAGATGTGGTGCCAGTGTCCTCTGGCTAACATTGTTTCCTATGCCTAATCTGCTGTCATTCCCATTTTTTGTTCTGCTGTGTCTGTTTCTCCTTCTGGTTACATTTCTTTGGTTGATTGTTTTAAGCAATGAATTATGATGTGACTTTGTATACTTGTCATACGTCTTGTCCTTGAGTTACTTGAGCTTCTGTGTTTGTGGGTTTAAAGCTTTCATCATATCTGGATATTTTTCAACCAGTAATTATGACGTTTTTTTCCTCTATTCTCCTGTCTCTAACTTCCTGTTGGATTCCATCTACATATATTGTAGTATTCTTATAGTTGTTTCAAAGTTCTGTGATGGACAATTCATTTTTCCCCACATTCTTTCCATTACTATTTTCCATGTCTCTACTTAACATACTCCATATTCTTCAGCTTCATGAATATAAGGATTATTGCTGTAGTAAGCATTTTAATGTCCTTCCTTGCTAATTATGTAATGTACATTTTTAACTGTGCTTTTACTAATTGATTTTTCCATCTTTATGGATATTTTCTTGCTTCTTTGGACATCTGGAATTTTTTTCTTTTTAAATTTATTTATCTTAATTTGAGGATAATTACTTTACAATATGCTGATGGAACTAGGACATCACTGCAAGTGACAGAGGACCAAGATTGCAGGATGTGGCACAAGAGGCATGGTTGGTTGAAACGAGCCAGAAGTGTAAAAGAGGAGGAAACAATTTTTCACTGGTGTATGTGAAGACTCAGCAAATATCATCTGGATTTGTTTGTAGTGATTGAGCGTGTTTTTACCAATTGATTTTCCCCTCATTTGGGATATTTCTTGCTTCTTTGTACATCTGGAATTTTTTTCTTATTAAATTTATATATCTTAGAGGATAATTATTTTACAATATTGTGAAGGAACTAGGACAAATACTTTCACAATTTATATGGAAATTTTAAATTGGATGTTGAATGTGGTCATTTTTACCCTTTGGATGCTGGATGTTTTTTAATTATTATAAATTATTCTTGGCACTCTGCAAACATTGTTAATTTCTTGGAAACAGTTGTACTTTTTGAAGGCTTGCTGTTCAGTTTTTTAAGCTGAGATGAGACCAGACTTTAGACCAGGTTTATTATTCCACACTAGCAAGGCAATATTGTCTTCAAGGTCCTACTGATGTCATGGGAATTATGAATCATTTCCACTCTGGTGGGTAAGGACACAATTAGACTTGGCTCAATTTGAGGCTCAAGGGTTGTTCCCTATAATTCTTACCATTACTATCAACTCTCCACTGAAAACTGGAGGGGTATCACCTGTACCTTCCCACAGTTCTATCTATGTAGCTTTCTCCTGTGAACTCTTAATTATCTAGAGTCTCAAATCTCTATTTTTGGGGAGACTGTTTGTCTCTGCCTAGATACCCCTTCCATGTATGTGTTGGAAACTATTTCTAGAGTTGGAGCAATTGTAGAACTCACCTTGCTGGCTCCCCTCCACCCCAGGAATCCATTTTTGCTGCCAGATGTTTGATGTAAAAAACTACTCTTTCATTTATCTATTTTGGAGTTTTTTGAGACAAGAGGATAAATGTGTCCTTTGTTCCTCTATGTCTACCAAAATGGAGGTCTCCCTGGAATCAGAACTCACCAAATGCCTTGTGAATGCTAGACACTGACTTCTGTGCATGGGTGCAGACTTGATTGGGGATAATTGTTGGGGCCTTGGGAGCCCCACTCTTGCTGGGGAAACATGCCAATTACAAATAGTATTTGCTATGGGGTCTGTTCAATTCAGTTCAATCACTCAGTCCTGTCCAACTCTTTGTAACCCCACGAACTGCAGCACGCCAGGCCTCCCTGTCCTTCACCAACTTAAGAAGCTTGCTCAAACTCATGTCCATCAAGTCAGTGATGCCATCCAACCATCTCATCCTCTGTCATCCTCTTCTCTGCCTGCCTTCAATCTTTCCCAGCAACAGAGTCTTTCCTAATAGTCTGTTCTTTACAACAGTTGGCCAAAGTATTGGAGCTTCAGGTTCAGATTCAGTGTTTACATTGGATATTCAGGATTGATTTCCTGTAGCATTGACTGGATGGATATCCTTGCAGTCCAAATGTCTCTCAAGAGTCTTGTCCAACACCACAGTTCAAAAACATCAATGCTTCATCGCTCACCACTCCTTATGGTGCAGCTGTCACATCCATACATGACAACAGGAAAAATCAGAGCTTTGGTTATACTTAACTCTTTTAGCAAAGTAATGTCATTGCTTTTAAAAATGCTGTCTAGGTTTGTTATAGCTTTCCTTCAAACAAGCAAGCATCTTTAATTTCATGACTGCAGTCATCTTCTGCAGTGATTTTGGAGCCCCCCAAAATGAAGTCATGAAGTCTCTCACTGTTTCCATTGTTTCCCCATCTATTTGCCATGAAGTGATGGGACCAAATGTCATGATATTCATTTTCTGAATGGGGAGTTTGAGCCAGATATTTCACTCTCCTCTTTCACTTTCATCAAGAGGCTCTTTAGTTCCTCTTCACTTTCTGCCATGAGGGTGGTGTCATCTGATTATGTGCAGTTATTGATATTTCTCCCGGATATCTTCATTCCAGTTTTTGCTTCATCCAGTTGGGCATTTCTCATGAGGTACTCTGCATATAAGTTAAGTAATCAGGGTGACAATACACAGCCTTGACATACTCCTTTCCTGATTTGGAACCAGTCTGTTGTTCCATCTTCAGTTCTCGCTGTTGCTTCTTGACCTGCATACAGATTTCTCAGGAGGCAGATAAGATAGTCTGGTATTCCAATCTCTGTAAGTTTTGCACAGTTTGTTGTAACCCACACTGTCAAAGGTTTTTGCAAATTTGATGAAGCAGAGGTAGGTGTTTTTCTGCAATTCTCTTGTTTTTTTCTATGAACTGGCAGATGTTGTCAGTTTGATCTCTGGTTCCTCTGCCTTTTTTCAATCCAGCTTGGACATGTGGAATTTCACAGTACCTGTACTGTTGAAGACTTGCTTGGAGAAATTACTTTGGTAGCATGTGAGATGAGTGCAAATGTGTGGGAGATGTACATTCTCTGAAATCGCCTTTCTTTTGGATTGGAATGAATACGACCTTCCAAATTTGCTAGTATACTGAGTACAGCAGTTTAACAGGATCATCTTTAAAATCTGAAATAGATCAACTGCAATTCCATCACCTCCACTTGCTTTCTCCTAGTGATACTTCTGAAGGCCCACTTGATGTGCATCTCAGGATGTCTAGCTCCAGGTGAGTGATCACACTATTGGGGTTATCTGGGTCATTAATGTCTCTTTTGTACAGTTCTATGTATTCTTTCAACCTCTTCTTAATCATTTCTGTCCTTTATTGTGCCCACCTTTGCATGAAATGTTTCCTCCCTATCTCTAATTTTCTTGAAGAGATCTCTGGTCTTTGCCATTCTGTTGTTTTCCTCTATTTCTTTGCACTGATAACTTAGGAAGGCTTTTTAAAAATCTCTCCTTGCTATTCTTTGGCACTTTGCATTCATATGGGTATGTCTTTCTTTTTTCCTTTCCACCCTGCGTCTGTTCTTCTGTAAGTTATTTGTAAGGCATTCTCAGACAAACTTTTGCATTTCTTCTTCTTAGGGATGGTCTTCATATGGTATGTACAGATCACAAGGTCAAAGATTATGGCATCCCATCCCATTACTTCATGGCAAATACATGGAGAAACAATGAAAACAGTGACAAATTTTCCTGGGCTCCAAAATCACTGGAGATAGTGACTGCAGCTGTGAAAAAAGAGACACTGATACTTGGAAGATAAATCTATGAAAAACTTAGACAGCATACTAAAAAGCAGAGACATTGTTTAAAAGCAAAGGTCTGTATAGTCAAAGCTATGGTTTTGCCAGAAGTTGTGATGGATGTGAGAGTTGGACCATAAAGAAAGCTGAGGACCAAAGCATTGATGCTTTTAAGCTGTGGTATTGGACAAGCCTCTTGAGAGTCCCTTGGACTGCAAGGAGATCCAACCAGTCCACCCTAAAGGAAATAAGTCCTGAATATTCATTTGAAGGGCCAATGCTGAAGCCCAACCTCCAATACTTTGGCCACTGATGGGAAGAACCAACTTATTAGAAAAGACCCTGATGCTGGGAAAGATTAAATGCAGGAGATAAAGGGGAAGACAGAAGATGAAATTGTTGGATGGCATCACCAACTTGATGAACATGAGTTTGAGCAAGCTCTGGAAGTTGGTGATGGACAGGGAAGCCTGGTGTGCTGCACCCCATGACATAGCAAGAAGTTAGCATGATATAGCAATTCTTCTGAACTGATGTACAGATTACAATCAAGAAGCAGGCAGAAGTCTTTGGGGAAGGAGGAAGGAACAGTTCCTGGATAGCTGACAATGATAGATTGGTAGGTCTTTTCAAGCAAGAGAAGTTGTAGGGAAGCAATTCTGTTCCAGGTTCAGAGAATAGTAAGAGAAAGGAAGGGTGGCAGTGCTGGGATTTCCCAGGGCACAATATCCCTGTTCTACTAAACCTTATCAATGCTCAATATTGGTAGGTGATTGGAAACATGAGTTTTGTTTTGGAAGTGGTAGAGCAATATTTAATGCAAAGACTGATGCTGAAGATGAAGTTCCAACATTTATGCCACCTGATGTGAAGAGCCAGCTCATTGGAAGAGACCCTGATGCTGGGAAATATTGTTGTCAGAAGGAGAGGTATCAAAAGGATGAGAAGATGAGATGGTGTCACCAACTCAATGGACATGAGTTAGAGGAAACTCCACAAAATAGTGAAAGACAATGAAGCCTGTTTTCCTGCCGTACATGTAATCACAAAGTGTCAGACATGAGTTAGCAACTAAACAATACCAGTGAGGACACAGGGTCCAGTGAATCCTCTGGCCCTGGTGGGACTAGAGAAATATTTAGGTGGAAGGGGAAGCTTCCCATCCTCTGGTACAGGTCCTTGAATCCAAGGAAAGGAGCACAAAATTTTGAATGTGTTACCAAATATTGTATTCTACAAAAACAAAGCTATCTCCTGCAGAAGTGGGAGCTTTGACTGAGTTTGTTCTCTAGATTTTACTGATGGATGTGGAAGAGATCTGGAGTGGGCTAAGTCTGCAAAAACCAGGTGTCCAGATCCTGCAAGGCCAGGCTCATGGTAAACATTCTGCACTAGGTGGAAAATGAATCCAGAGGAAAATTGTCCCGTCTAGAGTGTACATGCCAATGTATCAGATTGTTGTGGCAGATCACTTCAATATTGTTTTGAGGTAAGCGAGAAATGAACGATGGGTGGTTTGCTTTTGTCAACTCCTCTGGATAGTTAGATGACTAAATGTCTGGTTCCTTAAATGCATGGTTGGAATCATACTTGAGAAAGCAAACTAGATCATGTCACACATATTTTCTGATAAACAGCAGGAATAGACAGGTTTCTAAGGCCACTGTAGGTATTTTCACCATGAGGGGCCAAATGGGGACAGTTTAATTTAACAGGCTGAGATTGGACTGTGCAGGTTGCCATAGTTGTTGCTATGACGAGCAGCCATAACAACTATTGTTTGCCTTGCTGGAGATGTGGGAAACTAAAAAGAGACCTTACAACTCTCCTTGCAGTTGATTTCAGGCTAGAAGTAGTTGGCAAGGAAAGGCTAACTGGTAAGGCTAAGGAAGGGAGTAATCTGAGACAATAATCATTAGCTCTTGTGGGACCCCAGAAAACAAAAGCATTGGCTCAGTCAGACTTCTGTGTTATGGTTCAAAAATAGATGTCATTTGGCTTGAATCAGTATTTAACTCTGGGGATGGCAGGCATAACCTCTAAACAGAAGATTTCCTTCTACCCAGGTGGCAGAATAATTCGTATTTGTTCCAGACTTAGGAGACCAGAAAGCCCTCTCAGGGCCACCTGCTCTTTGCAGGCATGTATGCAATCTAAAGGGTTAAAGTATCATCATGTTGCCCATTTTCCAGATGAGAAATCTGAGGTTAAGGGACTTGATCAAGGTCACACAGCTAAGTATGTGAAATGCCAGAACAAACCCAGAATCAGTTCAGCTCAGTCGCTCAGTTGTGTCCAACTCTTTGAAACCCCATGAATCACAGCATGCCAGGCCTCACGGTCTGTCACCAACTCCCAGAGTTCACTCAGACTCATGTCCATCGAGTCGGTGATGCCATCCAGCCATCTCATCCTCTGTCATCCCGTTCTCCACCTGCCCTAAATCCCTCCCAGCATGAGGGTCTTTTCCAGTGAGTCAACTCTTTGCATGAGGTGGCCAAAGTATTGGAGTTTCAGCTTTAGCATCAGTCCTTCCAATGAACACCCAGGACTTATCTCGTTTAGAATGGACTGGTTGGATATCTTTGCAGTCCCAGGAACTCACAGGAGTCTTCTCCAACACCACAGTTCAAAATCACCAATTCTTTGGTGCTGAGCTTTCTTCACAGTCCAACTCTCACATCCATACATGACCACTGGGAAAATCATAGCCTTGACTAGACGGACCTTTGTTGGCAAAGTGATATCTCTGCTTTTCAATATGCTCTCTAGGTTGGTCATAACTTTTCTTCCAAGGAGTAAGTGTCTTTTAATTTCATGGCTGCAATCACCATCTGCAGTGATTTTGGAGCCCCCCAAAATAAAGTCTGACACTGTTTCCACTGTTTCTCCTTCTATTTCCCATGAAGTGATGGGACCAGATGCCATCATCTTTGTTTTCTGAATATTGATCTTTAAGCCAACTTTTTCACTCTCCTCTTTCATTTACATCAAGAGTCTTTTTAGGTCCTATTCACTTTCTGCCATAAGGGTGGTGTCATCTGCATATCTGAGGTTATTGATATTTCTCCTGGAAATCTTGATTCCATCTTGTGCTTCTTCCAGCGCAGCATATCTCATGATGTACTCTGCATATAAGTTAAATAAACAGGGTGACAATATACACTCTTGACGTACTCCTTTTCCTTTTTGGAACCAGTCTGTTGTTCCTTACCCAGTTCTAACTGCTGTTTCCTGACCTGCATACAGGTTTCTCCAGAGGCAGGTCAGGTGGTATGGTATTCCCATTTCTTTCAGAAATTTCCACAGTTTATTGTGGCCCATACAGTCAAAGGCTTTGTCATAGTCAATAAAAAGAAATAGATATTTTTTATGGAACTCTCTTGCTTTTTCAATGATCCAGCCAATGTTGGCAATTTGATCTCTGAGTCCTCTGCCTTTTCTAAAACCAGCCTGAACATCTGGAAGTTCACAGTTCACGTATTGCTGAAGCCTGGCTTGGAGAATTTTGAGCATTACTTTACTAGCGTGTGATATGTGTGCAATTGTGCGGTAGTTTGAGCATTCTTTGGCATTACCTTTCTTTGGGATTGGAATGAAAACTGACCTTTTCCAGTTCTGTGGCCACTGCTGAGTTTCCAAATTTGCTGGCATATTGAGTTCAGCACTTTGAGAGCATCATCTTTCATGATTTGAAATAACTCAACTGGAATTACATCACCTCCACTAACTTTGTTCGTAGTGATACTTTCTAAGGCCCATTTGACATCACATTCTAGGATGTCTGGCTCTAGGTAAGAGATCACGCCATCGTGTTTATCTATGTCGTGAAGCTCTTTTTCATACAGTTCTTCTTGATTGCAGCCCAAAATTAAAAGACACTTGCCTCCTTGGAAGAAAGAAAAGCTATGAAAAACCTGCACAGTGTGTTAAAAAGCAGAGACTCACTTTGCTACAGAGGTCTGACTTTTCAAGCTATGATTTTTCCAGTAATCATGTACAGATCAGTGATCTGGACCATATGAAAGGGTGAATGCCAAAGAATTGAACTTTTGAAATGTGGTGCTTGAGAAGATTCTTGAGAGTCCCTTATAAAGCAAGGAGATCAAACCAGTCAATCTGAAAGGAAATCAACCTCTGACCCCTGCTGTCTTAGCTGAGGCATGCACTGAGGGGTCCAAGTGGAAAGAACGTATGCTTCCACTGCAAAGGTGCCTTACCATGGCAGCTCCAAGCAAATAGTTTGCAGCTCCATCCCTGGAGGAAGCTCAGAAAGGCTGAAGGCTCTGTGTTACTGGGTCCCCCACTACATGCGTTGCATTCTCCCCAGCAGTTTGGAGACCAAGGAAGGGGCATTCTGGGCCCTGGAGAAGGGATATGGCTCAGGGATCCACTGAGGCCACCACTTACCAAGTGGGACTGAAAAGGACAGGGCAGGCATATGTTGCAGAGAGCGTGACTGGGGTGTGGGAGCAAGAGGGAACCAGCTTTGCATGAAGTATCTCACCTATAATCCCCTGGAGGACATGCCCAGTGATACGATCTTCTGAGATGGGATGAAGAGAGTCTATTTCATTACCTCTTATAATTCCTCTGAATGAGGAGGTGATGGAGTTGGTGGGTCATCACAAACTCTTCCACTCTGCCTAGACCATCCCACAGTCGCCATTCTTGGGGCTGCCTCTCCCCAGCTTCAGTCATGTAGTTCTGGAGGAAATTGATAATCATGTGTGCTGCTGTGTCAGGTCCCATGACCATGTAAAGCCAATCATAGGACCACATGGCCGTGCCAGGATGGCTGATCTAGGACTGTATATGTGAACTGAGGTGGGCCATTCAGGGAACACCCTTGAACTCTAATGGCTCCGAGCTTCTTTCCTTACTAGGAGATGCCTTCAGGATAAAAACCCTAGGACAGGTAGCTTAGACTCCCTCACTAGGTGTAGAAGGCTTAAGGAAGAAAGTTGTCAGGCTAAGACCATCAAAGATGTGGGAAGGGGAATACCGAGGGTGAGAAAGATAGAACTGATGACTTCTGATTTCTTGGGGCAGTCACTGAGATCTTTGCATTTGCTCTGAGTCTTGTGTCCTGGATTCCCAGAATAATTTCAATGAGTCTCCCTTTTCCTTGAAGCCAGTTGGAGTAGGGCTCCTCTCAATTTTGATTCAGACTTGGTTCTAGATTCTACACTCCCAGACACAAACAGAGGCAACCATTTGTTTCAGCACCATTAAGAGTGAAACCCTTTATTCTTTACTGAGAATAGGGTGAGCAGGCCACCAAACACTGTTCACCAGCATCCTGGGTAGCAGTGCCCAAAGTGTGAGTTAATGTGTGTTAGGAGCATCCTTACTGATTCCTGAAGCACTCCAAGCATTTACACTGTGCCAGGCCAATCCTGTCATCTCCTTGATCAAAGACCAAGAAATACAGCCTCAGGAAGACGTCACCTAGGACCCAGTTCTCTGTAGATGAACTCACAGTGTTCTCTTGAAAGGTGGTAAAGCAGTGGCCTCTAGAATCCTGGGGGAGTCAGAGACACACACCAGTCAGCATGAGCCCTTACTGGTGACTCTTCCCAATATCCAGACTCAACACAATATTTTCTATGATTTCCTTCTTTTGGTAAATATCAAGGGGTTTTCTCAGAAGCAGGGTATATGAGAGTTCATCCAAAACCAGAGAGGGTCAAGATATGAGGTGCCATGAGCAAGCTTGTGGGGTAGGCGAGGACTGGGAGTTGGGGAAACAGAGGAATGAAAAACAACAAAGTCCTACTGTAGGGCATAAGGAACTATATTCAATATTAAGTGATAAATCCCATGAAAAAGAATATATATATATATAATTTATGTTTATAACTGAGTCACATTGCTGTGCAGCAAACTTAATGCAACATTGAAAATTAGCCACACTTCAGTATAATTTTTTCGAAAAGAACAAGTGTTTCCATAGCTCTCCTCACTCCCTGTTTTTTTTTCCTTCTGATTCCTGCTCCTTGTTGTCTCTGAAGAGAATGCTGGTTTTCCTCTTGCATCGCACAATCCATACTTTATTAAAAATTTTTATTTTGTATTGGAGTATAGCTGATTAACAGTATTCTGAGTTT
Source organism: Oryx dammah (assembly GCF_014754425.2). NCBI lineage: Eukaryota > Metazoa > Chordata > Mammalia > Artiodactyla > Bovidae > Oryx > Oryx dammah. Next base: position 36,556,590 of record NW_024070199.1, read on the forward strand.
CAGGAGGACAATCAAAGGACTCAACTGTATGTATCCGGGTATCCTGGTCCCAAAGATGTCCCTCCCATGCAGGCTGTCATATAAAAACTGAGTGGAGTTCCCTGTGCTACACAGCAACTCGTTGTTGGTTATTCATCTTAAATAGAGCAGTGCTCACAACACTTTATTGAAGACTTAACTCTGGAACCTGCAAAGCCTCCTTTAGCCCACACTCACTCTCTTTGGCCACTCCAGGCTTGGTTGGGTAAAGTACTCTTATCCCCCATCCCCACTGGTCAGTCCATAGACCTCATCACTCCTAGTAAGTCCCCAGTGCTCCAGTGCAGAGCACCTTGGGATGCCACTTGCATGGAATCTAGTGCAGTCTTGCCTAGAACCAAGCAACCCTCCATATGTCTCAATGAGTTTGTCTTTTTAGAATTCCTGATATTCCCTCTCTTCCTCAAAGCCTTCTTTGAGTCCATCAGCCTGCTCTGAACTCATGCTGGGAGCTGACATGAAGCCTCCACCCAGTGCCGGGGCTGAGCAGTCACAGTGAACCCTTTATTCACATCGGCATCCATCCTCCCCACAGAGGGGTCGGGTACCCCAACTCACAAAGGAGGCACCTGGCTGGAGCAAGGGGAAGATGTAGCTGAGAACTAGGCTGACCATGTAATTTATCATCCAAATCAGGAAAACTTTGAGAAGAGAAGGGAGACTGTTAACTTATGCTGGGACATCACACTGGGACTGTCCCCAGCCATTCTCCTTGTAAATGGCATATTTCAGTGACTGCTAGTGCTGAGTTTCATGTTCATGCACCTAAGGGTTCAGATTGAATTGAAGCTCTTTGATGACTGACGACCTTAGTGTTCCCCTCTCCTTGACTCCCACCATGCCATATGGTGTGGCCTCTCTGCATTTATTTCAGGAAGATCAGTGTCCCACACAGCCCTTTACTCTCAAGTGATTGGTTCTGTGGGAGGCACTGGCCCAGCCACAGGGCCCAGCAGCATCTGTAATGGTTTGACATGGCCTCCAGAGGGCGCAGCCTCCCAGCAGCAGCCCAAGGGTTCCTGCAAGCTCCAGTTTGAGAACCAACCCTCAGTATTGTCCCCTCACCTTGATAATGTAGCCTCAAGCTGGCAGTGGGTAGTTGATGCCATTGATGGTGAAGATAATATAGGGCAGAGTATTGACCTTAGAACATGAAACGTAGTGCTATTAGAGAGAAAGGGTGAGAGATTGGCCCTGGTTATCCTTGTTGTGTGTGGAGACTTGGAGTGACCCTGGGGCATGACCCTTTACCTTGGAACCCCGTGGCGTGGCGCTGATGAGATTCTGTATGTTATCAGCCATTGTTCTTAGGCCTTCGATGCATGTTGCCCTGGTGTCAACTATGGCCTTTGCTGCCTCCAGAACAGGCAATAACCTTTCTTTTCATGGTGATGCTGAGAGAGAAAGGAAGAAAGTGGGCATCAAGGTCACTGTGAGTCTCCCCAGACTTGTCCCCTTCCCGACTGTCTCCTAAATAGACTTTTGTCTCTTGCCCTCTTTTCCTTTGCTCTCGACACAGCACCTTTCTTAACATCCTCGAATGCATTACTTGAATACACCAGGATCTTTTGTACCTTGACACGAGCTGGTCTTCCTTCCTAGAAGGCTCCACTCCACTTTGTTTTTGGGAAGTCTCTCCCCCGGTGTTTATCAGTCTCCTGTCTTGGTCACTCTCTGTAGACCCTTCCTCATGTCCACTGCTGCTGCTAACTCACTTCAGTCATGTCCGATTCTGTGTGAACTCATAAAGGGCAGCCCACCAGGTTCCGCTGTCCCTGGGATTGTCCAGGCAAGAGTACTGGAATGGGTTGCCAGTGCCTTTTCTTCTTCACGTCTAGCATGTACCAAAGTCACAATTCACTATGTGGGCAAGTCACTTCATGTACATCTGCCTTCTTAGATGTGAGGGCGAATTTTATTCTCCTTGACCCACTAAAGTGCCTGGCACACAGTAGATGCCCAATGCTTTTCTGTTCAATGAGTGAATGAGACTGAGAAAACAATAAGAAACCTCCAGAGAGCTGTATCTGATGAGGAACAAATAACGGGTCACACACAGAGTGAAGATGGAGATTCGCAGGGGCAGCAGATTCTCACAGTGGTGGGAGAGAGGGGCTCCTCTGGGAGAGGGTGTCTCCCAGCACTGCTCCTACAACTAGCTCAGACCCTGAGACCCTGGCCAGGAAATACATGACTAGCCCACAGAAACTCCAAAGGACAGGTCAGCTTTTGTCTGAGGGTATGACACAGAATCCTATCAATTATGCCTCTTGTCCTCAGGTCACTCCTGGATCCCACCTTCCTGATTCTCTGTAATAGCCCCTGTCCCACTGTGTGCCCAAGAACTTGGCGTGTCTTTTTTTTAGTTGCTTTCACGCCTTAAGACTGCAGCCAACCTCTCTTCACTGCTGCGTAGCTGCTCCCTAAGAAGACCAGTTTTCCCCATTTTCTCAGGACTGTCCCTGTTTTTAAACAGACATTTATCTGTACTGAGAACTTCCTATGTCCTAGGTAGCCCTGGACAGTTGGTCATCTTATCATAACTCTGTTCAGGCTGGAGAAATTCTCCCTGATCCTCGGCTTACCACACTTTGGAGTCCTCTAATCATGCTCCCCAGCTCAAAGGGCAGTGGGTGCAGCATTCTCCCAGCTGCAAAGAACTCTCTGGTGCCTTTTAGGACACTGGTCAGAGCCATGCTCAGAAGGCCTGGGGATTAATAACGCATGGGTTGTTTGTGTATCTATGTGCTTGTGTCTTTGTTTGTATGTGTGTTTGCATGTGTCTCTGTGTGTGCTTGTGTTTCTCTGACTAGCTATGCATGTTTTTATGTGTTAATGTGTATGTTTATATGTGTCTGCTTGTGTGTTTCCACGTGTTTGTCTGTCTCTGTCATTGAAGGTGGTGTATGTCTGTGTGACTGTGTGTCTGAGAATGCATTTGTGTGTGTTTGCCTGAGTCCACGTACAGTAGTGGGAGCATCACTTTGGCTGACCCTTAAACGGAGAGTCTTGCCGGTCCATGCATACAATCTAGTCACCCTCTTGGATCAATGGTACCCAGTTGAGCTCTCCCTTGTAGCAGCGGTGGTCCACCCCACCAAACATCACCACACTGCCCTCCCACTTGTCTCTGTACAGAGAAGTGAGTGGGGAATCTTTGGAGGACAGTAACAACAGCACTGTCTGAGAGCTGTGCTTGTCCACCCATCAAGGCCCTAAAGGTCCCCATGTACATATGCAGAAATAGTGTCTAAGAGAGATAGAGATCCACACTGAGGTCTGTTACTGTCTCATGAGTGGCACAGAGGAGGTTAGAAGCTGAATCACTTGTCTGAGCTCCACCTACTACGTCTTCTGAAGATGCCCTGGACCTTAAGCGACCTGAATGCTCAGACACCATCAGAGGACATGGTGCAGAAGTATTTTGCTTTCCCATTGTCCATCTTGTCATTTTTCAGGAAAACCAAAGCCTGGGATTTCTAATGGTGTGGGTTCATGCCGGGAGCCAGCATAAGGAACTCCACCTTTGGCAAAGGTCATGAGGAAGGAGGCTCGGCATATGCAAAGGCAGGATCGAGCCTCAGGAAACCCCATGTTCCCGAGCATCTACCCCCAAAACCAGAGTCTATTGTATGCTCTCACCTATACCTCTGACTTTACAGGGGGCTCTCCCCCATCACCATTTCTCTTGGAGAAGGAGTTAACTTGCAGCTCTAGTTAATAAAAATTCTTGGGTGTGACAAGAGTGTTTCAACTTAAAAACTCTTCTAAAGGTTTTCTAGCCTACCTGAACAGGTTCATCCGGCCACATGTGATTGTTTACAGCCTCCCAACTGTGAGAGGCACACGACGCTTTAAACTTCCTAAATACAGACTCTTTTGAGAAGTTAGAAAATTATTAGTATAGTATAGTACATTGATTAGAAATTATATTGGTGAAGGGTTTTTCATTTGTTGAGCCAATATTTGCTGCTAAATCTCCATATTCCCTGCCCTTATAATGAATATAACTAGCATATAGGAGAAAGAAGTATTAACCTTTAAGATTAATCATGTTAAACCTTAGGCTAAGTAAATTCCTTTCTTGATTGTAACCCAATAAACCCTCACCCTATAGGAATGCAACTTTATTTGGAGGGTGGTGTGTGGTTTACTAAAAAATCACCCCTAGAAAAAATAAGTTTTCTGGTTGACTGACCATTATCAGAAAGTGCTGTAAAATGTCAGCAGGCCTCATGGCCAGAAGATGATGTAAACCCCCTAAGACCTTTGTATAATTTTATATGAAGCACCTGATTGTGACAAGGGTCAGGTCTGCTGACCCCCACGTGACTCTGTATTCATCCCTATGTATAACAAAAAGTATATAAGCAAATCTGAAAAATAAAGAACTGGGATCAGTTTCTGGAAAGACTGATTCCCCCATGTCATTCTTTCTTGCTCCCCGTTTTTCTGGCTGAATTCCCATCTGGTACGTAAGTACTCACCAAGCCTGCTAATTTTGCCTGGGCTTCTAAGATCGGACCAGGGAGGCCTCAGTGCCTCCTCTCCTTCGGGAGAATGGAAAGACGCCTGTGGCCTACGTAGGTGGTGATTGGTATTCCACGTAAACCAAGTTATTCAGCCTCTTTTTCTCCACTAATTTTCCTACTACACTATCCGTTTCTAACCTCTCTCTATCTGTAATTAAATAAGTTTTTTCCTAGGATGCCTGCTCCATCTCCCTTTTGAATTACCCTGGATCCACCTGGGCTGGACCCAGAGGTTCGTGTCACCCAGAGTTGGCTCCACTGGCCTGTGACCTACAATGTCCAAAGGGCCCCACACTCAGAAGGGACCCCACCTCTGCTCTCCCTGACTTCAAATGCCTAATATTTCTTGAATGAGGAGTCCCACGCTTTTGTGTCCCACACTTTCATTTTTCACTGACTTCAAAAATGGGGTAGCTGTTCCTGGGCTCTGTTTAAATGCTAATGAGGAAGGAAAGATATCCACGATCCTTCTCCTTCCATCCTTATCAAACTCATAAGCAAATCATATTGCTTTTTCCTCCAACTTATTTCCTGTTGCCTTCCATTAGCCTCCCTCATAACTAACCAAGGTAGACTAAGTTACTGGTCTTGAGCCCAGGAGTAGGGTTGTGTTCCAATAAAATTTTATTTATAAAAGCCAGTGGTGAAGCCAGGTAGGGCCCTGGGGCCATAGTTATCCTTGGTTATATTACTCTTAGGATACTGCTTTATCAAGTGTTCTATAATTTTTGTGCAACTGAAAGCATCTTACATTCGGAGAAAGGAATTGTCCATCTCAGACTTACTTGCTCAAGTAGAAGGCAAAAACAGGCTCAGAAATAGCACCTTCATTCTTCAGCTTGTCAAAGATGGGGATGGCCCCAGAGAAGGATATGTTGGGATAGTTCAAGCCCAAGACACCATCAAATCGTCTGTCCTCAAACTCGTATTCCGCCACACTTAGACCGAACGGCTGGTCAGTACTTACAAGCTCCCCAATCTGTGGGAGAGAAGAGTGTTCCAACGTACAGTTACATGAACTGTGGCTAGGACTGGGTTGGGTTGCATTGCCATTAGATCTTCAGAGAAGAATTGAGGCTGTGCTCTGTCTTTGGTTGCCCACAGACGGTTAGAGCAAGGTGGAAGGGGAATTTGGGTTCCATTTGAGAGAGAGTGTGAATTTTAAAATATTTGCCCCTCTGAAAAACACCACCTGAATGAGTCAGATTGGCCTCGTGGCTTCTGTCCAGGTGGGGCAACCAGGAGTCAGGCCAGGTCGCAGTGGTGCCACCTTATGGACAAAACAATTGGGAGCAAGATAGCCTTCTCTTTGGCATCACTGTGACTTAATGACAGGAATGGACTGTATTCTTTGTAATATACTGCAGATTCTGCATCTGTCCAAGAAGACAAGCCAAAAATACAATCTTGCTTGCAGGGTTCTATGAAATTACTGCCTGGGGAATTCATTTTTGGGGATATGTGTATATTTTTGTGAGTATGTATGAGAGAGAAAGAGAGAGAGGGGAAATACTCAAGTATTTTGGGGGAGTCAGGCCATAGGTTTATTAGACTCTCAAGGGTCCTCTAGAGTGAGAACTCATTTATCAGGCCCCTTGACTTCTCAGGCCTCCAGTTTCTGACTCTGGATACCTGAAGCTCTTGACTGCCCCCAGGGTCCCCAGATTAGTTTTATCCTGTCCCCAAACACCCCACAGCAACTTCAGTCCACAAAAGCCAGCCTAATTCCACCCTTTGCCACATGTATGCTCTCAGCAATGCCCTTGCTGTCTGGATCTCAGTTTCCTCATATGTCTCATGAGCTAATCGGAGTAACTGCTTTGTGGGGTTGTTGCAAAATTAAACCAGTTATCACCTGAAAATGGCTGATATAGTCTGTGAATATAAAAGTGGATGCTTTTTTCCTGTCTTCTTGCTCCCAGCAAAGTTAATCTTGAACTGCTCATGGGCAAAGGAGCTGCAAGTCTACACCTCAAGCCACTCCCTGGGTTAGCTAATCCATTTGCTCATGTGTCAGTGCAGGCACTACCTCCCCAGGGACAGGATCCTGTGGGTAAGATGGTCAATGTCTATGTCAGTTAGGCCTGGAAGGGTCCTGCCAATTGGTCCTGCATCTGTTTTTCAAGCAGGGGTTACTCCATAGCCAGTCCTGACCCAGCTTCTCTTTACACGTTACCCAAAATGTTGTCATAAGCAAGATATCCCTTCATGCTCCCAGATCCATAGGTGATCCTGAAGGTCTTTTGTGTAGGCTGGAAGGTGGAGGACTTGTAATGTCTGAATCTAAATTGTGTAGCTGCAGACCCAAGAGATGAGTGTCATCAGGTTCCAAGGGTGGAAACAAGGTGGCAGGGCAAGTGAAGGATGGTCCGGGTACGGGGTATCTGTACTCACAACAGGCTGGTCGGGTCAAAAGAGGGAGGGCACACACAAGTCAGATGAGCCTGTGTCAAAGATAACCTGCAATTCCTGAGGGGGTTCCAGTGGTGATGTTACCCACGTAGAGCATCTACATGGAGAAGGAGGGAGTGGGTTAGTGCAGAACTGGTTACCGTCTGTTCCCACACTGATGTCTTCCTCTGGGTTCATATATCTCTTGAGATCACTTTCCAACCACTGTGAAGCTCACAGCCTTTGATCACAGAGGTGCTTGCATTTGATTTTTTTTTCCCAGTGCTACATTATATGCAGGATATTGATTCTATGACCAGGCGTTGAAATGGTACCTCCTGCACTGGAAGCACAGAGGCATAACCACTGGACCTCCAGGAACATTGGACACCCAGGGAAGTCCTGGTGCCTTCATTTGGGAAATTTTGTAGTCTTTTCAAACGCAGCCTTAGCACCCCCTTCTCCAGGAGGTCCTTCTTGATCAACCCCAGGCACTAACTCTAAACTCAGACCACATTCGAGCAACACCACATAAGTGACACTTTCATTTGACATGTATTTACTGTTTGCCTATCTCTCAGGCTGACACGGGCATTCTTGAAGACAAATAAGCCCCTTTCTAATCTAAAAACAGTAAGCATTGTGTTAGATTCTTATGGCCTTACACAGAATACGGGCTCAGTAACTTTTTCCTGTTGTGGTTCTTGCATCTGTGGAAACTGAATTCCTCTACCTGGTTGCTTTGCAGTTGGTTCTACCTTCTGACAAGAGATGGTTCATTCTTCATCTGTAACTAGTTGACTCCCTTAGTTCAGAAGGAGCTGCTGCTGCTGCTAAGTCGCTTCAGTCATGTCCGATTCTGTGCAACCCCATAAACAGCAACCCACCATGCTCCACTGTCCCTGGAATTCTCCAGGTAAGAACACTTGAGTGGGTTGCCATTTCCTTCTCCAATTCAGGAAAGCGAAAAGTGAAAGTGAAGTCACTCAGTCGTGTCCGACTCTTAGCGACCCCTTGGACTACAGCCTACCAGGCCTCTCCGTTTTGGGGTTTTTCCAGGCAAGAGTACTGTAGTGGGTCGTCATTGCCTTCTGCTCAGAAGGAACAATCTCCCTCAAACTAATGACACATCTTTGACACAGAAATGGATGTTTCCCTGCCACCTGGTAATTTCTGGGTCCAGTCACCAAAACCAACAGTTGAAGATGAGACTGTCTTCTCCTCTGTGTGGGGCCCCTTTTGCCCAGTGTTTCTGCCTCCTGCAGGAGCCCCAACCCCAACATATCACGTGGCATCTCCAGATGAGCCCCAGTGCTAGGCTAGAGCGTCAGGTGGCACTGTGGATTAGCATCCTCCCAAAACACTCACATCCATGATGTTCCTCAGGGGGTGAATACCTTAGAGATATTCTTTCACTGAACATTTGAGAAAGAAAACAAAAAGATGCTACAATTAGCTGTCAGTGTTAAGGTATAACTGTCTTACTAAAGGCACTGTGTACTTTCTACTCATTTTTATGAGTCCCCTTATTATAAGAATTTTATGCATATTCCATGGCAAAGACGTAGTTTTGAATAAAGACTCTGTTCTGTAATGTTGGGTAAGCCATATGACCATGTGTGGTCTCAGTCTTCCCTTTGGTATAATGGTGGAATGTAATGATTCAAACACTTCAAATAGGATATCTTTGGGATAAGTGAAGTGATGGATATAAAGTGCCTGATAAATAGGAAGTCTCAACAATGACAACCACTAGCCTTGCTGTTGCCACGCCACTGTACCCTTCTCACAGAAGCTCAGGGAATGAGGTAGAAGGGGGATTCTTATCCTCTTTTACAAGGGAGGAATTTGAAATACAAGAGGCTTGTGAATTGGCTGTGGTCACACTGCTTGTCAGATATAAAACAGTGTATAAATAGCTCTCCCCATCTTTCTCCAAGTTGAAAGAGAAGGAAAGTTAAAAGAATCCAGGAGATAGGGCACAAGTTCAGGAAATGTAGAAAATTAAAAGAAAAGTTAAAAGAAAACACCACAGAGAGAAATACACTCACAGAGACTTCCAAAGGGATGGAGAGACAAACAATAGTGATACAGAGATGCAGACATAGAGATATACACACGGAAGTAGAGAGGGAACAAAGAACATGCTAAATAAAACCTAGAAAAGTGCTATTCCCCAGGACCACACCTACTTCTGATTGACTGTGCACTGAATATTTGCAAGGAGTTCCAATTTCAATAGGTCATGACATGACTGGACCCCAGAGTTATGCAACTATGCAAATCTACACCAAGACCTTGGGTCCCACAGTTCCTATAGCAAGGTATTTATCAATATTTAAGGGCTGAACTTTAAAATTGTGAGGGAAATATTCCATTTCATTCTAAACCTGTGAGTAGAAGAATAATCAGATGAAAAGAAAAATCACAGAAAGGAAGATGATGTGGCTTACAGTCTCCACACTTACATGACTCTGTAATCTGAGGCCACCAGGTCGAGGAGCACAAGCCACTTCATGCTTCTTTCCTGGCTCCAAGTACTCAGGGAAGTTCAGGTTCTTAGCATGTAGTGGTGATCGGGAGCCCTAGTGATATATATGCTCTGACATGCCCTAGTGTAGCCCTTAGGCCAATAATAGGTCTGAAAAAAACACAAAGGTCTCGATAAAATCTTTAACTTCACAGTGTCCTTGCCGAGTGGATTTTGAAGCTTCACAGAATACAGACAATTGAACTGTAATCTCTTCCTTGAAGGTTGACTGGAAAATCATACTGATCTGCATGGACATTTCAGAAGATGGAGAACCTTGCCTAGTTGGAGAAAATCCTGCTAAGAATATCATAAAAATGGATATTAAGGGCTAAGCTCGACATTCGTGGTTTCATGTCATCTTCCTAGCCACTTCATGAGATATGCATTGCTGTCTTCATTGGCGAGGAGATTCCTAGGAGGATAAGTTGTCAAATGGCAAAATGAAAACTTCAGGGACAGCCCAGGGACATACAACTGGCTTTAGGTAGTGGGTTAATGGGAGACATCAAGGGTGCCTATGATGCCAGACTGCATCAAAGATTTAGGACAGAGCAGTACTTCAATTGCATGGTTTCAATATTGGAAGAAATGTCATATGCATCCACAAGATATTTTATAGCATCTAACAAATGTACAAGGAAGAACTGTGTGCTAGGTTCTGGGTTAAAGGCTTCAAAGTAAAAGTTGATGAAGACAAAAGTAGTCTTTATCTTAAGAGAGGTAGCAGTCTAGTTCTCACAAAATCATGGCCCCCGGAGGCAGGAGATATGATACTAGGACTAGGTTGCCATGTTGAACCCTGGCCCACACAGGCCTTACCACTGGAAGCAGCCTTTCCTCCACTTCACCCATGCTGGATAGCAGGCCACTTGGCCATGTTTTCAAGAGAATTGGAAGTTTGGATATTTATCTACAATCTACTGATTTTAATGTTAACAACTAATTGTTTCCCCTAAAAACAGTGGGAAGAATCTCCACAGCAATGTGCTGGAATCAGCCTTCAGTCTCTGCAGGTTTTTATTTCTCACCAAGTGTTGGGAGTCCAGTGGGGACAGAGAGGAATTTAATTCATTTCTGTTGATTTAAAAAGAGACTGAATGCATACTGAACATGTGTGTTTCCTTTCTATTTATAAAGAAAGATCACCAGGGACATACAAGCCAACAAAATTTTACTGCTGAAGATAAATGGATATATTTCTGATATAATTTCCCCATAGGGTTTATGTTATGAAAAATTTTGTCTGCCAAACCAAACGTACAAAAAATAATTTTGAAATGTCTTCCCAATCAAAGAAGACAAAACTACTGTGGCAGCCAAAGTAATGGCAATCGTGTTTAATGACTCAGCCAACCCTCCAGTGCATATTCCTGCATGAGATTTATCCATGCCTGTCCTTTGAATACAACAGGAGCCTCTCCTTTTGCCAGGTGTGTTTAGATGGGGCACTGTGACATAATCCTCATTTTTGCATGTTGTTTAAATTCAGTTTTGGTGGTTAAATCCCAACAGGGGGAATGTGACATCACTGACAAATAACACACATATGTGCCCTTTGAACTATGGTGTTGGAGAAGACTCTTGAGAGTCCCTTGGACTGCAAGGAGATCAGGCAGTCCATCCTAAAAAAAAATCAGTCCTGAATATTCACTGGAAAGACTGATGCTGAAGCTGAAGCTCCAATTATTTGCTGACCTGATAGGTACAACTGACTCATTGGAAAAGACCCTGAAGTTAGGAAAGATTGAAGTCAGGAAGAGAAGGGGAAGACAGAATGAGATGGTTGGATGGAATCACCAAGTCGATGGACATGGGCTTGAGTAAGCTCCGAGAGTTGGTGTTGGATAGGGAAGCCTGGCATGCTGCAGTCCATGGTGTTGCAAAGAGACGGACACCACTGAAAGGACAGAACTGAACTGAGCAAATGAGAGCAAAGAGACTGATAAATCTAATTGCAGCAGGTTGGTGACTAGCTGCCCATAAGAACACATTACTTAAGTAGCTTTAAAATTCAGAATTATGACTATATTCAGAGTCGAATATCTTCTAAGGAAAAATAAAAATACTGCCCATCCAAAACAAAACCAAACAAAATCAAAAGAAATCAGGAAAGAAATCTGAAACTTTATTCAACAACTAATTGTTCCTCATAACTTCTGTAATTGTGACAGAATCATATGCATGTTAACAGGTAAAAGCAAGGCAATAATTAATGTTCTGAAGTAAGCCTTTCAGTGGCTAGAAAAAGAGGTTCACAGGTAATGGAAAAAAGTTTAATTCAAACCCTGCTGTCTTAAATCTAGAACTGAAATCATAAGTTTGTACCAACTATTTATATTACTTTTTACTTTATTTTTAAAGGAAAATGTGTACTTTCTACTCTGACCAATGTAAAGCCTACAATCAATGACAACTTGATAACAGTGACTATTCTGAGGTCTAGCATGTATCTTCTAAATACATTTCCCATCCAACAATGCATGGATTCTTAAAGAGACGGCTGAATTCAGGACTGTGTAAAGAAATGCACAAAATGATCTTGGGAATCGTGAAGGACCAGAAAGCTAAGGCACTTTGAAGCCAAATGGGGACTGGACAGAAAGTTTAAGAATCCAAATGAAAAGATCAAACATCTACCAGTTTGTTGGGCAGAATGATGTTTCTGCTTCTCAACACACTGTTTATGTTTCTCATAGCTTTCCTGCCAAGAAGCAAACGTCCTCTGATTTCATGGCTGCAGGCACCATCCACAGTGGTTTTGGAAGCTAAGATGAAGAAATCTGTCAGTGCTTCCATGTTTTCTCCTTCTATTTACCATGAAGGATGGGGCTGGATCCCATGATCTTAGTTTTTTAATATTGAATTTTAAGCTGGCCAAGTGTGTCCAAATGTTAATAGGCAACAACTTATTTGACTCTGTGATAGATTGCTAGGGCACCAACTCACCATTCTGAGTGCTGATAAAGGAAAATAATCATCAATATTTATGTTATTTTGTTTCTATTAAGCATAGGTTATGTAACTACAAACAGTCCCAGGAAAACAAGCTAGACTGTCGATTCTGGGAGTGATGAGAGTGATTGGGAGTGCTATAATACAGATGAAGCCTCACTCACTGGCCTGCAGCTCACCTCCTTCTGTAGAGGTCTGGTTCCTAATAGACCAAGGACTGGTACTGGTCGTGACCCACTGTGCTGGTATTGTGGACTCCTGCTCTAAACCCAATAGTGGGACATTCTGTAAGACAATCCACCCTGCTTCCACCCAGTTTCTGAACAAATGAATGGCATTAAAATTGAGAGAGGAACAGTTATTTCATCTTAAAGGAGAACAACCAAGTGTAAAATATGACTACATTCTTCCAATAAACTGTGAAAACTGCTTTTTGAGCATCAGGGAAATTTGTACATGGACTGGATATTAGATGTTAATTTTATTGAGAACAAAGTGCATTTTTTTTAACATCCCATTATTTTACCCCAAATACTCATTATGTACATTTTGTGAATTGTTCGTCTAGTCCCTAAAATACTTCAGGAAAAATGAATAAGAAGTAAAAGAGAGAATGAAATGAGTGTCTGTCTTGTTTTAAAAACAGAACTGCATAGCTGCTATGGATTGAATTGTGTCCACTCTTTACTCCCAATGTGATGGTATTAGGAAGTAAGGCGTTTGGAAGGTACCCAGGTTGACATGGGTTTTTGATGGTGGTTCCTCATGATGGGATTATCCTCTCCCTATTTTTCTCTCTTATTCTCCCTCTTCCTCTTTCCCGTCAACCACCACATGCGAGAAGATAGCAAGAAGAGAAAGACTGATGCATGTCAAAAATGTCTCCACTGGGAACTTAATTGGCCACCACCTTGATGTTGCATAGTCTCCAGTCAATGACAACCGGTGGGACTAAGAGGTTAGTTTTGTACTTATTCACGCCAAAATGATAAAATATAGACTTTATGACACTCTTCTTTATTATATTTGCTATGTTTGAAATCATTTTGTAGTAAGTTTATAGAAAGTCCATTTTGAAATTTCTGTCTTAGAGGTACCCTGAGGAGTACAAGATAGCAGATTCAGGAAGGTCCCCAGTGAATGAGTGGTTGGAGGACCACATGCTCCTTACTCCAACTCATCTCTTCTCATCTGAAAATCGTCCCCCACACCTGACAAACTTACCACCCCCACCCCCATTATCTGCATTTCCATTACCCTGCTAAGCTGAGTCATCTAGCTGGAGATGTTAGTGATTCAGAACAGGGTCTAGAAGCAGAAGGAATGCAGGCATTTTTAGAAACAATGAACTAGGCACACCCATCCTTGGTTTTCCCTTCTTTCGTGCCATCTGCATGTGAGGGATCGGGCCTGGGTAGAGAGGAAGCCACAAGTTGGACTGCATGGATATTTGCAAGAGAAGGGAGGAGGAATTCAGAACCCAAGAACCAGGAGGTGGGCAACTTGCACAGGACACAGGAGGGAAGGAAGAAGCACTGGGAAAAGAATAGTGCACCTGAGGGCCAGACCTACCTGAGTCTTCCAGTTAATCTTGGAGGTCACATCCTTCCTGCTGGAATTCCTGCTCCAGATGTGGAAGGGAGAGAGCTGTACTCACTCCTACTGAGTCACAGGGAGAGGTACAGCCTCACCCAGGAGCCCTTGGATTCCACTCTAACTGTGGGTATCATCCCAAGCCAGAGACCAAATGGCAGGTCATCCAAAAGATGACCTACTTTAAATAGTATTTAAAATACTACAAAATTTGTCTAAGAGTCCTGGCATATCGAGTTCTCCGAGTTTTTTATCAGAGATGATTCATCAGCCTAATTTGGGTTTCTGCTGAAGAATCTACAAACGTCCGCATGGGTAACTTCTGACTTTTAGGTACCTGATCTCATCCCACAGAACCTAAATGATGGTAAGTTCCAGGAGGCAAGGCCTCTAAGGTCGTCGGTGTCACAGCAGCTGTGTGCCAAGTGGTCTACCACTCCCAGTTTTGATCCCAGGACCCATAAACATCACCAGACAGTTACAGCCCCCTGCCCACCAGAGGCAGCCTCAGCATCCTCAGTAACAGGCACCTTTGAGCCTCTTGCCCGCTGATTGGCACTGAGCTTCAGCCTGGAACAAGTGTTCTGGAGCAAGTCCAGTCTCCCTCATCCAAGAGGTGGGAAACTGAACCCTGGGTTGTATGACCCACTCTAAAGCTGCAGGTACGTTAGTGAAGACTTGGGACCCAGGGACTCTGGTTCTCAGACTAGGAGACTTCCAAGAAGGGAAAGATGAGAGAAAACTCCACTGCATCCACTGTTGGGCAGCTCTCAGATATCTGTAGGCACCAGAATGGAAATCCTTTCCCGTTGCCCCTCAAGTCTGGTTCTGAATTTGTCACCAGACCTACCTTCTTGTAGCAGCAGGAAAGCAATACTGCATGCTGTTTCTTCTGGGTTCCAGGCACAGTGGGGAGTCCCAGCTGTAGTGACCCTAGGAGGCCGTCATGCAGGTGGTGACTGACTCACTCCCAACTCAGAATCCCCAGAGCTCCCTATCCTCATTCAGACAACACAGACCTTTGGGTGAATGGATAACATGAACCTGGATTCACAGTGAGAAGCTTTCTCTTCTCAGCCTTCTGGCAACTTAGATAAATGTCTTATGTTTCCTCAGGGAACCCCTGGCTGAGGGAGGCTGAGGTCTGAGACTAGCCTGGATGCAGGGGAATATATTCTCTCTTTGATGCTCCAAATAGACCTTGGAGATTCAAAGGCCTTGAGAGAACTGCCATCACTCTTATGATTTTTAGGGACTTTGCTTTATAAATCTGGTTGGAGAAAAAGGACAGAAACTCAGGATAAGGCTGGGCATCTCTGGGTCCCAGCTGATTGTGAGTTGAGTTCCAGCCACCAGGCTTCACAGTCAGGTGCTGATGTTATTCACAAGCCACCTTTGAGGAAGCAAAAGAGAAAAGAGTTTTTGGGCAGAGAGCAGTGTGGTCAAAGGGCCATGGGAATCACACAGCGCAAGATAAAACAAGAGGCATTACTTGTTTCTTTGTTCTATCATTTCCTTGGCGTTTCTACTTCTGAAAACAAGTACATGGAAATAGTCAGAGGCAATGGTGGTGCCCCTGGCACCTGATGTTCCTGGTGATAACCAGTTTATGGACACATCCCTGAGTCCAGAGCATATTCAGCCTCGTGATAACCCAGGTTCTCCCTTCTTGGGAAAGCTAGCATGGCTTATTGCTGCTAACTCACAACTGAAGCACAGGATGAGTGGAACAGTAGCCATTCATTAAACTTGGTTACATTGGTCCTTAGCAGCGGCTATTTCTCACATCTAGAATGTTTTTCTCCCAGCTTTTTGCATGGCCAGGTCCTTCTCAACATTTAGCATCTTCTCAAATGAGTCTGTCTCAGGCTTGCTTTCCCTGGCTACTCCACTCTCACAAGCACAGACCCTGAACCAAAAAGTGCCTAGACACTTTCCTCCATCAAAACAATAATTATAGTTACTAATGTGGAAAGGTGGGAGAGGGATAAATTGAGAGTTTCAGATTAATATATGTATACTTCTTTATTTAATAGATAGTCAACAAAGACCTACTGTTTGCACAGGAATTCTGTTCAGTAGTCTGTAATATCCTATATGGAAAGACTGGATACATGTGTATGTATAAGGGAATTAATTTCTCATACAACAAATATTAATACAATGCTGTAAATCAACTATACTACTATATAGATTAAAAGCTGATTAATTTCTCATACAACTAATATTAATACGATGCTCTAAATCAACTATACTATTATATAGATTAAAAGCTGATTTTTCTTTTTTTAATGCTTACATGTAGAGACCCATGGATTTATTTAGACTGCAGGATTTAGATATGATGCTGGATATGGGTGAACTCCAGGAGTTGGTGATGGACAGGGTGGCCTGGTGTGCTGCGATTCTCAGGGTCACAAAGAGTCGGACACGACTGAGCAACTGAACTGAACTGAACTGAACTGATGCCAGAATGAGTGCAGAAATCTAGACGTTTTCTGAGGTTATATTTTCCTCAGTTTGGTGTCTTTTGCTTCTAGTGTCACCTTTGATTTGTCTTTGTAGGATCTAATACAAGGGCTTGGAGACACCAGCTGGGTGTTAGTTGAAGGATGAGAGGGAGGTGCTAGTGGGAGAGTGAAATCCCAGCTCCCTAGCCTTAGGTTGGGGCACGTTTGAGGCACAACTTACATCCCAAGTTCCCTGTGAAAACAGGCTCTTGCTTCCCTCTCCATGACTTGCATGATATCAGACCCAGACTAGTTTCATTCTTTTTCATGTCCTGCTTTCCCTGAGACCTCACTGGTTTCTCTGTGAGTTTTTTTTTTTTTTTTTTAAGTTTTGGTTGCAGTAGGTCTTCATTGCTGCTCAGGACTTCTCTATTTGCAGCGAGCAGGTGCTCCTCTGTAATTGCAGTGCACTGGCTTTTCAATCCTGTGCTTCTCCTGATGTAGATCAGTCTCTAGGTCACTCAGGCTCAGTAGTTTTGGCCCTGGGGCATTTGTGATTTTCCCAAAGCAGGTCTCAAATGCATATCTTAAGCACTGGATCAAAAGGGAAAACACTCTGGAAGGAATTTGAAATAACTCACTTTTACATGAAACTTGGCACCATGGCCTATTTATGAGGAGACTGAGAGGATGGTCCCTGCTTCAAGCAACCTCCTGAGATCAGGACTGATTGAGGTTCCCCTCCCAAGGTTTTCTACAGGATCTTGAAGCTGTCCTGCCATGTGGCTTTGTTCTTTCTTCAGTTTCTGAATCCCACACTAGAGCACAGCTTCCAGAGGGCAGGGCTGTCACGTGACTCACTTCTAAGTATACATCAGTAGATACTGTCTCATTCAGACCCTAATGTCAAGACAAGGCTAATACAAAGATCAGTTATTCTATTATGAGTGTTAGGTTACAGGTTCAACATCTGTAATCAAACCCTAAATAACATTATCTTAAATACAATACCATTTAAACTGTCTTCATATGATGTTAGTGCAGGTCTCTCCACAGAGATGAGGGTCCACTTCTTTCTTGTCATATCTTCCACCTGTGCTACTTACTTCTGGTCTAACATGGCCGCTTCAGGTGCTGTCATTACATCTGCATTCCAGCTAGTGGGACAGAAAATAATACTTCAGTATGGAAGTGACATACCACCTCTACTCAAATTCCACTGGCCAAAGTACCTTCCATGTTCATGGAAAACTTACAGGTTGTGGGCACTCAGAAGGGCAGGGGAATGTGATCCTACTTCAGAACAGTCATGAGGAGTAACAAGAGCCACCACCCTTCATTCATGCCCCTGTATTCATTCTTGTTTGGTTCTCCCCACAGAGCTCTTGCTCTGTTTTGGCCTGCAGATATGGATATGGATGGTTAACAGAGAGGACATGATCCAGGCTGTACCAATACGGAGAAAAGAAGAAAGGAAAGAACATAAGAAAGTATAAAAATTCAAAATCTAAAAGAAAGCATGCTTATAATCATAATTTTGCATTTATACAATTTAGGTATAATGGTTGATGAATCAATTTATAAAATAAAAAGTAGAGAAATGTAAAACAAATTTATTCACTAAACCCAACAAAATAATAAGGCTATATCGTATTAAACACATAGTAGTATCAGGATTAAATTTTGATGCACATTGCAAAAAACTAAAAGAACTATAATTTAGCAAGATAAACTTGATTTTTCTCTGCCACTGAAACAAACCTGGAGGTGAGCCAGCCAGAGCTTGGGTGGTATCCATCTCCTAGGTTACATGATTGTCCAATACAACTGCAGGAGTTTTAGCCATCACAACTAAAATCCAGATAACAGGAAGAAAGTAGGGAAGAGAAGAGTCCTGTCTCTCAGCTAAATCAGCTCCTTGAAAGAAGTCTTTAAAGAAATCCCTCTTAAAGATCTGCTTGCATCTCAGTCAGCAGTCATGACTAAGAGCCCGGCTGGGTAGGAAATGCAGTCCTGTAGTTACTGGGCTCATGGCTATATAACAAACTATTTACAGTTTTGAAAGAGAAGCAGAGAATAGATCATTTTGTAAGTAGCCTGCATCGCCTGCCTAAAAGAACAAACCTTGTCTGAATGGATTAGGCTGAACAGCTGGGCACAGTGTGGAAGCCAGGAGAAAGGAACAGCAATGAGAAACAGCTAGATGGACCTGAACTGTGCTTCAGAAAAAAAGAGGCAGACTGGTCAGTAGAGATCTTCTAAGGACTGAAGTGAGGATTATACACACCACATGACCCAATTTGATTTGAAAACTTCTTTTCCAACTGAGGTCCCAAATCTCTCCCAATCCTTCAGCTTCTAAATACCTTGTCTTTGTTACCTCACATTCTGACCTACCTGTCTCACCTTCCTTATTTCTGTTCACATCACTTCTCCATCTAGTTCACCAGCATTGCAACCTCATAAACTGAGGAGTTAGCAATACTTTCTCAAAGTGGGTAGAAACACAATGACTATTTCTCCTTTAATATTTGCCCTTATCAAGGTCTTTTGAAGGACTGAGATGGCTAGAATTATGGAGATCTCACGTTTGAGGCCTGGTAAAAAACATTTATTGTTACATTGGTGGTTGGTGGTGATGCTGTCTCATAGTTGTTGTACATCTGAGAACGTATTTTATCTTGTTTTTGATATGTATTTTTCTTGGGTATAGAATTCTGAGTCAATTATATTTCTTTCAGCATTTTAAGATGTGGTGCCAGTGCCCTCTGGCTAACATTGTCCCATTTGCCTAATCTGCTGTCTTTCCCATTTTTGTTCTATTGTGTCTGTTTTTCCTTCTGGTTACATTTCTTTGGTTGATTGTTTGAAACAATGAGTTATCATGGACCTTTGAATAGTTGTCCTATTTCTTGTCCTTGAATTAATTGAACTTCTGTCTTAATGGGTTTAAAGCTTTCATCATATCTGGAAAATTTTCAGCCAGTAATTATGAAGTTCTTTTCTCTATTCTCCTTCTTTCACTTCCTGTGGGATTCTATTTACATATATTTCAGTATTCTTAAAGTTGTTTCAAATCTCTGTGATGCACAATTGTTTCCCACAGTCTTTTCATTCCTATTTTCCATATCTCTATTTGACATACTCAATATTCTTCAGCTTCATGACTCTAGAGATTATTATTCTAGGAAGCATTTTAATGTCCTTCTGTGCTAATTATGTAATGTATATTTTAACAGTGATTTTACTAATTGATTTCACCCTCATTTTGGATATTTTCTTGCTTCTTTAAACATTGGAATTTTTTTCCTTCTTAAATTTATTTATTTATCTTAATTAGAAGATAATTAATTTACAATATTTTGATTGATGTAGGACAAATATTTTCATAATTGATATGGAAATTTTAAGTTGGATATTGGATATGGCAATTGTTACCCTTTGGATGCTGGATAGTCTTAATTTTTATAATTTACTCATGGCACTGTTTGCAGACACTGTTAATTTCTTGGAAACAATTGTATTATTTGAAGGCTTGCTGTTCAGGTTTTTTAGCTGATATAAGGCCAGCCTTTAGACCAGGTTTACTATTCCCCACTAGTAAGGCAATATTGTTTTCAGGGCTATACTGATGTCATGGGAAATATGAGTAAATGGCAACGGGATCATACTTATCAATAATTACCTTAAACGTAAATGGATTGAATGCCCCAACCAAAAGGCAAAGACTGGCCGAATGGATACAAAAACAAGACCCCTCTCTATGCTGCTTACAAGAGACCCACCTCAAAACAAGGGACACATACAGACTGAAAGTGAAGGGTTGGAAAAAGATATTCCATGCAAATAGAGACCAAAAGAAAGCAGGAGTGGCAATACTCATATCTGATAAAATAGACTTTAAAACAAAGGCTGTGAAAAGAGACAAAGAAGGCCACTACATAATGATCAAAGGATCAATCCAAGAAGAGGATATAACAATTATAAATATATATGCACCCAATATAGGAACACCGCAATATGTAGGACAAATGCTAACAAGTATGAAAGGGGAAATTAACAACAACACAATAATAGTGGGAGACTTTAATACTCCACTCACACCTATGGTCAGATCAACTAAACAGAAAATTAACAAAGAAACACAAACTTTAAATGATACATTAGACCAGTTAGATCTACTTGATATTTATAGGACATTGCACCCCAAAACAATGAATTTCACCTTTTTCTCAAGTGCTCATGGAACCTTCTCCAGGATAGATCACATCCTGGGCCATAAATATAACCTTGATAAATTCAAAAAAATCGAAATCATTCCAAGCATCTTTTCTGACCATAATGCACTAAGATTAGACCTCAATTACAGGAGGAAAATTTTAAAAATTCCAACATATGGAGACTGAACAACACGCTTCTGAATAACCAACAAATCACAGAAGAAATCAAAAAAGAAATCAAATATGCATAGAAACTAATGAAAATGAAAACACAACAACCCAAAACCTGTGGGACACTATAAAAGCAGTGCTAAGAGGAAAGTTCATAGCAATACAGGCATACCTCAAGAAACAAGAAAAAAGTCAAATAAATAACCTAACTCTACACCTAAAGCAACTAGAAAAGGAAGAATTGGAGAACCCCAGAGATAGCAGAAGGAAAGAAATCTTAAAAATTAGGGCAGAAATAAATGCAAAAGAAACAAAAGAGACCATAGCAAAAATCAACAAAGCCAAAAGCTGGTTCTTTGAAATGATAAATAAAATTGACAGACTATTAGCCAGACTCATCAAGAAGCAAAGAGAGAAAAATCAAATCAATAAAATTAGAAATGAAAATGGAGAGATCACAACAGACAACACAGAAATACAAAGGATCATAAGAGACTACTATCAGCAATTATATGCCAATAAAATGGACAACCTGGAAGAAATGGACAAATTCTTAGAAAAGTACAATTTTCCAAAACTGAACCAGGAAGAAATAGATAATCTTAACAGACCCATCACAAGCACGGAAATTGAAACTGTAATCAGAAATCTTCCAGCAAACAAAAGCCCAGGTCCAGACGGCTTCACAGCTGAATTCTACCAAAAATTTCGAGAAGAGTTAACACCTATCCTACTCAAACTCTTCCAGAAAATTGCAGAGGAAGGGAAACTTCCAAACTCATTCTATGAGGCCACCATCACCCTAGTACCAAAACCTGACAAAGATACTACAAAAAAAGAAAACTACAGGCCAATATCACTGATGAACATAGATGCAAAAATCCTCAACAAAATTCTAGCAATCAGAATCCAACAACACATTAAAAAGATTGTACACCATGACCAAGTGGGCTTTATCCCAGGGATGCAAGGATTCTTCAATATCCGCAAATCAATCAATGTAATTCACCACAAATAACAAATTCAAAAATAAAAGTCATATGATTATCTCAATAGATGCAGAGAAGGCCTTTGACAAAATTCAACATCCATTTATGATAAAAACTCTCCAAAAAGAAGGAATAGAAGGAACATACCTCAACATAATAAAAGCTATATATGACAAACCCACCGCAAACATTATCCTCAATGGTGAAAAATTGAAAGCATTTCCCCTAAAGTCAGGAACAAGACAAGGGTGCCCACTTTCACCACTACTATTCAACATAGTTCTGGAAGTTTTAGCCACAGCAATCAGAGCAGAAAAAGAAATAAAAGGAATCCAAATTGGAAAAGAAGAATTAAAACTCTCACTGTTTGCAGATGACATGATCCTCTACATAGAAAACCCTAAAGACTCTACCAGAAAATTTCTAGAGCTAATTAATGAATATAGTAAAGTTGCAGGATATAAAATCAACACATAGAAATCCCTTGCATTCCTATACACTAATAATGAGAAAGTAGAAGAAGAAATTAAGGAAACAATTCCATTCACCATTGCAACAAAAAGAATAAAATACTTAGGAATATATCTACCTAAAGAAACTAAAGACCTATATACAGAAAACTATAAAACACTGATGAAAGAAATCAAAGAGGACACTAATAGATGGAGAAATATACCATGCTCATGGATCGGAAGAATCAATATTGTGAAAATGAGTATACTACCCAAAGCAATTTACAAATTCAATGCAATCCCTCTCAAGCTTCCAGCGATATTTTTCACAGAACTAGAACAAATAATTTCAAGATTTGTATGGAAATACAAAAAACCACGAATAGCCAAAGCAATCTTGAGAAAGAAGAATGGAACTGGAGGAATCAACTTGCCTGACTTCAGGCTCTACTACAAAGCCACAGTCATCAAGACAGTATGGTATTGGCACAAAGACAGAAATATAGATCAATGGAACAAAATAGAAAGCCCAGAGATAAATCCACACACATATGGACACCTTATCTTTGACAAAGGAGGCAAGAATATACAATGGAGTAAAGACAATCTCTTTAACAAGTGGTGCTGGGAAAACTGGTCAACCACTTGTAAAAGAATGAAACTAGATCACTTTCTAACACCGCACACAAAGATAAACTAAAAATGAATTAAAGATCTAAATGTAAGACCAGAAACCATAAAACTCCTAGGGGAGAACATAGGCAAAACACTCTCCGACATAAACCACAGCAGGATCCTCTATGATCCACCTCCCAGAATTCTGGAAATAAAATCAAAAATAAACAAATGGGACCTAATTAAAATTAAAAGCTTCTGCACAACAAAGGAAACTATAAGCAAGGTGAAAAGACAGCCTTCCGAATGGGAGAAAATAATAGCAAATGAAGCAACTGACAAACAACTAATCTCAAAAATATACAAGCAACTCCTGCAGCTCAATTCCAGAAAAATAAACGACCCAATCAAAAAATGGGCCAAAGAACTAAACAGACATTTCTCCAAAGAAGACACACGGATGGCTAACAAACACATGAAAAGATGCTCAACATCACTCATTATTAGAGAAATGCAAATCAAAACCACAATGAGGTACCACTTCACACCAGTCAGAATGTCTGCGATCCAAAAATCTGCAAGCAATAAATGCTGAAGAGGGTGTGGAGAGAAGGGAATCCTCCTACAGTGTTGGTGGGAATGCAAACTAGTACAGCCACTATGGAGAACAGTGTGGAGATTCCCTAAAAAGTTGCAAATAGAACTGCCTTATGACCCAGCAATCCCACTGCTGGGCATACACACCGAGGAAACAAGAATTGAAAGAGACACATGTAACCCAATGTTCATCGCAGCACTGTTTATAATAGCCAGGACATGGAAACAACCTAGATGTCCATCAGCAGATGAATGGATAAGAAAGCTGTGGTACATATACACAATAGAGTATTACTCAGCCGTTAAAAAGAATACATTTGAATCAGTTCTGATGAGATGGATGAAACTGGAGCCGATTATACAGAGTGAAGTAAGCCAGAAAGAAAAACACCAATACAGTATACTAACACATATATATGGAATTTAGAAAGATGGCAATGATGACCCTGTATGCAGGACAGCAAAAAAGACACCGATGTGTATAACAGACTTTTGGACTCAGTGGTAGAGGGAGAGGGTGAGATGATTTGGGAGAATGGCATTGAAACATGTATAATATCATGTAAGAATCTAATTGCCAGTCTATGTCCGATGCAGGATATGGCACACTTGGGGCTGGTACGTGGGGATGACCCAGAGAGATGTTGTGGGGAGAGGGTTGGGAGGGGGGTTCATGTTTGGGAACGCATGTACACCCATGGTGGATTCATGTTAATGTATGGCAAAACCAATACAGAATTGTAAAGTAAAATAAAAAATAAATTAAAAAACATTTATTTATCTTAATTAGAAGATAATTAATTTACAATATTTTGATTGATGTAGGACAAATATTTTCACAATTGATATGGAAATTTTAAGTTGGATATTGGATATGGCAATTGTTACCCTTTGGATGCTGGATAGTCTTAATTTTTATAATTTACTCATGGCACTGTTTGCAGACACTGTTAATTTCTTGGAAACAATTGTATTATTTGAAGGCTTGCTGTTCAGGTTTTTTAGCTGATATAAGGCCAGCCTTTAGACCAGGTTTACTATTCCCCACTAGTAAGGCAATATTGTCTTCAGGGCTATACTGATGTCATGGGAATTATGAGTAATTTCCATGCTGGTGGGTGGGGACACCATTAGAGTTGGTGCAATTTGAGGCTCAAGGATTGTTCCCTATAATCCTAACCAGTACTATTAACTCTCTGCTGTAAACTGGAAGGGTATCACCTGTATACTCACACAGTTCTCTGTGTGTAGCTGTCTCCAGTGAACTCTAACTATCTAGAGTCTCGAATCTTTCTTCTTGGGAGACCGTTTATCTCTGCCTAGATAGCACTTCCATATATGTGTTAGAAACTATTTCTAGAGTTGTGGCGATTGTAGAACTCACCTTGCTTGCTCCCTGCCTCAGGAATCCATACTCTGCTGCCTGACATTGGATGTAAAAAACTGCTCTTTCATTTATCTCTTCTATTTTCAAGTTGTTTGAGACAGGAGAATAAGTGTGCTCTATGTCTACCAAAATGGAGGTCCCCCTGCAATCAGAACTCACTGAATGCCTTGTGAATGCTAGGCAGTGACTTCTGTGCGTGGGTGCAGACTAACTATGGATATGGGGCTTTGGGGAGCCCCGACTTGCTGGAGAAAACTGACAGTTACAAATAGCATTTGCTATGGAGTATATCCAGTTCAGTTCAGTCTCTCAGTCATGCCTGACTCTTTGCAACCCCATGGACTGCAGCATGCTAGCCTTCTCTGTCCTTCATCAACTCCTAGATCTTGCTCAAACTCATGTCATCGAGTTGGTGATGCCATCCAACCATCTCATCCTCTGTCATCCTCTTTTCCTCCTGCCTCAATCTTTCCCAGTAATAGGGTCTTTTCTAATGAGTAAGTCCTTCACATCAGTTGGCCAAAGTATTGTAGTTTCAGCTTCAGCATCTGTCCTTCCATTGAATATTCAAGATTGATTTCCTTTAGCATGGACTTCTTGGATCTCCTTGTAGTCCAAGGGACTCTCAAGAGTCTTGTTCAAAACCTTCAATTCTTCATTACTCACCATTCTTTATGCCTCAACTGTCACATTTATACATGAAAACTGGAAAAATAGCTTTGATTATACTGAAATTTTGCAGCAAAGTAATGTTTTTGCTTTTAAAAGTGTGGCTGGCTTGTCATAACTTTTCTTCAAACAAGCAAGCATCTTTTAATTTCATGACTGCAGTCATCATCTGCAGTGATTTTGGAGCCCCCCAAAATAAAGTCTCTTACTGTTTCCATTGTTTCCCCATCTATTTGCCATGAAGTGATGAGACGAAATGTAAAGATCTTCATTTTTTGAATGTGGAATTTAAGCCAGATGTTTCACTCTCCTCTTTCACTTTCATCAAGAGGCTCATTAGTTTCTCTTCACGTCCTGCCATGAGAGTGGTCTCTTCTGCATATCTGAGGTTATTGATATTTCTCCCAGCAACCGTGATTCCAGCTTGTGTTTCATCCAGTTGGGCATTTCACATGATGTACTCAGCATATAATTTAAATAAGCAGGGTGACAATATACAGCCTTTACTTATTCCTTTCCTGATTTGGAACCAGTCTGCTGTTCCATGTTCAGTTCTAACTATTGCTTCTTGACCTGCATACAGATTTCTCAGAAGGCAGGCAAGATGGTCTGGTATGCCAATCTCAGTAAGTTTTCCACAGTTTGTTATGATCCACACTGTCAAAGGCTTTTATATGGTCAATAAAGCAGAAGTAGTATATTTGTGGAATTCCCTTGCTTTTTCTATGATCCAATGGATGATGGCAATTTGATCTCTGGTTCCTCTGCCTTTTCTAAATCTAGCTTGAACATATGGGATTTCACAGTTCATGTGCTGTTGAAGACTTGCTTGGAGAAATTACTTTGGTAGCATGTGAGATGAGTGCAAGTGTGTGGTAGCTGAACATTCTTTGAAATCACCTTTCTTTGGGATTGCAATGAAAACAACCTTTCCAATCCCGTGGCCAAGGCTGAGTTTTCCAAATTTGCTGGCATATTAAGTAAGCACTTTAACAGCATCATCTTTTAGGATTTGAAATAGCTCAACTGCAATTCCATCACAACCACTAGCTTTACTCGTAGTGATGCTTCTAAACGCCCTCTTGACTTCACATTTCAGGATGTCTATGTCTAGCTCTAGGTGAGTGATCACACCATCGTGGTTATCTGCATCACAAATATTCTTTTTGTATAGTTCTTCTATATATTCTTTCAACCTCTTCTTAATATATTCTGCTTCTCTTAGGTCCATGCCATTTCTGTCTTTTATTTGGCCCATCTTTGCATGAAGCAATCCTTCCCTACCTCTACTTTTCTTAAGCAGATCTCTGGTCTTTCCCATTCTGTTGTTTTCCTCTATATCTATGCACTGATCACTTAGGGAGGCTTTTCTGAAATCTCTTCTTGCTATCTTTGGAACTCTGCATTCATATTTGCATGCATTTCTCTCCCCTCTTGCCTATGCTTCTCTTCTTTTCTAACTTATTTCTAAGGCATCATCAGACAACCATTTTGCCTTTTTGCATTTATTTTTCTTTGGGATGGTCTTGATTAGGTACGTACAGATCAAAAAACAAAGATTCTTGCATCCAGTTCCATTATTTCATGGCAAATACATGGTGAAACAATGAACACAGTGACAGAGTTTATTTCCCTGGGCTCCAAAATAACTGCAGATAGTGACTGCAGCTATGAAAAAAAATACACTTGGTCCTTGGAAGAAAAGCTATGAAAAACCTTGACAGAATACTAAAAAGCATAGACATTACTTTACCAGCAAAGATCTGTAGAGTCAAAGCTATGGTTTTTCCAGAAGTCCTGAGTGGATGTGAGAGTTGGACCATAAAGATAGCTGAGTACTAAAGAATTGATGCTTTTGCACTGTTTGCTGGACAAGACTCTTGAGAGTCCCTTGAACTACAAGGAGATCCAACTAGTGCATCTTAAAGGAAATCAGTCCTGAATATTCATTGGAAGGACCGATGCTGAAGCTGAACCTCTATTATTTTGGCCAATTGATGGGTAGAACTGACTCATTATAAAAGACCCTGATGGTGGGAAAGATTAAAAGCAGGAGGCAAAGGGGAAGACAGAAGACAAAATTGTTGGGTGGCATGATCAACTTGATGAACATGAGTTTGAGCAAGCTCTGGGAGTTGGTGATGGACAGGAAAGCCTGACATGCTACACCCCATGATATGGCAAAGAGTGGACATGACTGAGTGATTGAACTGAACTGATGTACAGCGGACAATCAGGGAGCAGGCAGAAGTCTTTTTGGAAGGAGGAAGGAACAAGTCCTGGATAGCTGACAATTTTGGGTCAGCAGGCCATTTCAAGCTGGAGAAGCTGTAAGGAAGCAATTCTATGCCAGGTGGAAAGAATGGTAAGAGAAAAGCAGGGTGGCAGTGCTGGGATTTCCCAGAGGACCAGATTCCACTTCTATTAAACTTTATCAGTGTTCAATATTGTTAGCTGATTGGAAACATGAGTTTTGTTCTGGAAGTAGTAGAGCAATATTCAATGGAAGAACTGATGATGAAGATGAAGCTCCAACACTTAGGCCAATGATGTCAAGACCCAACTCTTTGGAAGAGACCCTGATGCTGGGAAAGATTGTGAGCAGAAAGAGAGAGATATGAGAGTATGAGATGGCATTGCCTACTCAAAGGACACGAGTTTGAGGAAACTATACAAAATAGTGAAAGACAGGGAGACCTGTTTTGTTGCTGAACATGTAATCAGAAAGAGTCAGACATGGCTTAGCAACTGAATGATACCAATGAGGACAAAGGGTCCATTGAAGGCTCTGGTCCTGGTTGGAGTGTAGAAAGATTTAGTTGGAAGGGGAGGCTTCCCATCCTCTGGTGCAGGTCCGTGAATCCAAGGCAAGGAGCACAAGATTTTGAATGTGTTACCAAAAATTGTTTTCTAAAAAAACCAAAAACCTGTTTTCTTCAGGAGAAACAGCTTTGACTGAGTTTGTTCTCTAGATTTTACTGAGGGATGTTGAAGGGATCTGGAGTGGGCTGTGTCTGCAAAAACCAGGTGACCGGCTGCTGGAGGGCGAGGCTTGTTGTAGACATCTGGCACTAGGTGCAAAACGGATCCAGAAAAAGTGTCCCTTCTGGAGTGTACATGCCAATGTATCACATTGTTTCAGCAGATCACTTCAAAGTTGTTTTGGGGCAAGCAAGAAATGGATGGGTGGTTTGCTTTTGTCAATTCCTGTGGCTAGATGATTAAATGTCTTGTTACTTCAATGCATGCTTGGAATCATACTTGGGAAAGAAAACTAGATCAAGTCTGCACATATATGTTCGTTAAACAGCAGGCATAGGAAGGTTTCTAAGGCAACTGTAGGTAATTTAAACATGAGTGGCCAAATGGGGACAGTTTCATTAAATAGTCTGAGATTGACTGTACATGTTGCCATACTTGTTGCCATGACAAGAAGCCATAACAGCTACTTGTTGCTACACTGGAGATGTGGGAAACCGAAAAGAGACCAATAGCCTTACAACTCTCCTTCCAGTGTGATTTCAGGCTAGAAGTAGTTGACAAGGAAATGCTGACTGGTAAGCCTGGGGAGGGAGGAATCTGAGCCAGTAATGATTAGCTCTTGTTGGGGCCCAGAAAACAGAAGCATCAGCTCAGTCAGAGTTCTGGGTCAGGTTCAGAGACAGATGTCATTTGGCTTGAATCAATATTCATCCTTGGGGATGGCAGCCATACCCTCTAAACAGAAGATTTCCATCTCCCCAGGTGGCAAAATAATTCATATTTTTCCAGACTCAGGAACCCAGTAAGCCCTCTCAAGTCCACCTCTTCTTAGCAGGCACACATGCATCTAGAGGTGGAATTATCATCATCATGCCCATTGACCAGATGAGCAAACTGAGGTTAAGGGACTTGATCAAGTTCATACAGCTAAGCACAAGAAAAGCCAAGCACAAACCCAGGGTAAGAGTCCTCAAATTGTGTGTTTTTGCTCCACACCCACTGGGAGTGGTGGGTGGTGATCTGGCAACAATGTTTAGGTAGAAGCAAGCAGTATTCAGGCTTTAATTGAGGTGAGTAAGGAAAACCAGTAGAACATTCAGCTATGACCTAAATCAAATACCTTATGATTTTATAGTGGAGATGAAAAATAGATTCAAGGGATTAGGTCTGGAAGCCTGAAGATCTATGGATGGAGGTTTGTAATCACTGCAGAGAGCTGGTGACTGGGGTGTGGGAAAAAGAGGGAGCCAGCTTTGCATGAAGCACCTCAGCCAACATCCCCTGGAGGAGAAGCCCAGTGATAAGTTCATCTGAGATGGGACAAAGGGAGTCTACTTCATTACCCCTTATAATTCCTGTGAATGAGCAGGTGGTTGAGTTTGTGGGTCATCACAAGGTTTGTAACACTGAGGTGGTCACAAAAACCATCCCCAAGAATAACAAATGTGAGAAGGAAAGGGGGTTACCTGAGGAGGCCTTAGAAACAGCTGAGAAAATAAGAGAAGTGAAAGGCAAAGGAGAAAGGGAAAGATATACTAAATGGAATGCAGATTTCCACAGAATGGCAAGGGGATATGAGAAAGTCCTCATATTGAACACTGTAAGAATTAGGGGAAAATAATAGAATTGTAAAGAGTATAGATCACTTCAGGAAAATTGGAGCTACCAGAGGAACACTTCATGCAAGGATGGGCACAATAAAGGGCAGAAAAGTCAGAGACCTAACAGAAGCAGATGAGATTAAGAAGAGGTGACAAAAATGCACTGAAGAAGTCTACAATAACAGTCATAAAGACTGGGATAGGGATGCGGCTTGGGTCACTCATGTCAAGCCAGATATACTGGAGTATGAAGTCAAGTGGGCCTTAGGAAGCATCACTACAAACAATGATAGGAGAGGTGATGGAATTCCAGCTGAGCTATTTAAAAATCCTAAAGAATGAGGCTGTAACAGTGCTGCATTCAATATGTCAGCAAAGGTGGAAAACTCAGCAGTGGCCACAGTGCTGGAAAAGGTCAATTTTCATTCCAATCCAAAAGAAAGGCAATTCCAATGAATGTTCAACCTATCATGCAATTGCACTCATCTCACTTTTTAACAAGGTAATGCTCAAAATCCTTCAAGCTAAGCTTCAACACTACATGAACTGAGAACTTTCAGATGTACAAACTGGTTTGAGGAACCAGAGATAAAATTGCCAACATCCACTGGACCATAGAGAAAGCAAGGGAATCCCAGTTAACATTTCCGTCTGCTTCACTGATTATGCTAAACCCTTTCACACAAAGGACCAGAACAAACTGTGGAAAATTTTTAAGGAAATGGGAGTACCAGATCACCTTACCTGTCTCCTGAAAAGCCTGTATGTAGATCAAAAAGCGACAGTTAGAATCATACACGGAACAACTGAAATATATAAAACTGGGAAAGAAGCATGACAAGGTGTACATTCTCACTCTGGTTATTTAACTTCTATATAGGATACATCATTCAATATGATGGACTGCATAAATCCCAAGCTGGAATAAAGATTGCTGGGAGAAATATCAACATCCACAGATATGAAGATGACACTGCCGTAATGGCAGAAAGCAAAGAAGAACTAAAGTCCTCTTGATGAGGAGAGGAGATGCAAAAACTGGCTTAAAACTCAACATTCAAAAAACTCTTCAAAACATATACTCAACATTCATGGCATCCGGTCCCACCGCATCATGGCATATAGCTGAAGGAAACGTGGAAACAGTGGCAGATTTTATTTTCTTGGGCTCCAGAACCACAATGGACCTTGACTGCAGCCCAAAATTAAAAGACACTTGCTTCTTGGAAGGAAGAAAGGCTATGAAAAACCTGCATAGTGTATTACAAAGCAGAGCCTCACTTTGCTACAGAGGTCTGTAGTGTCAAAGCTATGATATTTCCAGTAATTATGTACAGATGAGTGATCTGGACCATAAGAAAGTGTGAATGCTGAAGAATTGAGCTTTTTAACTGTGGTGCTTGAGAAGATTCTTGAGAGTCCCTTATACAACAAGGAGCTCAAACCAGTCAATCTGAAAGGACATCAACCTGTGACGCCTGCTGACTCAGCTGATGCATCTACTGAGGGCCTCCAGGCGGAAAGAATGGATGCTTCCACTGCAAAAGAGCCTAACCATGGAAGCTCCAAGCAAATACTTTTTAGCTCCACCCCTGGAGGAAGCTCAGAAAGGCTGAAGGGCTCTATGTACCTTGGGTTCCCTGATACATGCATTGCATTCTCCCCAGCAGCATTGGAGGCCAAGGAAGGGGCATTCTGGGCCCTGGAGGAGGAGGATGGCTCAGGGATCCACTGGGGCCACCACTTACCATGTAGGACTGGAAAGGACAGAGCAGGCATATGTGGCAGAGAGCTGGTGACTGGGGTGTGGGAAAAAGAGGGAGCCAGCTTTGCATGAAGCACCTCAGCCAACATCCCCTGGAGGAGAAGCCCAGTGATAAGTTCATCTGAGATGGGACAAAGGGAGTCTACTTCATTACCCCTTATAATTCCTCTGAATGAGCAGGTGGTTGAGTTTGTGGGTCATCACAAACTCTTTCATGTCCTAGACCATCTGCCAGTTGCTATCCTTGGGGCTGCCTCTCCCCAGCTTCAGTCATGTAGTTCTGGAGGAAATTAACAATCATGTGTGCTGCTGAGTCAGGGCCAAAGACCATGTCAAGCCAGTCATAAGACACCATGTCCCTGCCAGGATGGCTGATCTGGTGCTGTACATGTGAACTGAGGTGGCTCATTCAGAGAACACCCTTGAACTCTGATGTCTGCAATCCTTTTTCCTTACTAGGAGATGCCTTCAGGATTTAACACCTTAGGGCAGGTAGCTTGAACTCCCTCACTAGGTGTAGAAGCGTTAAGGAAAAATGTTGCCAGGCTAAGACCATCAAAGCAGACTGAAGGGAAATAGCAAGGGTGAAAGAGAATTGATGACTTATGATTTCTTGGTTCCAGTAACTGAGACCTTTGTATTTGCTCTGATTCTTGTATCCTGGATTCCCAGAATCATTTCAATGAGTCTGCCCTTTCCTTGAAGCCAACTGGAGTAGGGCTCCTCTCAATTTTGATTCAGACTTGGTTCTAGATCCTTCACACCAAGATACAAACAGAGGCAACTTTTGCTTCAACACCATTAAGAGTAAAACCCTTTATTCTTTACTGAGAATAAGGTGTACAGAACACCAAATACAGTTCACCAGCATCCTGGGCAGGAGTGCCCAAAGTGTGAGTGAATGTGTGTTAGGAACAACCTTACTGATTCCTGAACCACTCCAAGAATTTACACTGACGGTGCCAGGCCAATCCTGTCATTTCCTCGATCAAAGACTGAGAAATACAGCCTCAGGAAGACTTCACCCAGGACCCAGGACTCTGTAGATGTCCTCACTCTTTTCTCTCTAAAGGCGGTATAGCAGCGGCCTCTAGAATCCTGAGGGAGTCAGAGACACACACCAGTCAGCATGAGCCCTTACCAGTGCCTCCCTCCAATATCCAGACCCAGCAAAATTCTTTATTTCCCTTTTTTAGTAAGTATCAAGGGGTTTTCTGAGCAGCAGGGGATATGAGAGT
The DNA here is from genome assembly GCF_014754425.2 of Oryx dammah. Lineage (NCBI taxonomy): Eukaryota > Metazoa > Chordata > Mammalia > Artiodactyla > Bovidae > Oryx > Oryx dammah. Next base: position 36,589,766 of record NW_024070199.1, read on the forward strand.
TCATCCAAAACCAAAGAGGGCCAAGACATCAGGTTGTCATGAGGAAGGGTGTGGTGAGTGGAGGACTGGGAGGCGGGGAAACAGAGGAATGTAAAAAAACAAAGTCCTATTATAGAGCATAAGGAACTATATTAAATATTCAGTGATAAATCACTTGAAAAAGAATAAAAAAAACAATATTTTATATGTATAACTAAGTCACATTTTCATGCAGCAGAACTTAATGCAACACAGAAGATCAGCCACACTTCAATATAATTATTTAAAAAAAAAAACAAGTGTGTCCATAGTTCCCCTCACTCCCTGTTTCTTTCCTTCTGACTCCAGCTCCTTGTTTTCTCTGCAAAAAATGCTGGTTCTCCTCCTGAATCTGCACAATCTGTACTTTATTTTTTAAAAAAAGCACCTTTATTTTGTATTGGAGTGTAGCTGATTAACAATATTCTGAGTTTCAGGTGGACGGTAAAGGGATTCAACCGTATGTATCCAGGTATCCTGGTCCCAAAGATACCACTCCCATCCAGGCTGTCATATAACTGAGTGGAGTCCCTTGTGCTACAAAGTAACTCAATGTAGGTTATCCATCTTAAATAGAGCAGTGCCCACAACACATTCTTGAACACTTAACTCAGGAACTCTGAGAAGCCTCCTTCGGCCCACACTCACACTCTTTGGCCACTCCAGGCTTGGGTGGGTAACGTACTCTAGTTCCCCATCCCCACTGGTCAGTCCATAGCCCTCATCAGCCCTAGTAAGTCCCCAGTGCCTTAGTGCAGACAACCTTGAGATTCCATTTGCATAGAATCCAGTGCACTTTTGCCTAGAACCAAGCAACCCTCCATATGGTTCAATGAGTTTGTCATATTAGAATTCCTGATATTCCCTCTCTTCCTCAAAGCCTTCCTTGAGTCCATCAACCTGCTCTGAACTCTCGCAGGGAGCTGACATGAAGCCTTCACCCTGTGCCGGGGCTGAGCAGTCACTGTGCACCCTTTATACACCTTATTATACAACCTCCCCACTGAGGGGTTTGGTATTCCAACTGACAAAGGAGGTACCTCTTCAGAGCAAGGGGAAGATGCAGGTGAGGACTAGGCTGACCATGTAATTTATCATTCAAAGCAGAAAAATCTTGAGAAGGTAAGGCAGACTGTTAACTTATGCTGGGACATCACACTGGGACTGTCCCCAGCCATTCTCCTGATAACATGGCCTATTTCAAGGACTGCTAGAGCTGAATTTCATGTTCATGCACCTAAGGGTTCAGATTGAATTGAAGCTCTTTGAGGACTGAGGACCTTAGTGTTCCCCACTCCCTGACTCCCACCATGCCATATGGTGTGGTATCTCCACATTTATTTCAGGAAAATCAGTGTCCCACACAGCCCTTTACTCTCAAGTGGTTGGTTTTGTGGGAGGCACTGGTCCAGCCACAGAGCTCAGAAGCATCTGCAATGGTGTGACATGGCCGCCAGAGGGCGCGCTCCTCCCAGCAGCAGCCCAAGGGTCCCTGCAAGCTCCAGTTTGAGAACCAACCCTCAGTATTGTCCCCTCACCTTGAGGATGTAGGCTCGACCTGGCACTGGGTAGTTGATGCCATTGATGGTGAAGATAATAGAGGGCAGAGTATTGACCGCAGAACATGAAACGTAGTGCTGTTAGAGAGAGAGTGTGAGAGGTTGACTATGGAGATCCTTGTTATGTGTGGAGACTGGGAGTGACCCTGGGGCATGACCCTTCACCTTGGAACCCCGTGGCTTGGCGCCAATGAGCTTTTGTATGGTATCGATCAGTCTTCCTGGGCCTTGGATATGTGATGCCCCGGTGTCCACCAATGCCACACAGCCGTCAGAACAAGAAATAACCTCTCTTTTCATGGTGATGCTGAGAGACAATGGAAGAAAGGGGGCAACAAGGTCACTATGAGTCTCCCCAGAACTGCTCCCTTCCTGATGGTCTTGTAAACAGCCCTTCATCTCTCGCCCTCTTTTCCTTTGCCCTCGACACAGCACCGTTCTTGACATCCTCGAATGCAGTACTTGAATACACCAGGATCTTTTGTACCTTGACACAAGCTGGTCTTCCTTCCTAGAAGACTCCACTCCCCTTTGACTAGCAAGTTTCTTCTCATCTGCCAGATTCCCGCTTAACTGTCATTGATTCAGGGAAGTCTTTCCCCTGGTGTTTATCTGTCTCCTGTCTTGGTCACTCTCTGTAGACCCTTCCTCATGTCTGCTGCTGCTGGTGATGCTAATTCACTTCAGTCGTGTCGGACTCTGTGCAACCTCATAAAGAGCAGCCCACCAGGCTCTGCTGTCCCTGGGATTGTTCAGGCAAAGTACTTTAGTGAGTTTCCAGTGCCTTCTCCTCCTCATGTCTAGCATGTACCAAAGTCACAATTCACTATGTGCGCGAGTCACTTCATGTACATCTGCCTTCTTAGACGTGAGGGCGAGTTTTATTCTCCTTGCCTCCCTAAAGTGCCTGTCACACAGTAGATGCCCAATGCTTGTCTGTTCAATGAGTGAATGAGACTGAGAAAACAATAAGAAACCTCCAGAGAGCTGTATCTGGTGGGGAACAAATAACAGGTCGCACACAGAGTGAAGATGGAGATTCACAGGGGCAGCAGATTCTTATAGTAGGGGCAGAGAGGGGTTCCTCTGGGAGAGGGTATCTCCCAGCACTGCTCCTACAACCAGCTCAGACCCTGAGACCCTGGCCAGGAAATACATGACTAGCCCACAGACACTCTAAAGGATAAGTCAGCTTTTGTATTTGGGTGTGACCCAGAACCGTATGAATTATGCCTCTGTCCTCAGGTCACTCCTGGATCCCACCTTCCTGATTGTTATAGCCACTGCCCTACTGTGTGCCCATGAACATGGGGTGCCTTTATTATTAGTTGCTTTCACATCTTAAGACTGCAGGCAACCTCTCTCCACTGCTGGGTAGCTGCTCCCTAAGAAGACCAGTTTTCCCATTTTCTCAGGACTGTCCCTGTTTTTAAAATGACATTTATCTGTACTGAGAACTTCCTACGTCCTAGGTAGCCCTGGACAGTTGGTCATCTTATCATAACTCTGTTAAGGCTGGTAATATTTTCCCTGATCCTCTGTTCACAATATAGAGTCTTATAACCATGCTTCCCACCTCAAAAGGCAGTGGTTGTAACCCTCTCCCAGCTGCACAGACCTCTCTGGATCCTTTTAGCACCCTGGTCAGAGACTTGCTCAGAAGTCCTGGGAATTATGAACCCATGGGTTGTTTGTGTATCTATGTGCTTGTGTGTTTGTTTGTGTCTCTGTGAGTGCTTGTATGTCTCTGACTAGCTATGCATGTTTTTATGTGTCTCTGTGTAGGTTTATATATGTCTGCTTGTATGTTTCCAAGTGTCTGTGTGTCTGTGTCGTTGTGGGTGGTGTATATGTCCGTGTGACTGTGTGCCTGAGAATGCATTTGTGTGTGTCTGCCTCTGTCCATGTACATTAGCAGGAGCATCATTTGGGATGACCCTCAGAGGGAGAGGCTTACCGGTCTACAGGTATAGTCCAGTCACTTGCTTGGATCAATGGTACCCAGTTGAGCTCTCCCTTGTAGTAGCGGTGGTCCACCCCACCAAACATCACCACACTGCCCTCCTGATTATCTCTGTAGAGAGAAGTGAGGGGGGGATCCTTGGAGGACAGTAACAACAGCACTGTCTGAGAGCTCTGCTGGTCCAACCATCAAGGCCCTAATAAAGTCCCTGTGTACAGATGCAGCAATCTAGTCCAGGAGAGACAGAGATCCAGACTGAGATCTGTTACTGTCTCATGAGTGGCACAGAGGAGCTTAGAAGCTAAATCATTTGTCTGAGCTCCACCCACTATGTCTTCTGAAGACACGCTGGACCTTCAGCAACCTGAGTGCTCAGACACCCTCAGAGGACAGGGTGCTGAAATTTTTTGGCTTTCCCCATGTCCACCTTATCATTTTTCAGGAAAATCAAGGCCTGGGAGTTCTAAGGGTGTGGGTTCAGGTCACCCAGAGTTGGCTCCACTGGCCTGTGACCTACACTGTGCAAAGGGCCCCACACTCAGAAGGGACCCCACCTCTGCTCTCCCTGTCTTGAAATGCCTAATATTTCTTGAACGAGGGGTCCCACACTTTTGTTTGCCACACTTTCATTTCTCACTGGCTCCACAAATTGGGTAGCTATTCCTGGGCTCTCTTTTAAATGCTAATAAGGAAGGAAAGATATCTCCCATCTTTCTCCTTCCTTCCTTATCAAATTCATAAGCAAATCGTAATGCTTTTTCCTCCAACTTGTTTGCTGTTGCTTTCCTTTTGCCTCCCTCATGACTCACCCCCTAGACCAAGTTACTGGTCTTGAATCCAGAAGTAGGGTTGTGTTCCAATAAAAAATTTATTTCTAAAAGCCAGTGGTGAAGCCAGGTAGGGCCCTGGGGCCATACTTATCCTTGATTATATTACTCTCAGGATACTTCTTTATCAAATGTGCTATAATTTTTGTGCAACTGAAACCATCTTACAGCTAATTTGGAGAAAGGAATTGTACATCTCAGACTTACTTGCTCAAGTAGAAGGCAAAAACAGGCTCAGAAATGGCACCTTCATTCTTCAGCTTGTCAAAGATGGGGATGGTTCTAGACCAGGATTGGTTGGGGTAGTTCAAGCCCAAGATGCCATCAGATCTTCTGCCCTGAAACCCGTATTCTGCCATGCTTAGACCGAACGGCTGGTCAGTACTTACAAGGTCCCCAATCTGTGGGAGAGAAGAGTGTTCCCACTTACAGATACGTGAAGTGGGGCTAGGACTGGACTGGGGTGCATTGCCATTAGATCCTTAGAGAATTGAGGCTGGACTCTGTCTTTGGTTGCCCACAGATGATTAGAGCAAAGTAGAAGGGGAATTGGGATTCCATTTGAGAGAGGCTGTGAATTTTAAAACATCTGCCCCTCTGAAAAACACCACCCGAGTGAGTCAAATTGGCCTCGTGGCTTCTGTCCAGGTGGGGCAACCAAGAGTCAGGCCAGGTCCCATTGGTGCCACCTTATGGACAAAACAATCGAGAGCAAGATAGCCTTCTCTTTGGCATCACTGTGACCTAATGACAGGAATAGATTGAATTCTCTGTAAGGTACTGTTGATTCTGCATCTGTCCAGGAAGACAGAAGACAAAAACACAATCTTGCTTGCAGGGTTCTATGAAATTACTGCCTGGGGAATTCACTTTTGGGGATATGTGTATATTTCCGTGAGTATGTATGAGAGAAAAAGAGAGAGGGGGGAACTACTCAAGTATTTTGGGGGAGGCAAGCCATAGATTTATTAGATTCTCAAGGGTCCTATAGAGTGAGAATTCATTTATCAGGCCCGTTGACTTCTCAGGCCTCCAGTTTCCGACTCTGGATACCTGAAGCCCTTGACTGCCCCCAGGGTCCCCAGATCAGTTTTATACTGTCCCCAAACACCCACAGCAACTTCAGTCCTGAATTGCCAGCCTAACTCCACACTTTATCGCATGTGTGCTCTCAGCAATGCCCTTGCTGTCTGCACCTCAATTTCCTCATATGTCTCATGAGGTAATCAGAGTAACTGCTTTCTGGGATTGTTGCAGAATTAAACCAGTTATCACCTGAAAGTGGCTGAAACAGTCTGTTAATATAAAAGTGGCTGTTTTTATCCCTTCTCACTCTGAGTGAAATGAACCATGAACTGCTCATGGGAAGAGGAACTGAAGCCCACACCTCAAGCCACACTCTGGGTTAGCTAATCTGTTTGCTCATGTGTCACCACGGGCACTGCCACCCCAGAGACGTGATCCTGTGGATAAGATGGCCAATATCTATGGGAGTTAGGGTAGGAAGTGTCCTGCCAGATGGTCCTGCATCTGTTTTGCAAGCAGTGGTCGCCACATATCCAGCCCTGACTCAGCATTTGTTACAATGTTACCCGAACTGTGTCATAAGCAACAACTCCTTTCATTGTCCCAGCTCCATAGATGATCCTGAACGTCTTATTGGTAGGCCGGAAGGTGGAAGACTGAAGATGTCTGAACCTAACGTGTGTAGCTGCAGACACAAGAGATGAGTGTCATCATCAAGGGTGGAAAAAAGGGCAGCAGGGCAAGGGAAAGATGGTCTGGGTAGGGGGTGTCTGTACTCACAACAGACTGAGCTGTTGCAAAAGACAGAGGGTACCCACAAGTCAGATGAGCCTGTGTCAAAGACAACCTGGAATTCTTGAGGGGGTGTTCCGATGGTGATGTTACCCACATAGAGTATCTACAGGGAGAAGGAGGGAGTGGGTTAGTGCAGAACTGGCTACCCTCTGTTTCCACACTGATGACTCCCTCTGGCGTCACATATCTCTTGAGACTACTTTTTAACCACCGTTCAGTTCACAGACTTTGTTCACAGAGGTATCTGCATTTGATATATTTTTCCTGTGCTAGATTGTATGCGAGCTATTGACTCTATGAACAGGCATTGAAGTGGTACCTCCTGCATGGGAAGACCAGAGGCATAACCACTGGGCCTCCAGGACCACTAGACACCCAGGGAAGTCCTGGTGCCTTCATTTGAGAAGCTCTGTAGTCTCTTCAAACCCAGCCTTAGCACCCCCTTCTCCAGGAGGTCCTTCTTGATCAACTCCAGCCACTCCCTCTAAACTCAGACCACATCCAATCAACACCACACAGGTGACCCTTTTATTTGACATGTATTTACTCTTTGCCTATCTCTCAGGCTGGCATGGGCATTTTTGAAGACAAAATAAGCCCTTTTCTAATCGAAAAACAGTGAGCACTGTGTTAGATTCTTATGGCCATACACAGAATACAGGTTCAGTAACTTTTTCCTGCTGTTGTTCTTACATCTGTGGAAACCGAATTCCTCTGCCTGGGGATTCACAATTGTTTTGCAGTTGGTTCGGCCTTTTGATCACTGATGGCTCACTCTTCATCTGTAACTGAGTGGCTCACTTAGTTCCTAAGGAACAATCACCCTCAAACTAATGACACATGTTTGACACAGAAATGGATATTTATTTACCTGCCACCTGGTAATGGCCAGGCCCAGTCACAAAGACCAACAGTTGAGGATGAGAGTGCCTTCTCCTCAGGGTGGGGTTCCTGTTTTCCCGTGTCTTGGCCTCCTGCAGGAACCCCAACCCCAACATCCCACCTGGCACCTCCAGATGAGCCCCATGCTAAGCTAGAGCACCAGGGAGCACTGTGGAACACCATCATCCGAAAATACTCACATCTCTGGTGTTTCTCAGTGGGTGAATAGTTAGATTTGAGCCACGAAAAGAAATCTGGGGCAGTCTATAAGGATGCTCCTTCAGGAAATTGTTCAGCATGTTTTTATCACTGAGGGTTTTTCTCATGTTCTTCACTCTCCTTAGAGGTATTCTTTCACCGAGCATTTGACAAAGAAAACAAAGAAGATGCTACAATTAACTGTCAGTGTTAATGTATAACTGTCATTGTAATGGCCATGTTTGTTTTCTAATCATTTTTATGAGGCACATTATTATCAGAATTTTATGAATATACCATGACAAAGACATAGATTTAAATACAGGTTCTTTTCTGCCATCTTAGGTAAGCCGTATGACCATGAGTTGCCTCAGTGTCCCCTTCGGCAAAATGGTGGAATGTAACAATACAAACCCTCCAAATAGAATATCTTGGGGATAAGTGAAGTGATGGATATAAGGAACCTGATAAATAGGAAGTGTCAACAATGACAGCCATTAGCATTGCTGTTGCCATCCCACTCATTCCTTCTCAAAGAACCTCAAGGAAGGAAGTAGAAGGGGGACTCTTATTCTCTTTTACAAGGGAGAAATTTGAAATGCAAGAGGTTTCTGAGTTGACTGTGGTCACACTGCTTGTCAGATATATTACAGTTTATCTTTCTCCAAGTTGAAAGAGAAGAGAGAGTTGAAAGAAGAATCCAAGATATAGGGAACAATTAAGGGAAATTCAGAGGTTTGAGAAGGAAGGACGAGTCAAATGAAAAATTAAAAGCAAACAACACAAAGAGAAATAAACTCCCAGTGCCTTCCAAAGAGATGGAGAGATAAATGACAGTGATACAGAGATGCAGACATAGGCATATACACACTGAAGTAGACCAGGAAAAAAAGAGGACATGTTGAACACAATGTAGGAAAGTGCTATTCCACAGGACCACATCAACATTTGCATAGACTGTGCACTGAACAGTTGCAAGGAGTTGCATTTTCAACAGGTCATGACATGACTGGACCCCAAGTGCTATGCAGCCCTAATCTACACAAAGACCTTGGGATCCACAGTTCCTATAGCAAGTTACTTATAAATAAGTCAGAGTTGAACTTTAAGACTCTTAGGGAAATATTCCATTCCCTTCTAAACCTGATGGGTGAAAGAATAATTAGATGAAAGAAAAAATCCGAGAAAGGAATATTATGTGACATACAGTCCCCATACTTACTTGACTACGCACTCTGAGAAGGCCACCAGTCCGAGGAGCACAAGCCACTTCATGCTTCTTTCCTGGCTCCAAGTACTCAGGGAAGTTTAGGTTCTTAGTGTGTAGTGGTGACCGGGAGCCCCTAGTTATATATGCTCTGACCTACCCTAGTTTTCCCCTTCAGGCCACTAAAAGATCTGATAAAAACACAAAGGTCTCAATAAAAACTTTACCTTCATCAGTGTCCTTGGCAAATGGACTTTGAAGCTTTTCAGAATACAGAGAATTGAGCTGTAATCTCTTCCTTGAATCTTGGCTGGAAAATCAAGCTGATCTGCATGGACATCTAAGAAGTTGGAAAACCGGGCTACTTGGAGAAAAAACTGCTAACAACATCATGAAAATGGATATTAGGGGCCATGCTCGACATGTGTGGTTTCATGTCATCTTCCTAGCTACTTTGTGAGATATGCATTGCCGACTGTGAGATATGCATTGCCCTCTTCATTGCCGAGGACATTGCTAGGATAAGTTGTCAAATGGCAAAGTGAAGACTTCAGGGACAGCCCAGGGACATACAACTGGGTTTAGGTAGTGGGTCTAAAGGCAAATTTAGGGGCACGTATGATGCCAGGCTGCATCAAAGATTTAGGGCAGAGCAGTACTTCAGTTGCATGGTTTCTGTATTGGAAGAAATGTCAGATGCGTCCACAAGCGATTTTATAGCATCCAACAACTGTAAAAGGAAGAACTGTGTGCTAGGTTCTGGGTTAAAGGCTTCAAAGTCAAAGTTGATCAAGACAAAAGTAGTCTTTATATTAAGAGAGCTGGAAGTCTAGTTCTCACAAAGTCATGGCCCCAGGAGGCAGGAGATATGATATTAGGACTAGGTGGCCATGTTGGAATCTGGGCAGCACAGGCCTTACCTCTGTTAGCAGCCTTTCTTCCACTTCATCCATGCTTGAAAGCAGGCCAGTTGGTCATGTTTTCAAGAAAATCACAAGTTTGGATATTTATGTATAATCTTATAATATTAATGTGAGCAACTAATTTTATTTGCCCCCAAAAAACTGTGGGAACAAAATCTTCACAGCGATGTGCTGGAATCAGCCTTCAGTCTGCAGGGTTTTGTTTCTGGCCTAGAGTTGGGAGTGCAGTGGGGACAGAGAGGAATAGAATTCATGTTGGTTGATTTTAAAAGATACTGAATGCATACTAAACATGCTGACTCATTGGAAAAGACCCTGATATTAGGAAAGATGAAGGCAAGAGGAGAAGTGGAAGACAGATGATGAGATGGTTGGATAGCATCACCAAGTCGATGGACATGAGCTTGAGAAAGCTCCAGGAGTTGGTGATGGATAGGGAAGCCTTGCCTGTTGTAGTCTATGGCGTTGCAATGAGACGGACACAACTGAAGTCCTGAACTGAACTGAAAAAATTGAGAATAAAGACTAATAAATCTAATTGCATCAAGATGTTGACTAGCTACCTATAACAACACATTACTTAAGTGGATTTAAAATTCAGACTTATGACTCTACATTCAGAGTGGAATATCTTCTAAGGAAAAAAAAAATCCTGCCCATCAAAACAAAACCAAAGAAAACCAAAAGAAAAAAGGGAAAGAAATCTGACACTATATTCATCAACTTCAGTTCAGTTCAGTTGCTCAGTCATGTTCAACTCTTGTGAGCCCATGAACAGCAGCACACAAGGCCTCCTTGTCCATCACCAACCTGGAGTCCACATATATTCATGTCCCTCGAGTTGGTGATGCCATCCAACCATCTCATCCTCTGTCATCCCCTTCTCCTCCTGCCCTCAAACTTTCCCAACATCAGGTCCTTTTCAAATGAGTCAGCTTTTTGCATCAGGTGGCCAAGTACTGGAGTTTCAGCTTCAGCATCAGTCCTTCCAGTGAACATTCAGGACTGATTTCCTTTAGGATGACTGGTTGCATCTCCTTGCAATCCAAGGGACACTCAAGATTCTTCTCCAACATCACAGTTCAAAAGTCCAGTTCTAACTACTGCTTCCTGACCTGCATACAGGTTTCTCAAGAGGCAATTCAGGTGGTCTGGTATTCCCATCACTTTCAGAATTTCCCACATTTTATTGTGATCCACACAGTCAAAGACTTTGGCATAGTCAGTAGAGCAGAAATAGGTGTTTTTCTGGAATTTCTTGCTTTTTTGATAATCCATCAGATGTTGGCAATACGATCTCTGGTTCCTCTGCCTTTTCTACAACTAGCTTGATCATCTGGAAGTTCATGATTCACGTATTGCTGAAGCCTGGCTTGCAGAATTTTTAGCATCACTTTACTAGTGTGTGAGATGAATGCAATTGTTTGGTAGTTGGAGCAATCTTTGGCACTGCATTTCTTTGGGATTGCAGTGAAAACTGACGTTGTCTAGTTCTGTGGCCACTGCTGAGTTTTCCAAATTTGCTAGCATATTGAGTGCAGCATTTTCACAGCATCATCTTTCAGGATTTGAAATAGTTCAACTGGAATTCCATCACCTCCACTAACTTTGTTCATAGTGATGCTTCCTAAGGCCCATTGACTTCACATTCTAGGATGTCTGGCTCTTGGTGAGCGATTACACCATCGTGATTGTCTGGGTCGTGAAGATCTTTTCTGTACAGTTCCTCTGTGTATTCTTGCCACCTCTTCTTAATATCTTCTGCTTCTGTTAGGTCCATACTATTTCTGTCCTTTATTGAGCTCATCTTTGCATGACATATTCCCTTGGTATCTCTACTTTTCTTGAAGTGATCTCTAGTCGTTCCCATTCTGTTGTTTTCCTCTATTTCTTTCCATTGATCCCTGAGGAATTCTTTTTTATCTCTCCTTGCTATTCTTCAGAACTCTGCATTAAAATGGGTAAATCTTTGCTTTTCTCATTTGCTTTTTGCTTTCCTTCTTTTCATAGCTATCTGTAAGGCCTCCTCAGACAGCCATTTGGCTTCTTTGGATTTCTTTTCCTTGGGGATGGTCTTGATTCCTGTCTCCTGTACAATGTCATGAACCTCTATCCATCATTCATCAGGCACTCTGTCTATTAGATCTAGTCCCTTAAATCTATTTCTCACTTCCACTGTATAGTCATAAGGGATTTGATTTAGGTCATACCTGAATGCTCTACTGCTTTTCTCCACTTTCTTCAATTTCAGTCTGAATTTGGCATAAGGAGTTCATGATCTGAGCCACCGTCAGCTACCAGTCTTGTTTTTGCTGTCTGTATAGGAGTTTCTCCATCTTTGGCTGCAAAGAATATAATCAATCTGATTTTGCCAGTCTTGTTTTTGCTGACTGTATAGGATCTTCTCCATCTTTGGCTGCAAAGAATATAATCAATCTGATTTTGATGCCAACCATCTGGTTATGTCCATGTGTAGAGTCTTCTCTTGTGTTGTTGAAAGAGGGTATTTGCTATGACCTTGCATTCTCTTGGCAGAATGCCTTTGCCCTGCTTCATTCTGTACTCCAAGCCCAAATTTGCATGTTACTCCTGGTGTTTCTTGACTCCTACTTTTGTATTCCAGTCCCCTACAATGAAAATGACATCTTTTTTTAGGTGTTAGTTCTAGAAGGTCTTGTAGGTCTTCATAGAACTGTTGAGCTTCAGCTTCTTCAGCATTACTGATCGAGGCATTGACTTGGATTACCGTGATATTGAATGGCTTGCCCTGGAAATGAACAGAGATCATACTGTCGTTTTTGAGACTGCATCCAAGTACTGCATTTCAGACTCTTTTGTTGACCATGATGTCTACTCCATTTCTTCTAAGGGATTCCTGCTCACAGTAGTAGATAAAACAGTCATCTGAGTTAAATTCACCCATTCCAGTCCATCTAAGTTCGCTGCTTCCTAGAATGTCTGTGTTCACTCTTGTCATCTCCTGTTTGACCAAAATCTTTTTTTTTTCTTTTTTTCTTTTGCCAGCACTAGGTCTTCATTGCAGAGAAGGCAGTGGCACCCCACTCCAGTTCTTTTGCATGGAAAATCTCATGAATGGAGTAGCCTGAAAGGCTGTGGTGCATGGGGTCACTGAGTATCAGGCACGAAGGAACAACTTCACTTTCACGCATTGGAGAAGGAAATGGCAACCCACTCCACTGTTCTTGCCTGGAGAATCCCAGGAACGGGGGAGCCTGGTGGGCTGCCGTCTATGGGGACTCACAGAGTCGGACACGACTAAAGTAACTTAGCAGCAGCAGCTGGTCTTCATTGTTGCTCAGGACTTCTATATTGTCAGCGAGTGGGGGCTACTCTGGAATTGCAGTGCACTGGCTTTTCAATCCTGTGCTTCTCTTAATGTAGATCACAGACTCTAGGGCACTCAGGCTCAGTAGCTGTGGGTCACCAGCTTAGTTGCCCTGGAGCATTTGAAATCTTCCCAAACCAGGTATCAAATGCACATCTTAAGCACTGGATCAAAAGGGAAAACCCTCTGGAAGGAATTTGAAATAAATCACTTTTACATGAATCTTGGCACCATGGCCTATTTATGAGGAGACTGAGAGAGGATTGTCTCTGCTTCAAGCAACCTCCTGAGATCAGGACTGATTGAGGTTCCCCTCCCAAGGGTTACTACAGGATGATGAATCTCTCCTTCCATGTGGCTTTGTTCTTGCTTCAGTTCTTGAATCCCACACTAAAGCAAAGCTTCCAGAGGGCAGGGCTGTCACTTGACTCACTTCTAAGTACACATCAGTAGATATTGTCTCATTCAGACCCTAATGTCAAGACAAGGCTAACACAAAGATCAGTTATTCTAATATGACTGTTAGGTTACAGGTTCAACGACTGTAATCAAATCCTAAATAACATTGTCTTACATACAATACAATTTCAATTCTCTGTCCTATGATGTTAGTACAGGTCTCCCCACAGAGATGAGGGCCCACTTCTTTCTTGTCACATCTTACACCTGTGCTGCTTACCTTTGGTCTAACATGGCTACTCCAGTCCTGTCATTATATCTGCATTCCAGCTAGTGGGACAGAAAATAATACTTCCATTTGGAAGTGACATATCAACTCTACTCAAATTCCACGGGCTGAAGTATCTTCCATGGTCATGGCAAACCTGGGGGTGGTGGGCACACAGAAGGGCAGGGAATGTGATCATCCTACTGAAGAACATTCATGATGAGTAACAAGGGCTACCATCCTTCATTCATGTCTCTGTAATTCATTCTTTTTTGGTTCTCCCCACACAGCTCTCAGTCTGTTTTAGCCTGAAGATATGGATATGGATGAGGTTATAAGAGAGGACATGGCCCAGGCTGTACAAATATGGAGAAAACAAGAATGGAAAGAAGATAAGAAAGTATACAAATTAAAAATCTGAAGGAAAGCATGCTTATAATCATAATTTTGCATTTATACAACTTAGGTATAATGGCTGATGAAAATTTATAAAATGAAAAATTACAGAAATATAAAACATATAAAATATATTCACTAAACCCAATAAAATAATAAGGCTATATCATATTAAACACATAGTAGTATCAGGACTAAGTTTGGATGCACATTGCAAAAAACTAAAACAACTGTAACTTTAGCAAGATAAACTTGATTATTCTCTCCCTCTGAAACAAAGCTGGGGGTGGGCCAGCCAGAGCTTGGGTGGTATCCATATCCAAGGTTACAGGATTGTGCAATACAACTTCAGGAGTTCCAGCCATCACAAGTAAAATCCAGACATCAGTTATGAAGAAAGTAAGGAAGGGAAGAGTCCCATCTTTCAGCTAAATCATCTCCTTGAATGCAGTCTTCCAAGAAATCCCTCTTACAGATCTTCCTGCATCTCTAAGTCACCAGTCATGACTAAGGCATGGGTGTATAGGAAGGGCAGTCCTGTAGCTACTGGGCTCATGGCTATATAACAAACTATTTTCAGCTTTGAAAGAGAAGCATAGAATTAATCATTTTTTAGGTAGCCTGCAGCACCTGCCTTAAAGAACAACAACAACAAAAATGAATGGAATAGGCTGAACGGCTGGCTACAGTGTGTGAGCCAGGAGAAAGGAGCAGCAATGGGAAACAGCTAGATGGATCTGAACTGTGCTCCAGAAAATAGAGGCAGACTGGTCTGTAGAAATCTTCTAAGGGATGGAGTGAGGATTACACATACCACATGACCCAATTTGTTTTGAAAACTGCTTTTCCAAATCAGGCCCCAAATCTCTCTCAGTTCTTCAGCTTCTAAATATCTTGTCTTTGTTACCTCACACTCTGACCTACCTGTTTCACCTTTCTTATTTTTGTTCCCATCACTTCTCCAATAGTCCACCAGCATTACAAGATTCAGTATTGAAAACTTAGCCACACTTTCTCGAAGTGGGTAGAAACACAATGACTATTTCTACTTTAGTATTTGTTTGTCCTGATCAAGGTCTTTTGAAAAGACTGAAATGGCTAGAATTTGAAGATCTCATGTTTCCTCTAAAGTCCCAACCAAGAATGTGACTTCCTTGGACCTGGAGGGGATGCGTTCACTTTTGGATCCACAGGTTTTAGCAGAACAGTAAGTCCCCTGTATATGAACAAGTTACATTTGAAAGGGTGTTCAAAAATCCCAATTTCTTCATAAATCCAGAGAAGTTACTTAGGTAGCCAACTAAGACAATTGGCTATATATTACTGTAGTTTAATAGCTTTATGATACTTTTCACACAAGTAATACATAAAAAAACAAACACAAACAATAAAAGAAACATTTTAAAACTTGCATACCTGGATAGGGCATGGCAACCCACTCCAATATTCTTGTCTGGAGAATCTCAATGGCAAGAGGAGCCTGGCATACTGCAGTCCATATGTTGAAAATTCAGACACAGCTGAGCAACTAAGCACACCTTTAAAAATAGAGTAGTAGTAGCATCTCCATTACCACTGCATTTATGCTTCCTTTCAGACAGCATAGGCTTGAAATAAAAGTCCTACACTATTGTACTTCACACAGTTCTGTACAGTAAAATACACAAATGCACACCAAATTGTCTTGGATGTGCCCACGACAAAAGGTGTCAGATCTGTGAATTAACTGATGTGATTGCACATGCAAATACACTTTTACATGTTTGAATGTTTTCAACTTAAACGTTTGTATGTAACAAACTTGCTACACAGGTTTTCAGTGAAGGTATGTAGTGAAGGAACAAGGAGGAAAGTAAGAAGCTGCCTGTTTTTTCCCTTTTTGAGTGTATTATGGCCACTTTGAATAGGAATTTCTTTGGGTGTAATTGAGGCCCAGTGTATGGGAACATGGCTGCAAGTGACAGAGGATCAAGATCCCAGGAGATAGGACAAGAGCCGTGGTTGGTTGAAAAGAGCCAAGAATGCGCAATAGGAGGAAACAAGTTTTCACCGTTTTATGTGAAAGACGTGGCAAATATCATCTGGCTTTGTGTGATTGAGCTGTGGTTTAGAGGAGCAGTCCCTGTTGCCCAGGATGAGCAAGAGAGGAGAAGAGAGAGGAGACTGAACCATGAAAATCAAACATGTATGCCTAGTATTGTCTATGTATGTCAAGTATGTCTAGTATTGAAGAGATATAAGTCCTGTGATTTATCTGCTCCTTTCTGGGCAGAATTAGTGTTTTAAAAGTGGAAAGGTCTGCACTATGCTAGCACCTTCTTCTACTGTTCAGTGAACATTGATTTCTAATGCCATTTCTTTATAAACAGAGGATATACTTTGTATGATTGAAGTCTTCTTAATTACTGTTCCTTATAAACTTTGGATGCTGTTCTGTGCCCAGGCACATGGGGCCCTGGTGCCTGGCAGGCTCTGTTTCAGCTGCAGAGTGCAATGTATGGGGATCTCTGTCACCTGGGGCCTGTGGTGTATCTTCAGTCTGGGTTCACATGTGAGGGGTTAATTCTAGTTGGTTTAACTCTATCATCTTGCTCTTTATCTTCAGTTTGTCCCATGTTCTTTCTTCCCATGTCTCTTTTTATCCCTGACTTCTTTGTGACTGAGTAGGTTTTCGGATTCCCTTTTATATCCTTTGTCACTTTATTCACTGTAACTGTTTTTCAAGTAGTTTTAAGATCCATGGTATGCATCTTTAACTTGCTAGTCTATCATTATTAATTATGATAATTATTAAATTATTTATTCATTTATCATTTCTTTGTACTGGGTTTTAGTGTGGCATGCAGGATCTTCCTTGTGGTAGGGACTCTCTATTTGAGGAGGGCAAGCTCAGTACTTGCAGCGTGTAAACTCTATTTGAGACATGCAGGCATAGTTGCTCAGTGGCGTGTGGCATCTTGGTTCTCTGACAAAGGAACAAAACTTTGCCATTTGCAAATGCATTGCATTGCAAAGCCGATCTGTAATCACTGGACCACCAAGGAAGTCCCTATATTTACCTTTTAATACATATTTCATCTTTATCATTTTGGGTACTGTTCATTCCTCCCGTAGATCCAGATTTTCACTTTGTTTAAATTCCTGCTGACTTGAGACTGTTAAAAAACATTTATTACATTGGTCTGTTGGTGGCGATGCAGTCTTGTAGTTGTTGTCTCTCTGAGAAAGTATTCTATCTTGTTTTTGATATGTATTTTTCTTGGGTATAGAATTTTGAGTCAATTATGTTTCTCTCAGCAATTAAGATGTGGCCCCAGTGTACCCTGGCTAACATTGTTTCATTTGCCTAATCTGCTGTCATCCCCATTTTTTGTTCTACTGTGTCTGTTTTTCCTTCTGGTTACATTTCTTTGGTTGATTGTCTTAATCCATGAGTTATGATGTGCCTTTGTAGAGTTGTCATATTTTTTGTCCTCGAGTTAAATGAGTTTCTGTGTTAATGGCTTTAAAGCTTTCATCATACCTGGAAATTTTTCAACCAGTGATTATGAAGTTCTTTGCTTTATTCTCCTGTCTTTCACTTCCTGTGTGATTCCATTTACATATATTTTAGCATTCTTAAAGTTACTTCACAAGTCTCTGGTGCACAATTAATTTTTCCCCAGAGTCTTTGCATTTCTATTTTATATGTCTGTATTTAACATACTCAATATTCTTCAGCTTAATGAATATAAGGATTATTGATGTAGTAAGCATTTTAATGTCCTTCTTTGCTAATTATGTAACATATATCTTACTTGTGTTTTTACTAATTGATTTTGCCCTCATTATGGATATTTTCTTGCTTCTTTATGCATCTGGATTTTTTCTTTTTAAATTTATTTCTTTATCTTAATCAGAGAATAATTACCGTACAATATTGAGATGAAACTAGGACAAATACGTTCACAATTTATATGGAAATTTTAAATTGGATTGTGGATGTGGTCACTTTACATTTGGATGCTGGATATTTTTTAATTTTTATAAATTATTCCTTTCACTGTTTGCAAACACTGTTAATTTCTTGGAAACAATTGCAGTTTTTGAAGGTTTGCTGTAAATTTTTTTAAGCTGAGATGAAACCAGCCTTTAGACCAGGTTTACTATTCCCCACTAGCAAGGCAATATTGTCTTCAGGGCCCTATTGAGCTCATGGGAATTATGAGTAATTTCGGGGACAGTCCTAAGATGGTGGAGGAATAGGACAGGGAGAACACTTTCTCCTCAAAAGATTCATCAAAAGAACATTTGAACGCTAAGTAAATTCCACAAAACTACTTCTGAATGCAGGCAGAGGATATCAGGCACCCAGAAAAGCAGCCCGTTGTCTTTGAAAGGAGGTAGGAAAAAATGTAACAGATAAAAAGAGAGGCAAAAGAGGTAGGGATGGAGATACGTCCTGGGAAGGGAGTCTTAAAAAAAAAGAGATGCTTCCAAACACCAGGAAACACTCTCACTGGCGAGTCTGTGGTGAGCCTTGGAACCTCAGAGGCAACATAAGTGGGAGGAAAGATAAATAAATAATTTAAACCCACAGAATACATGCCCAATGGTAACTCCCAGCAGCGAAGCAGTGCAGACGCCTGCATCTGCCACTAGCAAGCGGGGACTGAGCAGGGGGGTGTGGGCTGCATTGCTTAGAACAAGGACTGGGCCTGAATGCCCCAAGGGCAATCTGAGGGAACTAACTTGAGATAGCAAACCGGACCCTGGGATAGCTACCCCGGAGAAAAGCCTTAAACTAAGACACCTCCCTGCCTGTTCACAGTCAAAGGAGTGAGCAGAGGTAACCGACTATGGACCGGCCCATCCCCTGCCAGGGACAAGGAAGCAAGGGCAGCCAGAGCCAGAAGGGGGCAATTGTGGCCCCAGATAGTCATCATCTACCAAACTGCAAGCAGCTGCTGCTGCTGCTAAGTCGCTTCAGTCATTTCTGAGTCTGTGCGATTCGTTAGATGGCAGCCCACCAGGCTTCTCTGTCCCCGGGATTCTCCAGGCAAGAATACTGCAAGCAGGCTTCATTGCTAACCAAGTCTTCTTGGGATTCTGGATGGTCAATATCCTCCTGAGAAGGTATGCTGGTTGTACACCCAGAAAACTGAGCAGCAGGGACGGGAGAGGCAATAAGTAGTAGCGACCGCGCTCACCAAACACCTGGTCACGGTCACCTGAGCAGCTTGGACCTGGGAAGGGCACAAAATGCAGGCCCAACCGAGTCTGCGCTTTTGAGGAGTACCCAAGTGAATGAACCTGAGCAGCTTAGACCTGGGAAGTGTATGCAACCCAGGGCCCGCCTCAGACAGTTCTCAGCAGAGCAACCTAGAGCCTGAACAGTGTAGACTGGGAAAGCACACATGCCATGAGCAGGGGCAAACCCAGTGTGCCTGAGACACTGAGAGCACTCCCCACACACGCCGGTTGCCAGGGTCCAGCCCTGGTGGATCCAGGGTAATTCGAAGGTGGGGACGGAATTGGCATCCTGGAAAAAACTTATTTAATTACAGATATAGAGGGAGATTAGAAACAGATAGTGTAGTAGGAGAATTAATGGAGAAAAGAGGCTCAATAACTGGTTTAGGTGGAATACTAATCACCACCTATGTAGGCCACAGGCATCTTTCCATTCTCCTGAGGGAGAGGAGGCACTGAGGCCTCCCCGGTCCGATCTTAGAAGCCTCGGCAAAGTCAGTAGGCTTGGTGCATACCCTGGTACCAGATGGGAATTCAGCCAGGAAAACGGGGAGCGAGAAAGAAACTACACGGGGGAATCAGTCTTTCCAGAAATTGATCTGATTTCTTTATTTTTCAGGTTTGTTTATATACCTTTTTGTTATATATAGGGATGAATACAGAGTCACGCAGGGGTCAGCAGACCTGACCCTTGTCACAATCAAGTGCTTCATATAAAATTATACAAAGGTCTTATGAGTTTCATCATCTTCTGGTCATGAGGTCTGCTGACATTTTATGGCCCTTTCTGATACCGGTCAGTTAACCAGAAAACTTGTTTTTCCAGGGGTGATTTTTTCTTAAATCAGGCGCCACTCTCCAAATAAAGTTGCATTCCTATAGGGTGAGGGTGTAGTGAGTTACAATCAAGAAAGGAATTTACTTAACCTAAGGTTTAACATGATTAATCTTAAAGGTTAATACTTATTTCTCTTATATGCTAGTTATATTCATTATAAGGGCAGGAATATGGAGATTTAGCAGCAAATATTGGCTCAGCAAATGTAAACCCTTCACCAATGTTCCCCTTAAGATCTATTTCGTCTTAAGATAGTGATAAAGTTACATTTTTACATAGCATAGTGATTTATAACAAAGTACAGTGATCTATAACAAAAGAGAAGATTCATTAACTCAAAAAGTCTAGCATTGCTAACATCAAAAAACGGCTATATTTCCTTTTCTATATTCCAAATACATTGATTAATATATTCCCAGGTGCCTAAGGATATGGAGGCCTGATGGCAATCATTGACTCATCAATGAAAAAAGCCCTACGCTAATACTCCAAACTCTCTGTGCTGTTTATGGTTGAGAGGTTGTCACACGAGCTAGTCTGTCAGCAGAGAGGTTTGACCTGAGACATCCTTGTCACACCCAAGACAGGGAATTAGCAGTAACTATTGGCACGACAAATGAAAAAACCCTTGACCAAAATAATTCCTAATCAACCCACTAATACTATACTAATGATCTTCTAACTTCTCAAAAGAGTCTGTATTTAGAAAGTTTTAAAACATCCCGTGCCTTTCACAATTGGGAGGCTGTAAACAATCACATGCGGCTGGACGAGCCTGATCAGGCAGGCCAGAGAACCTTCAGAGTTCGTAAGCTGAAACAGTCTTGTCACACCCAGGAATTTTTATTAACTGGAGCTGCAAGTTAACTCCTTCTCTGAGAGAAATGGTTATGGGGGAGAGCTCCCCGTAAACTACTCTGGTTTTGGGGGTAGATGCTCGGGAACAGGGGGTTTCCTCAGGCTTGATCACACCTTTGTGTATGCCAAGCTTCCTTCCTCATGACCTTTGCCATGGGCGGAGTTCCTCACGCTGGCTCCCAACAGCCAGTGATATTTGTTTGCAGTGTTCCTCCCTCCCCATAGCACGAGTGAACAAGTGAGCTTAAAAAATTGTCCACCACCAACCCCTTCTGTCAGGGCAGAAATTAGACACTGAACAGACCAGCAAACAGAAGAAGGTACAACAGAGGGAACCACCCTGGAAGTGACAGGTGCAATAGATTAAAACCCTGCAGTTAGCACCGACTACATAGCATGGGGCCTATAGATCTTGAGAAGTATAAGCTGGATCAAGGAACTATCTGAAAGTGAACTGACCCCACACTGTCCACAACAACACCAGAGAAAGTCCTAGATATATTTTTACTATCTTCATTCTTTGAATTTATTTATTTTTTTTTAAATTTTAAGTCCTCTACTACTCCTTTAAATTTCATTTGTATGACCTACTATTACTTTGGAAAAAAAAAAAGACCCTATTTCTTAAAGCAAACTTCATATATATATAACAATTATTGTGAGTTTTTTTTCTTTAATATCATATTTTTGAGAACCCAAACTCTACTCTACATTTTTAATCTTTGCTTTTTGGTATTTGTTATCAATTTTGTACATTAAGAACCCAATCTTTAGTAACCATTTTTACTTGGGAGCAAGATCAACAGCCTGATTGCTGTCTCCCCCTTTGGATCTCCTTTTTCTCCATCAGGTCACCTTTATCTCCTTCCTCCCCCTTCTCTTCTCTACCCAACTCTGTGAATCACTTTGTGTGTTCCAGATGGCTGAGAACACTTAGGCAACTGATTACTGACTGGATCTGTCTTTCTCCTTTTGATTCCCCTCTTTATCCCCGCTGGCCACCTCTGTTTCCTTCCTCCCTCTTCTCTTCTTTGTGTAACTCTGTGAACATCTCTGAGGGATCCAGACTGTGGAGAGCACATAAGGAAGTGATTACTGGCTAGTTTGCTCTTTCCTCTTCTGATTCCCCTTCTTCTACTCCTGGTCACCTCTACCTCCCTTCCTCCCTCTTCTCTTCTCCATGCAACTCTGTGAACCTCTCTGGATGTCCCTCACTGTGGAGAAACTTTTCATCTTTAACCTATATGTTTTATCATTGGTGCTGTATAGATGGAAAAGTCTTGAGGGTACTGTAAAAATAAGACTGAAACCCAGAGGCAGGAGGCTTAAGTCCAAATCCTGACAACACCATAGAACTCCTGAATCCAGGGAACACTAATCAATGGAAGTCATCAAATGCCTCCATATCTACACTGAAACCAAGCACCACCCAAGGGCCAACAAGTTCCAGAGAAAGACATACCATGCAAATTCTCCAGCAACAGAGGAACATATCCATGAGCTTCAATATACAGGCTGCCCAAACTCACTCCAAACCCATGGACATCTCATAACTCATTACTGGACACTTCATTGCACTACAGAGGGAAGAAATCCAGCTTCACCCACAAGAATGCCGACACAAGCTTACCTAACCAGGACACCTTGACAAGCCATCCGTCCAAACCCACCCACAGTGAGGAAACTCCACAATAAAAAGAACTCCTCAAACTGCCAGAATATGGAAAGGCGACCACAAACACAGAAATATAACAAGAAGAAGAGGCAGAGAAATACCCAGCAGGTAAAAGAACAGAATAAATGTCCACCAAACCAAACAAAAGAGGAAGAGATAGGGAGTATACCTGATAAAGAATTCGAAATAATGATAGTGAAAATGAGCCAAAATCTTGAAAACAATAAGGAAATTCAGGTAAATAGCCTGGAGACAAAGATTGAGAAGATGCAAGAAAGGTTTAACAAGGACATAGAAGAAATAAAAAAGAGTCAATATATAATGAATAATGCAATAAATGAGATAAAAAACACTATGGTGGGACCCAACCCAACAGTAGAATAACGGAGGTAGAAAATAGAATGGCAGAAATCAATGAAACAGAGAGGAAAAATAAAAAGAAATATAAAGAAATGAGGACAATCTTAGAGACCTCTGGGACAATGTTAAACGCCCCAACATAAGAATCACAGGAGTCCCAGAAGAAGAAGACAAAAAGAAAGATCTTGAGAAAATACTTGAGATAATAGTTGAAAACTTCCTTAAATTGGGGAAGGAATTAATCACGCAAGTCCAAGAAATCCAGAGAGTCCCAAACAGGATAAACGCAAGGCCAAACACCCCAAGACACATATTAATCAAATTAACAAAGATCAAACACACAAAATTAATATTGAAAGCAGCAAGTGAAAAAAAACAAATACCACACAAGGGGATTCCCATAAGGAAAACAGCTTATTTTTCAATAGAAACACTTCAGCCCAGGAGGAAATGGCAGGACATACTTTAAATGATGAAAGAAAAAACCTACAGTCCAGATGACTGTACACAGCAAAGATCTCCTTCAAATATGAAGGAGAAATCAAAAGTTTTACAGACAAGCAAAAGCTGATAGAATTCAGCACCAACAATCCAGCTCTCCAACAAATGCTAAAGGATTTTGTCTAGACAGGAAACACAGAAAAAGTGTAGAAACTCGAACCCAAAACAATAAAGTAAATGGCAACGAGATCATACTTATCAATAATTACCTTAAATGTAAATGGGTAGAATGCCCCAAGCAAAAGGCAAAGACTGGTTGAATGGATACAAAAACAAGACCCTCATGTTTGTTGTCTACAAGAGACCCACTTTGAAACAAGGGACACATACAGACTGAAAGTGAAGGGCTGGAAAAAGATATTCCATGCAAATAGAGACCAAAAGAGAGCAGGAGTAGCAATACTCATATCAGATAAAATAGACTTTAAAACAAAGGCTGTGAAAAGAGACAAAGAAGGACACTACATAATGATCAAAACATCAATCCAAGAAAAAAAAAGAAATCAAAGGAATCCAAATTGGAAAAGAAGTAAAACTCTCACTGTTTGCAGAGGACATGATCCTCTACAAAGAAAACCTGAAAGACTCCACCAGAAAATTACTAGAGCTAAACAATGAATATGGTAAAGTTGCAGGATATAAAATCAACACACAGAAATCCCTTGCATTCCTGTATACTAATAATGAGAAAATAGAAAGAGAAATTCATTAAACAATTCCATTCACCATTGCAATGAATAATTAAAATACTTAGGACTATATCTACCTAAGAAACTAAATGCCTATATATAGAAAACTATAAAACATTGGTGAAAGAAATCAAAGAGGACACTAACAGATGGAGAAATATACCGTGTTCATGGATCGGAAAAATCAATATAGTGAAAGTGAGTATACTACCCAAAACAATTTATAGATCCAATAGAAACCCTAACAATGGTATTTTTCACAGAGCTAGAACAAATAATTTCACAATTTGTATGGAAATACAAAAAACCTCGAATAGCCAAAGCAATCTTGAGAAAGAAGAATGGAACTGGAGGAATCAACCTGCATGACTTCAGGCTCTATTACAAAGCCAGTCACCAAGACAGTATGGTACTGACACAAAGACATAAATATAAATCAATGGAATGAAATAGCCCAAAGATAAATCCACACACCATTGGACACCTTATTTTTGACAAAGGAGGCAAGAATATAAAATGGAGAAAAGACAATCTCTTTAACGAGTGTTTCTGGGAAAACTGGCCAACCACCTGTAAAAGAATGAAACTAGATCACTTTCTAACACCGTACACAAAAATAAACTCAAAATGGATTAAAGATCTAAGTGTACAACCAGAAACTATAAAGCTCCTAGAGTAGAACATAGGTAAAACACTCTGTGACATAAATCACAGCAGGATCCTCTGTGACCGACCTCCCAGAATATTGGAAATAAAAGCAAAAAGAAAACAAATGGGACCTAATTAAAACTGACAGCTTCTGCATAACAAAGGAAACTATAAGCAAGGTGGAAAGAGTACCTTCAGATGGGAGAAAATATTAACAAATGAAGCAACTGACAAAGAATTAATCTCAAAAATATACAAGTAACTCCTGCAGCTCAATTCCAGAAAAATAAATGACACATACAAAATTGGGCCAAAGCTCTAAACAGACATTTCTCCAAAGAAGACATACAGATGGCTAACAAACACATGAAAAGATGCTCAACATCACTCATTATCAGAGAAATGCAAATCAAAACCACAATGAGGTACCATTTCACGCCAGTCAGAATGGCTGCTATCCAAAAGTCTACAAGCAGTAAATGCTAGAGAGGGTGTGGAGAAAAAGGAACCCTCTTACACTATTAGTGGGAATGCACACTAGTACAGCCACTCTGGAGAACAGTGTGGAGATTCCTTAAAAAAACTGGAAATTGAACTGCCATATGACCCAGTAATCCCACTGCTGGGCATACACACCAAGGAAACCAGAATTGAAAGACACACAGGTTCATTAGCCATCTGTATGTCCTTTGGAGAAATATCTGTTTAATTCTTTGGCCACTTTTTTATTGGGTCATATTTTATCTGGAATTGAGGTGCAGGAGTTGCTTGTATATTTTTGAGGTTAGTTCTTTTCAGTTGTTTCATTTGCTATTATTTTCTCCCATTCTGAAGGCTGTCTTTTCACCTTGCTTATAGTTTCTTTTGTTGTGAAGAAGCTTTTAATTTTAATTAGGACCCATTTGTTTATTTTTGCTTTTATTTTCAATATTCTGGGAGGTGGGTCATAGAGGATCCTGCTGTGATTTATGTGGTAGAGTGTTTTGCCTATGTTTTCCTCTAGGAGTTTTATAGTTTCTGGTTATATGTTTAGATCTTTAATCCATTTTATTTTTGTGTATGGTGTTAGAAAATGTTCTAGTTTCGTTCTTTTACAGGTGGTTGTCCAGTTTTCCCAGCACCACTTGTTAAAGAGATTGTCTTTTCTCCATTGGATATTCTTGCCTCCTTTGTCAAAGATAAGGTACCGGGGTCCAGCCCCGGTTGGATCCAGGGTATCCAAAGTATGACGGCATCAGCGACTGAGATTTATTTAGAGATATAGAGAGAGGTAAAGAAAGAATATTGCAGTTAAGAAAACAGAGGAGAGAAAGAGGTTGATATTCCTTGATTTATGCAGAAAGCCAATAAAGCCCAAGCACAGGCCTTGTTCTCTTCACGTAGGCCACAGGCGCCCTCCCAAATAGCGGAGGGTGCCCCACCTTGGGAACCCTCTTGAGTGGGTCTTAGAAGCCCGGGCAGAGAAGTGAACTCAGAGGGACCCTGCGCTGCAGGGAGTCAGCCTGAAAAGGAAAGAAAGAATGACACGGGGTGACCACCTTCCGTGAGCAAGGCCTGCAACTTGTTAAAGAGATTGTCTTTTCTCCATTGTATATTCTTGTCTCCTTTGTCAAAGATAAGGTGACCATTCGTGCGTGGATTTATCTAGGGGCTTTCTATTTTGTTCCATTGATCTATATTTCTGTCTTTGTGCCAGTACCATACTGTCTTGATGACTATCAGTTTGTAGTAGAGCCTGAAGTCAGGTAGGTTGATTTCTTCAGTTCCATTCTCTTTCTCAAGATTGCTTTGGCTATTCGAGAGTTTTTTGTATTTCCATACAAAGTGCAAAATTATTTGTTCTAACTCTGTGAAAAATACCATTGGTAGCTTGATAGGGATTGCATTGATTCTAACAAATACATGAAAATATGTTCAACATCACTCATTATCAGAGAAATGCAAATCAAAACCAAATGAGATACCATTTCACATCAGTCAGAATAGCTGCTATCTAAAAGTTTGGAAGCAATAAATGCTGGAGAGGGTGTGGAGAAAGGAAAATCTCTTACACTGTTAGTGTGAATGCAAACTAGTACAGCCACTATGGAAACCATTGTGGAGATTCCTTAAAAAACTGGAAATAGAACTGCCTTATAAGTCAGCAATCCCACTACTGGGCATACACACCAAGGAAACCAGAATTGAAAGAGACATGTGTACCCCAATGTTCATTGCACCACTGTTTTTAATAACCAGGACATGGAAGCAACCTAGATGTCCATCAGCAGATGAATGGATAAGAAAGCTGTTGTACATATACACAATGGATATTACTCAGCCGTTAAAAAAATACATTTGAATCCATTCTAATGAGGTGGATGAAACTGGAGCCTGTTATACAGAGTGAAGTAAGCCAGAAAGAAAAACACCAATACAGTATACTAACTCATACATATATAATTTAGAAGGATGGTAACGATAACCCTGTATGCTGCTGCTCCCAAGTCACTTCAGTTGTGTCTGACACCATAGATGGCAGCCCACCGGACTACCCTTTCCCTGGGATTCTCCTGGCAAGAACACTGGAGTGGGTTGCCATTTCCTTCTCCAATGCACGAAAGTGAAAAGTGAAAGTGAAGTCGCTCAGTCATGTCGGACCTTCAGCAACCCCATGGACTGCAGCCCACCAGGCTTCTCCATCCATGGGATTCTCTAGGCAAGAGTACTGGAGTGGGGTGCCATTTCCTTCTCCAATAACCCTGTATGCAAGACACCAAAAGAGACACAGATGTATAGAATAGTCTTTTGGACTCTGGAGAGGGCAAGAGTGGGATGATTTGGGAGAATGGCATTGAAACATGTATATTATCATATGTGAAATGAATCGCCAGTCCAAGTTTGATGCATGATACAGGATGCTTGGGGCGGGTGCACTGGGATGACCCAGAGGGATGGTATAGGTAGAGAGGTGGGAGGGGGTTTAGGATGAGAAACATGTGTACATCTGTGGTGGATTCATGTCAATGTATGGCAAACCACTACAATATTGTAAAGTAGTTAGCGTCCAAATAAAATAAATTTATATTAAAAATGAGTAATTACATGCTGGTGGGTAGGGACACAATTAGACTTGGTGCAATTTGAGACTCAAAGATTGTTTCCTATAATTCAGACCAGTACTATCTACTCTCTGCAGAAAACTGTACCTTCCTACAGTTCTCTGTATGTAGTTCTCTCCTGTGAACTCTAGTTATATAGAGTCATAAATCTCTCTTCTTGGGGAGACTGTTTGTCTCTGCCTAGGTTTAACTTCCATGTATGTGTTGGAAACTATTTCTAGAGTTGGGGCAATTGTAAAACTCTCCTTGCTTGCTCCCAACCTCATGAATCCATTCTCTGCTGACAGATGTTTGATGTAAGACAATGCTCTTTCATTTGTCTTTCCTACTTAGGAGTTATTAGAGACAGGAGGATAAATGTGTTTTTAATCCTTTGTGTCGACTGAAATGGAGGTCCCCCTGCAATCAGAACTCACTGAATGCCTTGTGAATGCTAGGCACCGACTTCTGTGCATGGGTGCAGACTTGATTGGGGATGTATGTTGGGACCATAGGGAGCTCCAGTCTTGCTGGAGAAACATGGCCATTCCAAATAGTATTTGCTATGTGGTATTTCAGTCTTTCAGTCATGTCTGACTCTTTGCAACCCTGTGGACTGCAGAATGCCAGGGCTCACTGTTCTTCACCAAATCCTGGAGCTTGGTAAACTCATGTCCATCGAATTGGTGATTCCATCCAACCATCTCATCCTCTGTCATCCTCTCTCCTCCTGCCTTCAATCTTGCCCAGTAACAGGGTCTTTTCTAATGAGTTAGTTCTTCACACCAGTTGGTCTAAGTATTGGAGGTTCAATTTCAGCATCGGTCCTTCCAATGAATATTCATGATCGATTTCCTTTAGGATGACTGGGTGGGTCTCCTTGCAGTCCAAGGGACTCTCAAGAGTCTTGTAAAACGCCACAGTTCAAAACCATCAGTTCTTCTTCACTCACCATTCTTTATGATGCAACGGTCACATCCATACATGACAACTGGGAAAATCATAGCTTTGATTATACTGAACTTTTTCAGCAAAGTATTGTCTCTACTTAAAAAAAAAAGTGTATAGTTGTGTCATAGTTTTCCTTCAAATGAGCAAGAGTCTTTTAATTTCATGACTGCAGTCATCATCCACAGTGATTTTGGAGCCCCTGAAAATAAAGTCTTTCACTGTTTCCATTGTTTCCCCACCTATTTGCCATGAAGTGATGGGACCAAATGCCATGATCTTCATTTTCTGAATGTGAAGTTTAAACCAGATGTTTCACTCTCCTATTCCACGTTCATCAAGAGGCTCTTTAGTTCCCCTTCAATTTCTGTCATTAGGGTGGTGTCTTCTGCAAATCTGAAGTTCCTGATATTTCTCCCAGCAATCTTGATTCCTGCTTGTGCTTCATCCAGTTGGGCATTTCACATGATGTACTCTGCATATATGTTATATAAGCACAGTGACAATATACAGCCTTTACATACTGCTTTCCCGAACTGGAACCAGTTTGTTGTTCCATGTTCAGTTCTAACTGTTGTTTCCTGACCTGCATACAGATTTCTCAGACGGCAGGCAAGGTGCTCTGGTATTCCCTTCTCTGTAAGTTTTCCACAGTTTGTTGTGATCCATATAGTCAAAGGCTTTTGCATGGTCAATAAAGCAGAAGTAGGTGTTTTTCTAGAATCCTCTTGCTTTTTCTATCAGCCAATGAATGTTGGCAATTTGATCTCTGGTTCCTCTGTCTTTTCTAAATCCAGACGAACATATGGAATTTCACAGTTCATGTTGTTGAAGACTTGCCTGAAGAAATTGCTTTGGTAGCATGTGAGATGAGTGCAACTGTGTGGTAGCTGAATGTTCTTTAAAGGCACCTTTCATGAGGTTTCCAAGGAAAACGACCTTTCCAGTCCTGTGGCCACTGCTGAGTTTTCCACATTTGCTGGCATATTGAGTACAGCACTTTAACAGCATCACCTTTTAAGATCTGATATAGCTCTACTGCAATGCCATCACACCCACTAGATTTGCTCTTAGTGATGCTTCTGAAGACCCATTTGACTTCACATTTCAGGATTGTCTAGCTTTAGGTGAGTGTTCACACCATCATGGTTAACATGGTCATTAATATCTTCTTGTGCAATTCTTCTATTTATTCTTTCAACCTCTTTTTAATATATTCTGCTTCTGCTAGGTCTATCCCGTGTCTCTCTTTTATTGTGCCCATTTTTCTGTTAAACATTCCCTCCCTATCTCTAATTATCTTGAAGAGATCTCGTTTTTTTTTTTTTTTTACCATTTAATGTTTTCCTCTATTTCTTTCACTGATCACTTAGGAAGGCTTTTTAAAAATTTCTTCTTGCTATTCTTTGGAACTCTGCATTCAGATGGGTACGTCTCTCTTCCTCCCTTTGCCTTTTGCTTCTCTTCTTTTCTAAGTTATTTGTAAGGCCTCCTCAGGCAACCATTTTGCCTTTTTGCATTTATTTTTCTTTGGGATGGTCTTGATGTGGTACATACAGATCAAAAAACAAAGATCATGGCATCCAGTTCCATCACTTCATGGCAAATACCTGGAAAAACAATGAAAACAGTGACAGGCTTTATTTACCTGGGCTCCAAAATCACTGTAGATAGTGCCCACAGTTGTGAAAAAAAAAAAAAAAAAAGACGCTAGCTCCTTGGAAGAAAAACTATGAAAAACCATACAGCACACTAAAAAGCAGGGACATTACATTATCAGCAAATGTCTGTATAGTCAAAGCTATGGTTTTGCCAGAAATCATGAGTGGATGTGAGAGTTGGACCATAAAGAAAGGTGAGTACCACAGAATTGATGGTTTTAAAATGTGGTGTTGGATAAGACTCTTGAGAGTCCTGTGGACTGCAAGGAGATTCAACCAGTCCATGCTAAAGGAAATAAGTCCTGAATATTCACTGGAAGGACCGATGCTGAAGCTGAACCTCCAATACTTTGGCCAATTGATGGGAAGAACTGACTCCTGATGCTGGGAAAGATTAAAGGCAGAAGGCAAAGGGGAAGACAGAAGATGAAACTGTTGGGTGGCATCACCGACCTGATGAACATGAGTCTGAGTAAGCTCCGGGAGTTGGTGATGGACAGGGAAACCTGGCATACTGTATCCCATGATATAGAAAAGAGTTGGACATGACTGAGAGACTGAACTGAACTAATGTACAGAAAACATCAGGGAGCAGGCAGAAGTCTTTGGGGTCCAGTCAAGCCTGTGGCCCTGGTGGGAGTGGTGTAAGATTTAGATGGAAGGGGAGGCTTCCCATCCTCTGGTGCAGGTGCTTGAATCCAGGCAAGGAGCACAAGATTTTGAATGTGTTACCAAATATTGTTTTCTTAAAAAACAAACAAAACAAACAAACAAAAAATTGCTTTCTGCAGGAGTGAGAACTTTGACTGAGTCAGTTCTCTAGATTTTACTGAGGGATGTGGAAGGAATCTGGAGTGGGCTGAGTCTGCAAAAATTAGGTGATCAGCTGTTGGAAGGCCAGGCTTATGGTAGACATTCTGCATTAGGTGGAAAACAAATCCAGATAAAAAGTGTCCTTCTGGAGTGTACATGCCAATGTATCACATTGTTTCAGTAGATCAGTTCAATGGTGCTTTGGGGCAAGCAAGAAATGCATGATGGGTGGTTTGCTTTTGTCAATTCCTGTGGGTAGCTAGATGTCTAAATGTTTGGTTTCTTAATTGCATAGTTGGAATTATGCTTAGGAAAGAAAACTACATCAGGTCCACACATATTTTGACATTGAACAGCAAGCAAAGGAGGATTACTAAGGCAACTATAGGTAATTTAAACATGAGGGGTAAAATGGGGAAAGATTCACTTAACAGGCTGAGATTGGATTGTACAGGTTGCCATAGTTGTTGCTATGAACAGTAGCCATAACCGCTACTTGTTGCTATGCTGGAGATGTGGGAAAATGATAAGAGAGCAAGAGCTTTTATAACTTTCCTTGCAGTGTAATTTCAGCGGAGAAGCCATTGACAAGGAAAGGCTGACTGGTAAGGCTGAGGAAGGGAGTAATCTGAGACAGTAATCATTCGCTCTCATGTGAGCCTAGAAAAGAGAAGCATGGGCTCAGTCAGAGTTCTGGGTCAGGGTTCAGAAATAGATGTCATTTGGCTTGAATCAATATTTAGCCTTGGGGATGGCAGCCATAACTTCTAAACAGAAAATTTCCTTCTCCCCAGGTGGCAGAATAATTCATATTTGTTCCAGATTCAGGAACCCAGAAAGCCCTCTCAGGTCCACTTGCTCTTTGCAGGCACACATGCAATCTAGAAGGTGGAATTATCATCATGGTGCCCATTTTCCAGATGAGAAAACATGTTAAGAGACTTGATCACGTGAAAAGCCAAGCACAAACCCAGGGTAACAGTCCTCAAATTGTGTGTTTTTGCTCCACACCCACTGAGAGTGATGGGTGGTGATCTGGAAGCAATGCTTAGGCAGAAGCAAACATTATTCACATTTAAATTGAAGAAAGTAAGGAAAACCATTAGAACATTCAGCAATGACCTAAATCAAATCCCTTATGATTATATAGAGGGGATGAGAAATAGATTCAAGGGATTAGATATGTTAGCCTGAAGAACTATGGATGGAGGATTGTAACATTATATGGGAGGTGGTCATCATAACCATCCTCAAGAAAAACAAATGTGAGAAGGCAAAGTGGTTGCCTGAGGAGGCCTTAAAAATAGCTGATAAAATAAGAGAAGTGAAAGGTAAAGGAGAAAGGGAAAGATACCCAATGGAATGCAGACTTTCAGAGAATATCAAGGAGAGATAAGAAAGTCTTCATAAGTGAATAGTGCAATAATTAGAGGAGAACAATAGTATTGTAAAGAGTATAGATCTCTTCAAGAAAAGTGGAGATACTAAAGGAACAGTTCATGCAAAGATGGGCACAATAAAGGACAGAGAAGTCAAAGACCTAGCAGAAGCAGATGAGATTAGAAGAGGTGGCAAGAAAACACATAAGAACTATACAAAAACGGTCATAATGACCAGGAGAGGGATGTTGCTGGGTCACTCACATAAAGCCAGATATTGGAGTATGACATCAAGTGGGCTTTAGGAAGCATCACTACAAGAAATGCTAAGGAAGGTGATGAAATTCCAGCTGAGCTGTTTAAAGTTCCTAAATAATGAGGCTGTAAATGTGCTGTATTCAATATGTCAGCAAATTTGGAAAGCTCATCAGCGACCACAGGGCTGGTAAAGGTCAGTTTTTATTCCAATCCAAAAGAAAGGCAATTCCAAAGAATGTTCAACCTATCATGCCATTGTGCTCATCTTACTTGCTAG
Source organism: Oryx dammah (assembly GCF_014754425.2). Lineage (NCBI taxonomy): Eukaryota > Metazoa > Chordata > Mammalia > Artiodactyla > Bovidae > Oryx > Oryx dammah. The sequence continues at coordinate 36,622,790 of NW_024070199.1, forward strand.
CAAGGTAATGCTCAATATCCTTCTAGCTAAGTTTCAACAGTACATGAACTGAGAACTTCTAGATATGCAAACTGGTTTGAGCAACCAGAGATCAAATTGCCAACATTCATTGGATCATAGAGAAAGCAAGGGAATCCCAGAAAAAACATTTCCATCTGCTTCACTACTATGCTAAAGCCTTTCACTGTGTGGACCACAACAAACTGTGGAAAATTCTTAAGGAAATGGGAGTGCCAGATCACCTTACCTTTCTCCTAACAAGTCTGGGTGTAGGTCAAAAAGCATCAGTTAGAATCAGACACGCAAAAACTGAAAGATTTAAAATTGAGACAGGAACATGACAAGGTATATATTGTCACTCTGGTTATTTAACCTATATGTAAGATACATCATTCAATATGCTGTTCTGGATAAATCCCAAGCTGGAATCAAGAATGCTGGGAGAAGTATCAACATCCACAGATATGAAGATGACACGACCCTAAGAGCAGAAAGCAAAGAAAAACTAAAGAGCCTCGTGATGAAGAGACGAGATGAAAATACCAGCTTAAATTCAACATTCAAAAAACTATTCATAAAAAGATACTCAACATTCATGGCATCCAGTCCCACCACTTCATGGCATATAGATGATGGAAAAGTGGAAACATTGGCAGATTTTATTTTCTTGGGCTCCAAAATCAATATGGACCTTGACTGCAGCCGAAAAATTAAAGCACACTTGCTCCTTTGAAGGAAGAAAGGCTATGAAAAACCTGCACAGTGTATTAAAAAGCGGAGATTCACTTTGCTACAGAGGTCTGTAGAGTGAAAACTATGGTTTTTCCAGTAATCAGGTATAGATATACAATCTGGACCACAAGAAATGATGAATGCCAAAGAATTGAGCTTTTGAACTGTGGTGCTTGAGAAGATACTTGAGAGTCCCTTCTACAACAAGGAGATCAAACCACTCAATCTGAAAGGAAATCAACCTGTGACCCCTGCTGACTCAGCTGAGGCATCTACTGAAGGCCTCCAGGTGGAAAGAATGGATGCTTCCACTGCAAAAGAGCCTAATCATGGCAGCTCCAAGCAAACAGTTTGTAGCCCCACCCATGGAGAAGCTCAGAAAGGCTGAAGGCTCTGTGATGGCTCACGGGTCTACTAGGGCCATCACTTACCAGGTAGTACTGGAAAGGACAGAGCAGGCATATGTGGCAGAGAGCTGGTGACTGGGTATGGGACAAAAGGGAAACAGCTCTCCATGAAGTACCTCACCCAAACTTCCCTGGGGTGAAGCCCAGTGATAAGTTCATCTGAGATGGGATGAAGAGAGTCTATTTCATTACCTTTTATAACTCCTCTCAATGAGGAGGTGGTGAAGTTGATGGGTCATCACAAACTCTTCCATGGCCTAGACTATCTCCCAGTCACTTTCTTAGGGGCTGCCTCTCCCCAGCTTCAATCATGTTGTTCTGGAGGGAATGGCCAATCATATGTGCTGCTTGGTCAGGCCACAAGAGCATGTAAAGGCACTCATAGGACCCCATGGCCCTGCCAGCATGGCTGATCTAGGACTGCGCATGTGATCTGAGGTGGGTCATTCAGAGAACACCCTTGAACTCTGATGTCTTCTATCTTTTCTTTCCTTATTGGAGGTGCCTTCAGGATATAAAACCCTGGGTCAGGTAGCTTGGACTCCCTCACTAGGTGTAGAAGCTTTAGGAAGATAGTTGTCAGCCTAAGACCATCAAAGAAGAGGGAATGAAAGAGTGAGAGTGTGAAATAGAGGACTGATGACTTCTCATTTCTTGGGTCCAGTCACTGAGATCTTTGTATTTGCTCTGAGTCTTGTGTCCTGGATTTCCAGAATCACTTCAGAGAGTCTCCCTTTTCCTTGAAGCCAGTTGGACGTGGGCTCCTCTCAACTGTGATTCAGACTTTGTTCTAGATCCTTCCCAATCATTGTATCCCTCCCAGACACAAGTGGAGGCACCTGTTTGTTTTAGCACCATTACGAGTGAAACCTTTTATTCTTTACTGAGAATAGGGTGTGCAGACCGACAAAGTTCATCAGCATCCTGGGCAGGAGTACCCTAAGTCTGATTTAAAGTTTGCTCGGAGTGCCCTTACTGATTCCTGAACCATACCAAGCATTTATACTGCCTATGCCCAGACAATCCTGTCATTTCCTCCATCAAAGACTGAGAAATACAGCCTCAGGAAGACGTCAAACAGGATCAAGGTCTCTCTAGATGTTCTCACTGTGTTCTCTTTAAACATGGTATAGCAGTGGCCTCTAGAATCTTGGGGGAGTCAGAGACACACACCAGTCAGCCTGAGCCCTTATATGAGACTCCCACAAATGTCTAGACCTAGCACAATTCTTGATTTTATTTCCCTCTTTTGGTAAGTATCAAGGGAGTTTCTCCTTAGCAGGGGATATGAGAGTTCATCCACAACCAAAAAGGGCCAAGACATGAGGTTTCCATGAGGAAGGGTGTAGGGGAGGGGAGGACTGGGAGTTGGGGATACAGAGGAATGATAAACAACAAAGTCCTATTGAAGAGCATAAGGAAATATATTAACTATCCATTCATAAACCACATGAAAAAGAATAAGAAAAAGAATATATATGTCCCTATGTGTAGAACTGAGTCACATTGCTGTGCAGCAGAACTTAATGCAACACTGAACATTAGCCACACTTCAATAAAATTTTTAGAAAAGAAAAAGAGTGTCCATAGTTCTCCTCTCTCCCTATTTCTCTCCTTCTGACTCCTGCTCCTTGTTTTCTCTTCAGAGAATGATGGTTCTCCTCCTGCATCCCCACAATCCATACTTTATTAAACAATTTTATTTTGTATTGGTGGATATCTGATTAACAATATTCTGAGTTTCAGATGGACTGTAAACGGGCTCAACCATATGTATCCATGTATCCTGGTCATGAAAATACCCCTCCCATCCAGGTTGTAATATAATTAAGTGGAGTTCCCTGAGCTACACAGTAACTCGTTGCTTATCCATCTTATACAGAGCAGTGCCCACAACACGTTCTTGAAGACTTAACTTAGGAACTCTGGGAATCCTCCTTTGGCCTGCACTCACCCTCCTTGTACACTCCAGGCTTGGGTGGATAACGTACTCTGGTTCCCCATCCCCACCAGTCAGTCTTTAGCCCTCATCACCCTGAGTAAGTCCCCAGTGCCCCAATGCAGAGCATCTTGGGATGCCATTTGCATGGAATCCAGTGCAGTTTTGCCTAGAACCAAGCAACCCTCCATATGGCTCCATGAGTTTACAGTTTTAGAATTCCTGAAATTCCCTCCCTTCCTTAAAGTCTTCTTTGAGCCCATCAGCCAGCTCTGAACTCCCCTAGGTAGCTGACATGAAGCCTCCACCCTGTGCCGGGGCTGAGCAGTCACTGTGAACCCTTTATTCACATTAGTATCCAGCCTTCCTTCAGAGAGGCCGGGTAGCCTGACTCACAAAGGGGGCACCCGGCCAGAGCTATGGGAAGATGGATCCGAGAACTAGGGTGACCTTGTAATTTATCATCCAAACCAGGAAAACTGCGAGAAGGGAAGGGAGACGGTTAATCCCTATGGTGGGACAGCACACTGGGACTGTCCCCAGCCATTCTCCTTGTCACATGGCCTATTTCAGGGACTGCTAGAGCTGACTTTCCTTGTTCATCCATCTGAGGGTTCAGATTGAACTGAAGCTCTTTGAGGACTGAGGACCTGAGTGTTCCCCTCTCCTTGTGACTCCCACCATGCCAGCATGGCCTGGCGTCTCCACATTTATTTCAGGATGATCAGTGTCCCAGAGGGCCCTTTACTCTCAGGTGGTTCATGTTGTGGGAGGCTCTGGCACAGCCACAGGGCTCAGTAGCATCTGCAATAGTGCTAGATGGCCTGCAGAGGGCGCCCTTCTCCCAGCAGCAGCCCAAGTGTTATTTCAAGTTCCTATTTGAGAACCACCCCTCAGGCTTCTCCCCTCATCTTGAAGATGTAGGCTTGAGCTGGGACTGGATAGTTGATACCATTGATGGTGAGGATAATAGAGGACAGGGTATTGACTACAAAACATGACACGTAGTGCTGTTAGAGAGAGAGAGACGTTGGCCCTGGGGATCCTTCTTGTGCGTGGAGACTGGGAGTGACCCTGCGGCATGACCCTTCACCACGGAACCCCATGGCCGATCAGCTTCTGAATGTTTTTGACCCGTCTTCTTGGGCCAAGGATCAGTGATATCACAGTATCCACAAGGGCTTCACAGCCGCCAGAACAAGCAATAACTTTTCTTTCCATGGAGATGCTGAGAGACAGTGTGACAAAGCAGGCCTCAAGGTCACTCTGAGTCTCCCCAGAGGTGCCCCCTTCCCGACTGTCTCCTAAACAGCTCTTTGTCTCTTGCCCTCTTTTTCTTTGCTCCCGACATGGCACCTTCCTTGACATTCTTGAATGCAGTACTTGAATACACCAGGCTGTTTTGAACCTTGACTCAAGCTGGTCTTCCTTCCTAGAGGAGCCCCCTCCCCTTTGACTAGCAAATTTCTTCTCATCTTCCAGATTACAGCTTAACTGTCATGGTTTCAGGGAAGTCTTTCCCCCAGTGTTGATCAGTCTCCTTCCTTGATAGTCTCTGTAAACACTTCCTCATGTCTAGCATGTACCAAAATCGCAATTAATTATGTGTGTGTCTCATTTCCTGTGCATCTGCCTTCTTAGAAGTGAGGGCGAGTTTCATTCTCATTGCCTCCCTAAAGTGTCTGGTACACAGTGGATGCCCAAGGCTTGTCTGTTTGGCAAGTGAATGAAGGCTGTGAGAATAATGAATGAGAAATACCCATAGAGCTGTATCTGGTGGGGAACAAATAACTGGTCAATCGCAGAATGAAGATGGAGATTCGTGGGAGCAGTAGGCTCTCATAGTGGTGGGAGACAGGGGCTCCTCTGGGTGAGGATGTCTGCCAGCACTGCTCCTACAACCAGCTCAGACCCTCAGTCCCTGGCCTGGAAATATATGGCAAGCCCATAGACATTCCAAAGGACGGGTCAGCTTTTGTCTGAGGGTATCACACAGAATCCTATCAATTATACCTCTTGTCCTCAAGTTACTCCTGGATCCTACCTTCCTGATTCTGTTATAGCCCCTGCCCCACTGTGTGCCCATGAACTTGAGGTGTCTTTTTTATTAGTTGCTTTCACGTCTTAAGACTTCAGCAAATCTCTCTAACCTTCTCAGTAGTTGCTCTCTTAGGAAACCAGTCTCCCCATTTGCTCAGGACTTTCCCTGTTTTTAAAATGACATTTATCTGTACTGAGAACTTCCTGTGTCCCAGGTAGCCCTGGACAGTTTGTCATCTTATACCTCTGTTCACCACACTGAAGAGTCCTCTAACCATGCTCCACGTCTCACAGGGCAGTGGGTGCAATTCTCTCCCATCTGCACAAACTTCTCCGGACCCTTTTAGTACCCTGGTCAGAGCCCTGGTCAGAAGGCCTGGGGATTATGAACTCATTGGTTGTTTGCATATCTATCTGCTTGTGTGTATGTTTGTATGTGTGTTTGTTTTTGTCTCTGTGAGTGCTTGTGTGTCTCTGACTAGCTATGCATATTTATGTGTGTCTCTGTGCATGTTTGTATGTGTCTGCTTGTGTGTTTTCATGTGTCTGTGTCGTTGTGAGTGGTGTATATTTTTGTGTGATTCTGTGTCTGAGAATGTATTTGTGTGTGTCTGCCTGTGTCCATGTACAGTAGCAGGAGTATCACTTGGGCTGACCCTCAGAGGGAGGGGCTTACCGGTCCTTCTGTACACTCCAGTTGCCTGTGTGGATCAATGATAGCCAGTTGAGCTCTCCCTGGTTGTATAATTTATCCACCCCACCAAACATCATCACACTGTGTTTCACCCTGCATGTGTAGAGAGAAGAGAGGAGAGGGATCCTTGGAGGACAGTAACAACAGCACTGTCTGAAAGCTGTGCTAGTCCACCCATCCAGGCCCTAATAAGGTCCCCATATACAGCTGCAGAAATCGAGGTAGGAGCAATTGAGATCCAGACCGAGGTCGGTTACTGGCTAATGAGTGGCACAGAGGAGGTTAGAAGCTGAGTCACCTGGATGGGATCCACCCACTATATCTTCTGAAGATACCCTATCTCCTGCGAACTGACTGCTCAGACACACTCAGAGGACACGGTGCTGAAGCATATTTGCTTTCTCCTTGTCCACCTTGTCATTTTTCAGGAAAATAAAGCCTGCGAGTTCTAAGGATGCGGGTTCAGGTCACCCAGAATTGGCTCCACTGGCCTGTGACCTCTACTGTCCAAAGTGCCCCATACTCAGAAGGAACCCCATCTCTGCTTTCCCTGTCTTGAAATGCCTAATATTTCTTGAACAAGGGGTCCCACACTTTTGTGTCCCACACTTTCATTTTTCACTGGCTCCTACATATTGGGTAGCTGGACCTGGGTTCCAAGTGAAATAATAATGAGGAAGGAAAGATATCCACCAGCCTTCTCCTTCCTTCCTTATCAAATTCATAAGCAAATCCTAATGCCTCTTCCTTCAACTTGTTTCCTGTTGCCTTCCATTAGCCTTCCGCTTCACTCACCCCCCTAGACCAAGTTACTGGTCTTGAGCCCAGGATCTGGGTTGTATTCCAATAAAACTTTATTTATAAAAGCCAGGGGGTGATGTCAGGTAGGGACCTGGGACCATAGTTTTGGTGGGTTAGATTATCTCTCAGGATAATTCTTTACCAAATTTTCTATAATTTTCTTGCAACTGAAAGCATCTTACAGCTAATTTGGAGAAAGAGATTGTCCATCTCAGACTTATTTGCTCAAGTAGAAGGCAAAAACAGGCTCAGAAATGGCACCTTGATTCTTCAGCTTGTCAAAGATGGGGATGGCTCCAGTGAAGGATATGTTGGGGTAGTTCAAGCCCAAGATGCCATCAAAAGGTGTTTCAAACCAGGATTCCATGAAGGTTAGATGGAACAGGTTGTCAGTACTTACAAGGTCCCCAGTGTGTGGGAGAGAAGAGTTTCCCACTTATAGATACGTGAAGTGGGGCTAGGACTGGGATGTGGTCCCCTGCATTAGGATCCTCAGAGAAGAATTGAGGCTGGGCTCTGTCTTCAGTGGCCCACAGATGGTTAGACCAACCTGAGAGGGGAATTTGGGTTCCATTTGAGAGAGGCTGTGAATTTTAAAACATCTGCCCCTCTGAAAAATTCTCCTTCTATTTGCCATGAAGGAGAGGGCTGGATCCCATGATCTTAGTTTTTTAATATGTAATTTTAAACTGGCTGAATGTGTCCAAATGTTAATAGGCAACATCTAATTTGTCACTGTGATAGACTGCTAGGGCACCAACTCAAGATTCTGAGCACTGAGAAAGGAAAATAATCATTAATATCTATGCTATTTTTGTTTCTATTATGCATAGGTTATGTAATTAAAAACAGTTCCAGGAAAACAAGCTAGACTGTCCCTTCTGAGGATGAGGAGAGAGTGATGGGGAGCAGCTATAGTACAGATGAAGGCTCACTCACTGGTCTGCAGCTCACCTCCTGCTGTGGAGGTCTGGTTTCTAATAGACCCAGGACTGGTACTGGTCCTGACCCACTGTGCTGGTATTGTGGACTCCTGCTCTAAACCCAATAGTGGGACATTCTCTAAGACAGATCACCCTGCTTCCGCCCAGTTTCTGAACAAATAACAGCATTCAATTCGGGAGAGGAGCAGTGATTTAGTCTTAAAGGAGAACAACCAAGTGCAACATATGACTACATTCTTTCAATAAACTGTGAAAAAACATGTGCTTTTTGAGAATCAGGAAAATTTGTACATGGACTGGATATTAGATGTTAATTTTATTGGGAACAAAAGAGCGTTTTTTTACATCCTATCATTTTACCCCAATACTCATTATGTATATTTTGTGAAATGTTCATCTCGTCCATAAAACATTTCAGGAAAAATGAATAAGGAGTAAAAGAGAGAATGAAATGAGGGTCTGTCTTGATTTAAAAACAGATCTGCATAGCAGGTATGGATTGAATTGTGTCCACCCTTGACTCCAATGTGATGGTATTAAGAAGTAGGGCCTTTGGGAGGTGAGCAAGTTGACATGGGGTTTGATAATGTTCCCCCATGATGGGATTATCCTTTCCCTCTTTTTCACTCTTATTCTCCCTCTTCTTACTTCTCTTCCCCCACCACAAATGAGAACATAGCAAGAAGAAAAAGACCTGGTGCAAGTCGAGAATGTCTTCAACGGGAACTCAATTGTCCACCACCTTGATATTGCATAGTCTCCGGTCTATGACAACCTGTGGGACTAAGAGGTTAGTTTTGTAGTTATTGATGCTGCATGATGAAATATAGGGTTCATGACCCTCTTCTTTCTTATATTTGTTATGTTTGAAATAGTTTTGTACGAAGAAGTTTATTTATTTATTTTTTCTAATTAGTCTGGTGTTTATTTTCTCTTTATTTCTTTATTTTTATTTTACTTTACAATTCTGTATTGGTTTTGCCATACATTGACATGAATCCACCATGGGTGTATAGAATGAAGTTTCTGTCTTAGTGATAACCTGAGGGGCCCAAGATAGCAGATTCAGGCAGGTCCCTGATGAGTGAGTGGTTGGAGGACCACATGCTCCTTCCTCCAACTCTTCTGTTGTCATCTGAAAACCATCCCCCCAATACCTGACAAGCTTACCTCCAACACTATTTGCATCTCCACTTCCTGCTAAGCTACTGAGTCATCTAGTTGGAGACCTTCATGACTCAGGACAGGGTCTGAAAGGAGAAAGAATGCATACACTTTTAGAAAGAATGATCTAGGCAAACCCCTCCTTGGTTTTCCCTTCTTTATTGCCATCTGCAGGTGAGAGAGAGGGCCTGGCTAGTGAGGAAGGCACAAGTGAGACTGCATGGATATTTGCAAGAGAAGGGAGGAGGGGTTCATAACGCAATAACCAGGAGGTGGGCAGTTTGCACAGGACGCTGGAGGGAAGGAAGAAGCACTGGGAAAAGAATAGTGCCTACCTGAGGGCCAGACCTACCTGAGTCTTCCTGTTAAACTTGGAGGTCCACATCCTTCCTGCTTTAATTTCTGCTGCAGATATGAAGAGGATAGAGCTGTACTCACTGCTAATGAGTCATGGGGTGAGGGACAGCCTCCCTCAGGAGCCCTTGGATTCCACTCTAATTGTGGGTATCATCCCAAGGCAAAGAGCAAATGGCAGTTCATTCAAAAGATGGCCTACTTTAAATAGTATTTAAAATACTACAAAATTTGTCTAAGAGTCCTGGCATATCTTGTTCCCAGAGTTTTTTAGAAGAGATGATTCTTTGGCTTAATTTGGGTCCTGCTGTGGATTCTACAAGCTTCCACATTGGTATCTTTTGACTTATATCTACCTGATCTCACCCCACAGAACCCAAATGATGGTAAGTTCCAGGGAGCAAGGCCTCTAAGGTCCTAGGTGTCACAGTAGCTCTGTGCCAAGTGGTCTACCACTCGCAGTCCTAAGCCCAGGACCCATGAATATCACCAGACAGTTACAGCCCCCTGCCCACCAGAGGCAGCCTCAGCATCCTCAGCAACACCCACCTCTGAGCCACTTGTCCAATGATTGGCACTGAGCTTCAGTCTGGACCAAGTGCTCTGGAGCAAGTCCAGTCTCCCTCATCCAAGAGATGGGAAACTGAACCCTGGGGTGTATGAATCACCTTAAGGCTTCAAGTAACTTAGTGAAGACTTGGGAGCCAGGACCTCTGGTTCCCAGGCTAGGACACTTCCTGGAAGGGAAAGATGAGAGAAAGCTCAGTTGCATCCTTTCATGGGTAGCTCTCAGATGTCTGCACACACCAGGGTGGAAGTTCCTTTCCTGTTGTCCCTCAAGTCTGGTTCCAGTTTTTTCAGCATATCTGCCTCATGTAGAAACAGGAAAAGAATATTCAGGGCTGTTTCTTCTGGGTTGACAGTGAAAAGGTAGCCATTTATTAAACTTTGTTACCTTGGTCCTTAGCATTGTAGTAGAGCCTGAAGTCAGGCAGATTGATTCCTCCAGTTCCATTCTTCTTTCTCAAGATTGCTTTGGCTATTTGAGGTTTTTTGTATTTCCATATAAATTGTGAAATTATTTGTTCTAGCTCTGTGAAAAATAACATTGGTAGCTTGATAGGGATTGCATTGAATGTAAAGGTTGCTTTGGATAGTATACTCATTTCCACTATATTCATTCTTCTGATCCATGAGCATGGGTATATTTCTCCATCTATTAGTGTCCTCTTTGATTACTTTCACCGGTGTATTATATTTTTCTATATATAAGTCTTTTGTTTCTTTAGGTAGATGTATTCCTATGTATTTTATTCTTTTCATTGCAATGGTGAATGGAATTGTTTTCTTAATTTCTTTTCTATTTTCTCATTATTAGTGTATAGGAATGCAAGGGATTTCTGTGTGTTGATTTATATCCTGTAACTTTACTATATGCATTGATTGGCTCTAGTAATTTTCTGGTGGAGTCTTTAGGGTTTTCTATGTAGAGGATCATGTCATCTGCAAACAGTGGGAGTTTTACTTCTTCTTTTCCAGTCTGGATTCCTTTTATTTGTTTTTCAGCTCTGATTGCTGTGGCCAAAACTTCCAAAACTATGTTGAATAGTAATGATGAGAGTGGGCACCCTTGTCTTATTCCTGACTTTAGGGGAAATGCTTTCAATATTTCACCATTGAGGATCATGTTGCTGTGGGTTTGTCATATATAGCTTTTATTATGTTGAGGTATGTTCCTTCTATTCCTGCTTTCTGGAGGGTTTTATCATAAATGGATGCTGAAATTTTTAAAAGGCTTTCTCTGCATCTATTGAGATAATCATATGGTTCTTATTTTTCAATTTGTTAATGTGATATATTATGTTGATTGATTTGTGGATATTGATGACTCCTTGTATCCCTGGGATAAAGGCCACTTGGTCATGATGTATGATCTTTTTAATATGTTGTTGGATTTTCTTTGCTAGAATTTTGTTAAGGTTTTTGCATCTATATTTATCAGTGATATTGGCCTATAGGTGGCATCTTTGTCTGGTTTTGGTATTAGGGCGATGGTGGCCTCATAGAATGAGTTTGGCAGTTTGTCTTTGTCTGCAATTTTCTGAAGAGTTTGAGTAGCATAGGTGTTAGCTCGTCTCTAAATTTTGGTTGAATTCAGCTGTGAAGACGTCTGGTCATGGGCTTTTGTTTGATGGAAGATTTCTGATCACAGTTTCAATTTCTGTGCTTGTGATGGGTCTGTTAAGATTTTCTATTTCTTCCTGGTTCAGTTTTTGAAAGTTTATTTTTCTAAGAATTTTTCCATTTCTTCCATGTTGTCCATTTTATTGGCATATAGTTTCTGATAGTAGTCTCTTATGATCCTTTGTATTTCTGTGTTATCTGTTGTGATCTCTCCATTTTCATTTCTAATTTTGTTGATTTGGCTCTTCTCCCTTTATTTCTTGATGAATCTGGCTAATGGTTTTTCAATTTTATTTATCTTCTCAAAGAACCAGCTGTTGGCTTTGTTTATTTTTCTTATGGTCTCCTTTATTTCTTTTGAATTTATTTATGCCCTAATTTTTAAGTTTTCTTTCCTTCTGATAACCCTGGGGTTCTTCATTTCTTCCTTTTCTAGTTGTATTAGGTGTAAAGTTAGGTTATTTATTTGACTTTTTTTCCTGTTTCTTGAGGTAAGCCTGCATTGCTATGAACCTTTCCCTTAACACTGCTTTTACAGGGTCTCATAGTTTTGGGGTGGTTGTGTTTTCATTTTTATTTATCTCTGGTGTTCTTTGGAAGGAATGATGCTACAGCTGAAACTCCAGTACTTTGGGCAACTCATGCAAAGAGTTGACTCTGATGCTGGGAGGGATTGGGGGCAGGAGGAAAAGGGGACGACAGAGGATGAGATGGCTGGATGGCACCACTGACTCGATGGACGTGAGTTTGATTAAACTCCAGGAGATGGTGATTAACAGGGAGGCCTGGCGTGCTGTCATTCATGAGGTTGTAAAGAGTCAGACACAACTGAGTGACTGGACTGAACTGAACTGAATGCATATTTTGATTTCCTTTTTTATTTCTTCTGTGAATTGTTGGTTATTCATCAGCATGTTGTTCACCCTCCATATGTTGGAATTTTAATAGTTTTTCTCCTGTAATTGACATCTAATTTTACTGCATTGTGACCAGAAAAGATGCTTGGAATTATTTAAATTATTTTGAATTTGCCAAGGCTAGATTTATGCCCCAGGATGTGCTCTATGTAGGAGAAGGTTCTATGTGCACCTCCGAAAAAGGTGAAATTCATTGTTTGGGGGTGAAATGTCCTATAGATATCAATTAGGTCTAACCAGTCTAAGGTATCATTAAAAGTATGAATTTCCTTGTTATTTCCCTGTTTAGTTGACCATAGGTGTGAGTGGAATATGAAAGTCTCCCACAATTCTTGTGTTATTGTTAATTTTCCCGTATTTTTTTGGAAAAAATTTTGGCTGCACTAGGTCTTCATTGCTTCTCAGGACTTCTCTATTGCAGCGAGCTGTGGTTACTCTGTAATTGCAGTACACTGGCTTTTCAAGCCTGTGTTTCTCTTGATGCAGATCACAGGCTCTAGGGCACTCAGGCTCAGTAGTTGTGGCCTGCTGGTTTAGTTGCCCTGGGGCATTTAAAATCTTACCAAGCCAGGTCTCAAATGCATATCTGAAGCTGTGGATCAAAAAGAAAAATCCTCTGGAAAGAATTTGAAATACATAACTTTTACATTAAACTTGGCACCTTGCCTATTTTTTAAGGAGACCAATAGAGGATTGTCCGCTACTTCAAGCAACCTCGTGAGACCAGGACTGATTTAGGTTCCCCTCCCAAGTGCCTCTACAGCATCTTGAAGCTGTCCCCGCCATGTCGCCTTGTTCTTGCTTGAGTTTCTGAAACCCACACTAGACCACAGCTTCCAGAGGGCAGAACTGTCACTTAACTCACTTGTAAGTATACATCAGTAAATCTTGTCTCAGTATATGAGACTCTAATGTCAAGACAAGGCTAACACAATGATCAGTTATTCCATTATGAGTTTTAGGTTACAGGTTCAAGTACTGTAATAAAACCTTAAATAACATTGTCTTAAATACAATACAATTTCAATTCTCTTTTATATAATATAAATGCAGGACTCTCCACAGAAATGGGACCCACTTCTTTCTTGTTACATCTTCCACCTGTCCTACTTACCTCTGGTCTAATATGGCTGTTTCAGCCCCTGTCATTACATCTTCATTCCAGCTAGTGGGACAGAAAATAATACTTCCATTTGCAAGTGACATATCATCTGTACTCAAATTCCATGGGCTTAAGTATCTTTATTGGCATGGCAAACCTGGGTTTAGTGAGTCCACAGAAGGGCAGGGGAATGTGATCCTACTACAGAACATTCATGATGAGTAACAAAGGCCACCACCCTTCATTCATGTCCCTGTAATTCATTCTTCTTTGGTTCTCCCCACACAGCTTTCAGCCTGTTTTTGCCCGTGGATATGGATACAGATGAGGCTGTAAGAGAGGAAATGGCCCTGGCTGTACAAATATGGAGAAAACAAGAAAGGAAAGAAGATAAGAAAGTATATAAATGCAAAATCTATAGGAAAGTATGCTTATAATTATAATTTTGCAGTTAATCAATTTAGGTATACCTGTGGTTGGTGAATCAATTTATTAAACAAAACATAAGAGAAATGTAAAATATAAATATATTCACTAAATCCAACAAAATAATAAGGCTATATCACATTAAACACATAGTAGTATCATGATTAGTTTGGATGCACATTGCAAAATACTAAAACAACCATAACTTTAGCAAGATAAACTTGATTTTTGTCTCCCGCTGAAACAAAGATTGAGGTGGGCCAGTGAGAGCTTGAATGATATTCATCTCCAACGTTACATGATCGTCTAATGCAACTGCAGGAGTTCCAGCAATCACAACTAAAATCCAGGGAGCAGTTAGGAAGAAGGTAAGGAAGGGAAGAGACTCATCTCTCAGCTAAATCAGCTCCTTGAAAGCAGTCTTCCAAGAAATCCCTCTTACACGTCAGCTTGCATCTCAGTCACCAGTCATGACCAAGAGCACGGGTGGGTAGGAAATGCAGTCCTGTAGCTACTGGGCTGATGGCTATATAACAAACTATTTTCAGTCTTGAAAGAGAAGCAGAGAATAGATCATTTTGTAGGCAGCCAGCAGTGTCTGCCTTAAAGAACAAACCTTTTCTGAATATATTAGGCTGAACAGCTGGGCACGGTGTGGGAGCCAAGAGGAAGAATCAGCAATGAGAGACAGATGGATGGATCTGAACTGTGCTCCAGAAAAAAAGAAAAAAAAAAAAAGACAGACTGGTCAGTAAAAATCTTCTAAGAACTGAAGTGAGGATTATACATACCACAAGACCCAATTTGTTTTGAAAACTACTTTTCCAACTCAGGTCACAAATCTCTCTCAGTTCTTCAGCTTTTAAATACCTTGTCTGTGTTACATCACATTCTGACCTTCCTGTCTCACCTTCCTTATTTGGGTTCACATCACTTCACTATCCAGTAACCATCATTACAAGATCCAGTACTGGGGAGTTAGCAACACTTTCTAGGTATGTGTGCAAACACAATTACTATGTCTACTTTAATATTAGTTTCTGCTGATCAAGGTCTATTGAAGGACTGATATGCCTAGAATTATCGAGATCTCACATTTCCTCTAAAGTCCCAAACATGAATGTTACTTCTTTGGACCTGGAGGGGATGCACTTACTTTTGGATCCACAGGTTTTACCAGGACAGCAAGTCCCATGTGTATGAACAAGTTACATTTCAAAAGGGTGTTCAAAAATCCCAATTTCTTCATAAGTCCAGCAAAGTTACTTAGACAGCCAACTAAGACAGGTGGCTATATGTTACTGCATTTAATAGTTTATGATAGTTTTCACACAAATAATACATAAAAAAACAAACACAAACAATAAAAGAAACATTTTTAATCTTGCAGTACCTGGAGAGGGCATGGCAACCCACTCTAGTATTCTTGTCTGGAGAATCCCCATGACAAGAGGAGCCTGTCTGACTATAGTCCATATGTTGACAAATTTGAACACAGCTAAATTAAGCACACTTTTAAAAATAGAATAGTAGTACCATCTATATTACCACTGCATTTATGCTTCCTTTCAGACATCGTAGGCTTGAAATAAAAATACTGCACTATTGTACTCCATCAGCTTCCCTTGTAGCTCAATCGGTAAAGAATCTGCCTGCAGTGCAGGAGAGCTGGGTTCAATCCCTTGGTTGCAAAGATCCCCTGGAGAAGGATTTGGCAACGCACTCAAATATCCTTGCTGGAAAAACCTCATGGACAGTGGAGCCTGGTGGGCTGCAGTCTATGGAGTCACAAAGAGTCAGGCTCGACTGAGCAACTAACACTTCTGTACTCCATACAGTTCTGTACAGTAAAGTACACAAAAGCACACCCACTTGTCTGGGATGTGCCCACAACCATGTGTGTCAGATCTGTGAACTAACTGATGTGATTGCACATTAAACTACACTTTTACATGTTTGAAAGTTTTCAACTTGAAATTTTGTTTGTAACAGACTTGCTATACAGGTGTTCAGTGAATGTATGTAGTGAATGAACAAGAGAGGAGAGCAAGGAGCTGTCTGTTCTTTCCATTTTTGTATGTATTATGGCCACTCTGAATAGGAATTGCATGGAGCATAATTGAGGCCTGGTGTATGGGAATATCACTGCAAGTGACAGAGGACCAGGATTCCAGGATGTGGCACAAGAGCCATGGTTGGTTGGAAAGAGCCAGGAGTGCAAATTAGGAGGAAACAAGTGTTCACTGGTTTATGTGAAAGACTCAGCAAATACCATCTGGATTTGTTTGTAGTGATTGAGCTGTGGTTTAGAGGAGCAGTCTCTGTTGCTCAATATGAGCAAAGAGAGGAGAATGAACCATGAAAATTGAACATGTGTCCCAGGTCAAGTATATCTAGTATTAGAAGAGATGTAAGTCCTGTCAATTTACCTGCTCCTTCCTGGAAAGAATTAGAGTAGTAAAGGTGGGAAGGTCCATAGTATGCTAGCACCATTTTCTTCTTCTGTCCAGTGAATATTGATTTCTAATGAAATTTCTTTATAAACAGAGGATGTACTTCATATGATTGAAGTCTTCTAATTCACTGTTCCATATAAACTTTTGGTGCTGCTCTGTGCCCAGGCACAAGGGGCCCTGGAGCCTGGCAGGCTCTGTTTCAGCTACGGAGTGCAGTGTATGGGGATCTCTGTGATCTGGAGCCTGCGGTGTATCTTCAGTCTGGGTTCACATTTGAGGGGTTAACTTTAGTTGGGTTTAATTCGATCATCTTGCTCTTTATCTTCAGTTTGTCCCAAGTTCTTTCTTCCCATGTCTCTTTTTATCCCTGACTTCTTTATGACTGAGTACTTTTTATGATTCCCTTTTATAGACTTAGTCACTTTATTAACTGTAACTTTTCTAAAGTAGTTTTAAGATCCATGGTATGCATCATTAACTTTCCAGTCTATCATTACTAATTATGATAATTATTAATAATTATTAA